>NW_027397065.1:31935207-32320858 GCF_003265705.2 Callorhinus ursinus
GGCTCCCCGCTCAGCGGGGAGTCTGCTTCTCCCTCTGACCCTCCCCACTCTCATGTGCTCTCTGTCTCTCTCATTCTCTCTCTTTCAAATAAATAAATAAATCTTAAAAAAATGTATTTACGTAAATTTGTTTGAAATATTTTGTGATTTAAAAATCTTTATAATACAGTCTATCCCTCTTTTCATTGTCTCTGGTGAAATTTTTTCCTTTCTCTCTTTTTAATTTTTTTTTCTTTGACCAGTCTTGTTGTCTACTAGCTATTTCTGAGATGGAGCTTTAGATTTGTTGAACCTCTCTGATTTCTTACAACTTTACTGAAGTATAGTTTATATATCATAAAATTCACCCATTTCAAGTATATAATTCAGTGATTTTCAGAAAATTTACTGAGTTGTGAAATCATCACCATAATCTAATTTTAGAACATTTTCATCAGGGACACCTGGGTGGCATAGTAGGTTAAGCTTCTGACTCTTAGTTTTGGCTCAGGGTCATAAGATGGAGCCCCATGATGGGCTTTGTGCTGAGCACAGAGTCGGCTTGCGTTTCTCTCTGCCTCTGCCCCTACCCCCTGCATGCTCTCTAATAATTTAATAAAGCTGTATCTATATAAAGAACATTTTCATCACCCTAGTAAGATTCCTCATGTCTATTCACAGTTAATTCCCATTTTACACCCCAGGCAACCATTAATTTACTTTCTGTCTCTATGGATTTGCCTTTTCTAGATATTTCATGAAAATGGAATCATAAAGTATGTGGTCTTTTGTCTCTTCTAGACATTTCATATCAGTGAAATCATATAACACGTAGTCTTTTGTGTCTGGTTTCTTTCACTTAATGTTTTTGAGTGAACCTCTCCATTTTTGTTTCTTGTTTCATTTTTTTTCTGGAGGGATCACAGAGCCAGTCACAGAGCCCTGAGTGGCTTGGCACAGGCTTGGGGATGAGCTGAGGCTCTGACCTCCGTCCCCTCAAACTTACAGTTTCTGTGAAGTCACAGCCTCTGCCTCCCAGTGGGAAAGCCTTTCCCTTTGTTACCCCACCTCTTCACAGAGTTGGTCAAACCGACCAGAACTATTGAAAAGACCTGCCTTTCAGCTAGTTGGGGGAGGTTTTAAACATGGGCTTACTCAGTGAGAGTTTTCCTTCTTTTAGTGATAAAGACCCTCTACAATTCTAATTGCTCAGTAAGGTGTGGGACCTTTCAAACCTCTTGGCAGCCTTTACTCAGGGCACCCTTTGTGCAGAACACCACCAGCATCCCAGGCTTAACATTTTGAATTTGCACACTGCTCAGGAAGGGCTGAAAACATCTCAACATTGACATTCTCCATAAGGGTGGAGATTCCTGGAGTGTGACATTTGCTGACATTCCATTTGATTATTAGGTAGAGTAACCATAATAACCTTTGCAGGCTGCGCACCCCTCAGCATGCTCTACTTGGAAATGTAACCTAAAAAATAAAACAGCCAGTTATTTTACCAGCAAAATGGGTTTATACGAGAATAAAGGAAAGTTGCAATTCAGGACACGCAAGCCAAGGAAAAACCATAGACAAGTCCAACAAACAAAGGAGAGGAACTTTATTTTATGGAGAAAGAGGAAGTTGGAAGGAATTGTTTTGAAGGAAACCTTACTGGAGAAAAGCAAGAGTTCAGGGTGATAATGGTTTTCCATTGGCCGAGTTACCAGAGTAGTGGATTTCTTCCCCGAGTTGCAATGGGCATCTTTCCCTGTTGGTTCCTGTAACTGATCACGTTCCTGTTGAGTATTCTTACGCTGGAGTCTGCAATTGACAATTTTCCTGTAATTGACATCAAGTGCTCCCGACTCCCCTTTCCAGCTCTGAACTCCACTTTAGTGAGGTTTCCTTTTATCAATTTTCACAGAACCACTTTGTAGATTTAGATAAAAGTATAATTGTCCTATAGACAGTGAACAGTTGCTGCTACAGGAGCAGTGGAGCAAATCAAATAGCCAGGATCAAGGATTCACTCCTGTCTGTAATGAGCTCAGTTTTTTAAAATTGGGAAATTAAGGCTAAGAAAGTTTTTACTAAATATGCAAACATATCTTAAGATCCATCATGAAGCATGTGATTAAAAAGTCCCCAAGGAGCTCTTTCTCCCGGCCCTCTCATGCTGGCCAGTTTGTGGATCCTGGTGCGGGAGAGCCCCTGGGAAGCAGGAAACTAGCCGGGAAGCCCCGGCCTCCGGGGACTGGCGGCGGCCGCAAGGGGCGCAGCATTTCGTGCACTAGGAGGCAGCACCACGCCGAGGAAACCACACGGGATCCTCCAGCAGGATGTGCAGCCTGGGGCTGGCTGGAGCCTTTGCCCGCTGGGCGTCCCCTACCTGAAAAGTAGGCGCGAGCAAAGCAGGCTTGCGGGGTAGTGGCGGGGCATATTCGGTAATTAAAGCCCTTCACCTCCTTGGCCTTTGGGCGACCATCAGTGGGCGTTCGCGAAAGCCAGTCGGCTTCCCCTCTCGCTCCCACAAACCTTTAGCAAGCCACGCGGCGCGGCCGGCCTCGCAGACCCGGGCCGGTGCCGCCGAGGGATGCTCTAAGCTCTCTTAAAGCCCTGCCGTGGCTCGCGGAGGCGCGGCGCGCGGGGAACTACAGTTTCCAGAGTGCCCTGCGGCGACGGGCGGAGCCGAGGAGCGCCCGCAGCCAATTAAGGGGTCTCCGGGCGCTGCCGGGGAGCGGCAGGTGGAGCCGGGCCGTGGATGGGCGCGGGGCCAGGTCCCGTGAACGCGTCCCGGGGCTCGCTCGCTGGGCGGGAGTGCGGCGCGAGCGTCGCGGCCAGGCGGGAGGCGGCCCCGGGGACTGGACCGAGCGGGGGCGGGGACCGCTCGCCGCCTGCGCGGTTCCGGGTGTTCCCGCCGCGCGCAGCCCGGGGCGCACTTGACCGGGGTCGGGCTGCGGGGAAGGGCGGGTCTGGGGAGAACCCCAGAGCGCCAAGGCGTCCTCCAGCCCCTCCTCCTCGCGGCCGCCGGAGCCACAGCCCGAGCCGGAGCCGGCGCCACCTCGCCCCCCGGCTCGCGCGCCTCCAGCCATGGCTTTCGCCAATTTCCGCCGCATCCTGCGCCTGTCTACCTTCGAGAAGAGAAAGTCCCGCGAATATGAGCACGTCCGCCGGGACGTGGACCCCAACGAGGTGTGGGAGATCGTGGGCGAGCTGGGCGACGGCGCCTTCGGAAAGGTTTACAAGGTAAGGGCGCTGGGGGTGGGTGGCTCCGGGCGCGTGGAGCAGCTCCGGAAGGAAGGGGCGCCGGCCCCGATCAGCCCTGGCCAACGGCTCGGGAGGGCGCAGAGGGGCTGCGGGTCTTGAACTCGGGGTCCCGCGCTCCGCCCTGGGGACCCTCACGCGGCTCGGCTGGTCCCTGCGTGCTGGGCACCCCCTCTCGGCACGGCCGCCGCCCCCAGCTCCGTTTCTGAGTACTTCCTGTGTGTCCGGCACCGCGCTCGGCGCCGCAGGGGGAGACAAAGGGGAGCTTATAGGACCTTGGCATCCGAGACGACGCATCCGCCGTAAAACTGATTCTTAGGCATACTTTTTTAAGACAGGCCATACAGATGCTGTGAGCATGCCGAGGCGTGGAGACAGAGAAACTCGGCCGAGTCTGGAAGGGATCGGTGGAGTTGGGGACACACCTGAAAATGAGCCAGAGCCAGGAAAAGGGGTGGCTCTAGAGTGAGGGGTTAGGCTTGGAAAGGTGGGCTCGGAGTGGGTAGCAGCAAGGGGAGGTCAGGGCCCTGGGAATATTGCGCTGCGGGGATCGGATTTGATTGTGTGTGTGTTTGAGTCACAGCCGGGGAGCCTTCCAGTGCTCAGTCACCTTTCCCTGCAGGAATAAGGGGGCAGAGGGCTTTTGTGGAGGCATGGGTGGGGCAGAGCTGATTAATTCTAGACACGTTTGCAGCAGGTCATTGTCTGGTTCCTGCTCCTGTGAACCAGTGCTGAGTTGTACTGGGGACGCAAACACACAGAGCTCAACGCCACTCTTTCCTCCTCTCCTTCAGGCAACATTTACTGAGCGAATGGCCCAGTGTTACTTTGCTGTGTAACTCCAGGAGGGATTTTCCTTCCTAAGACATGGGCACCCTCCTTGGGGCTCCCGTAGCTTGTACAGATTGTGGTGGACCACAAAGGAGGCTTCTCTTGGCCCACCTGGTCAGGACTTGCTCTCCGCCTTGCAAGGGGTCCAGAGCCAATTACGCAAGTGTGGTCCCTGGAGGATCAGCGTTAGCGTCACCAGGGAGCGCCTTAGAAATGCAGAATGGCAGGTCCAGCCCAGCCTCCTAGGTTAGAGCCTGCCTTTTAACAAGATGCTCAGGTGATGGCTAAGCACAGAACTTTTGAGAAGTGCTGCTCCTAGAGGCAGTTTCGAGGCCAACCAGGCCCATCTGGGTGCCTGTTTGTTACCTTACCACCTCCCCTCGAGCCCGCACTTCCTGTTACAGGGTGGAACCCCCGCTGGAGCAGAGGTCCTGTGGTTGGAGAAGCAGGCCTCTGTATCTCTCACACCCGCACCTTTCGGGCTGCCTTGATTTGCTGCCCTTTTCTTCTTGAGGGCTCTGCATGTGTCTGAGGACAGGCGGCACATCTTTCTTTACCCTTCTCAAGGTGGCATCTTCCTCCTAGCGGCCCTAGGAGACTGTCCTCAGGCTTGCTGCGCTCCCCTTGGACACGCGGCCAGGGTCCTTGCCTTCTCCAGACAGACCCTGTCCTTCCATATGTGCCCTGGCCATCATGAGGGCAGCTAGACCCTTAGTCAGCTTGCTACATCCTCCTTCCTCCAGAAGGTTCAGTTGGGTGTTTTTAGTGCATATTGTTGGCTCACACTAATATTTTTTCTCTAATAGGGGCTGGCTTTCACTTGCAGTCTTGTCTTCTCTCCCAGTGTATCCTGGCTCCAAATGGTTCATTTTCTTTATTTCTTTTTTAAAGATTTTATTTATTTATTTTAGAGAGTGAGAGAGAACTTGGGACCATTGGCGGTGGGGGGGGGCGGGGGGGGGGCTTGGCAGAGGGGGAGGGAGAGAATCTCAAGGAGACTCTGTGCTGAGGACAGAGCCCGAGCAAGGCTGAATCTTCCAACCCTGAGATCATGACCTGAGCTGAAATCAAGAGTCGGTCACTCAAAACACTGAGCCACCCAGGTGCCCCTCATTTTCTTTTAAGCCTAAATGCAGAACTTTACTTTTATGCTGGTAAGATTTCCCCTTGTCAGTTTCGCTTGTCATTTCCGCCTGCTCTAGCCCTGTAAAACTCCCCTGCTACTCTGGAAGTTTCATACAAAGGAGCGTATCTGATTCACAAGTTATTTTGTCCCCTGGTTGTCCAGGGCAAGTGGACCCTTTTTAAGTGAATCTAGTTCCCAAAGCTGTGAGCTGGCTGCACCACAGCTCCCTCCCACCTCGGAACCCACGATTTTCTCATAGTTAAGACAAGAGGGAGCTAGAGCAAGAGAACTGTGCGATGGCTGATACACCTGAACGATATATTACATCACCTGTCTGGCCTTGGGGTGTAACCCGCTCATCCAACTCAACCTCATGTTATATGTGGGGGTACGGGGGCCCCTGGAGAAGAAGGGATTGGAACCCAAGGCTCTGAGCTTCAGTTTAACACTTTCCTTAGTTGCCCACTATGGAAGACCCACCCTGGATTGAAGATCCCTGTCACACATGCCGCCTCCTCTGAAGAGCTTCTTGCTCAGCCCCTTAAAGTTGAATCCGGTAATACTTTACTCTAGACTCTCATCAGTGACCATAACTCCTTTCCACTTCATTGTCCCCTGGCATGGCCACCAGGGCAGCAAAGGCCAGACGTTCCATCTAGATTTTATGGCTGGGACCAGAACTTACACGTTGACACGGTGCCTGAGCAGCTAGCTGGCTGTGAACTGGGGAGCACCATCTCTACCCTCTGTTCTCCTGGCAGCCAGCATGGGGTAGTCAGTACTGAGGACTTCCCTGGTGTATACAGCCTTAGAAATCTCAATTTGTCACATGCTTGTTAGGACAGGACTCTGACTCTAGATTTCCTGACGACCTTCTTGCAGAAGCTCAAAACCGAAAACAATCGCAACCTCAAGATAGGAGTCCCCTTTCTCCTATTCTCCCTGATATACCAATGAGCAGTTGGCCTCAGGAGAGAAAAAGGAGGGTAGGATTCATTCTGGGCAGAATCAAGGTCATTCTCACTTAATCCTTATGCCATGCAAATTGATTTCAAAAGAAAATCATTTCTATCTCATTACTTGATACAAAGCAAATGTTACAGTATTTATGTGGTTTCAAAATGCTTGTCCTGTATCATTTCAGAGTGCTTCTTAAAAGTCCTCTTTATTCTGAAGACAAGGTAGAAAGGAGAGGAAGTGTTTGATATGTTGAGTGGAACAAAGTTGCCTTCAAGCAGGATGTGCTTTCTCTTATAGTGGCAGGGTGGGTACTCACGTGCTAAGCACAGAGTGAGCAGACATCAGGAGTTGGGTTAGCAGGCTGAGATTATTTTTCTGCCTTTTTTTCCCCTCCTTTTTAAAGATTTTATTTTTAAGTAATCTCTATACCCAACGTGGGGCTTGAATTCACAACCCTGAGACCAAGAGTTGCCCACTCCACCAACGGAGCCAGCCAGGTGCTCAATTTTTCTGCTTCTTGAAAATTACTTTGTTTTTTTTGTTTTTGTTTGTTTTTAAGATTTTAGTTATTTATTCATGAGAAGCAGAGAGGGAAAGAGAGAAGCAGAGGGAGAAGCAGGCCCCCAAGGAGCAGGGAGCCCGATGCGGGACTTGATCCCAGGACCCTGGAATCATGACCCGAGCCGAAGGCAGATGCCCAACCACCTGAGCCACCCAGGCGCCCGAAAATTACTTTGGTTTTGATCTTATGTTACCTTTAAGCTGTTAAGAGGTGTATGCTTTTGCAAAATAGGGAGTATACAAAGAAAATTTTTTTTAGGTAAAAGGAAAAACATCACCCTAAGTCCCATCAATTGCTCTTGACATTTTGATATATTTCCTTACCGACTTTACCAATTTTTTATGGTGGAAAAAAATGTTTTAATGCAGGGTTGTAATCTTAACATACCTACGGTGTTTTATACTATCTTTCATTCTTAAACCTCTTTCTGTATTATTCTAAATGCTTCCTACATGCCTTCTGGGTTGGCTCAGTGCTGCCTTGGCCTTAATCTTATTGGATATTTCACTTTTTTAAAAAAAGATTTTACTTATTTTAGAGAGTGTGTGTGGGTGGGGAGGGAGGGGCAGGAGTGGGAGGGAGGGGCAGAAGGAGAGGGAGAGAGAGAATCTCCAGCAGACTGTGCCCTGAGCATGGAGCCCCACGCAGGACTCGATCCCACCACCTGAGATCATGACCTGAGCCGAAACCAAGAGTTGGAAGCTTAACTAAGTCATTCAGGCGCCCCTAGCTTTTTTTTTTTTCCCCTAGCAAGGCACAGTTGATTAAATGCTTATTATTTATGTGCCAGGCGCTGTGCTAAGCACTTTACATAACATAGTTCTGCTGTAATGTAAATATGCCTTCCGCAAAAGGTCTTGATGCTGAGTAAAATCAGTAAGAACCGCACCTTATAAGACATGGTGCTAAGAGCAGAACACTTAGAAACTGCAGCCTGCAGCAGGAGCCCATAAAAAAAAAAAAAGGAACCTAAAAAACCGGTTGTAGTTGTACACAAATTTATAGATAAGAAATACAAACATCTTACACTAAATACAGCATCGTAACGTGAAAACCACGCGCTGGGCACTGTGGCCGTGGGGGCAGGACCCATGGCTGCAGGGGAAGCGGCGGGAAGAGGGCTATCTGAAGTCGGGCGCTAACTGGGACCCCAGATGTTGTGTGGGCCATGGGCCCCTGACACATGTTCGAGGTGCATTCCTGTGCAATGTGGGCATTTCCTCGCCACTTGGTTCGGCTGGGTGCGGTGTTCTTTGTTCACTTAGTGTTTCTGGTCCACAAAACTGCACACAAGCAAATGCGAATTTAGCGTTTCAATGAAATTGATCCGTGAGATACCAGTGGTGTTGGGACATTGGCGTTTCCAAAGTGAGCCTTAGAGCAGAGCTATACGTTGATGAGCAGGTTTGCTAGTAAAGTTCTTTTTGTGTTTTAAATCCTGTTTTAGGCTCGATGCTCAGAGGGATTTACAGGGTGGAAGGGTATGCCTATTTGAGGGAGGATTTTTAAAAGAAATCGAGAGAAGTTAGTAGAGGCTCCCTTTCTTCCCTTGCTCTGGCCAAGGGCCAGTCCCCGAGTCCTTTGGGGGCCCTGGACGGGTCTGCCCTCCTTGGGGACCTCAGGTGCCCTCTAGCCCAGAGATCCATTGTTAACCTTCACCCTTCAAGTGCCACATCCTGCCCTGCGCCGCCGGTTCAGACAAAGCAGAGGTTTAGTGAGGTGGGAGCCAGCTGTCAGGCCTTCTGCCCCTCCCGGCTGGGGCCCTGCTTTCACCTCCTCTCCTGCCCATAGTTTTAAGGCCTGGGTTTCCGCTTCCTCTGGGGCTGCCGGGGGGCGGGGGGGGGGGGGCCCTCGGCCTGTGCCCCTCCCCTCCTCCTCCGGAAAGAGATCTGCCCCCAGGCAGTAACCTTATTTCCGCTCAGCCTAGTGTTTTTAAATAGAAGTCCACGCTATTGTGAGTGGGTTCCTGGCTTGGTCCTAAACTCCAGGGGCCCTGAGCTTCCTGGGGTGTTGCCGACCTCAGGGGGTCTGCTTGAGCAGCTGATTTAACACTGGGACTGTTTCTGGCTGGCTCCGGAGCAGGCCCTGGTGACGTGAGCTCAACAACTAAGCAGATCCCCAACCCCCACTTCCATGTGGGGTCCCCTGGCCTCCTGAGATTACCCAGACCAGGGACAACTCCAGGGGCTGCCTGCCTCACAGACCCCAGAAAACAGTCCTGCATGGTCACTCCCGGTTCTTGGCTGCCGCCGAGGGCAGTAACAGGGTGGGTAAGGGAAGAAATTTGGGGCTCAGTGGGGTCTGGGTTTCAAGCAGAGCCAGTGACCTTGCACTCTGAGCTTCAGGCTCTTGCCTGGAAAGGGACATGATCATTTGGAGGAGAGGAGGGCTGAAGGAGCTGAGGAGGTGTGATGCACTTTGGCACCTGATCCCCACTCAGGAGGTGGGCGAGAAAGGAAGATACTTTGTTATTGTTGATGCTTGTGGTAGCAAAAAGAGAAGGTCCTGGCTAGTGACTGCCGCTTCCTAGGGGACAAAGAAGAAAGAGTATTTGTAGTGAGACCCAACCAGTGTGAGTTGGCTTCTTGGTGAGTCACAAGGTAGAGACTACACCAGGTGAACTTGTCACACAAAGGAAACTTGAAGCACATAAGGAAATCTCGGGATTAACTTCCAAGGCTGAGACTCCCTGAGCAAGAGTGAATGGGTTCCTTTCGTCTAGGGTTAGGATGAATATTGAGAAAGGGGAGCCTTGTCTCTGTATGTAGAGGCAGACATAAGGTCACGCATGCACCTCCAGGAAACGTGCCTGTATGTCCGTTGTATGTTGTGTTCAGGAGGCTTGTGCTCTTCCTTGGGCGGAGATTTTCGTATTCTAATGAGGGGAAGGTCACTGTCCGTCACTCCCTGGGTCCCTCGGTGGCCCAGCTGCACAGGTGTGAGTCAGGGGGTGAGCTCCAACTCGTCTGGGTGGTCTGGGCCGCTGGAGCTCTTTGTGCTGTCATCATTGCTGATGTTTTGGTTCCCATCACGGGAGGCTGTGTCCCCCGTCTTTTGCCGGAGGGAAGAGATAAGCTGGAAAGAAGAGCCTAAGGAAAAAGGAGGGACAAAGGTGGGCTTGTGCAAGCAGCTGAGCAGTAGAGGTCAGGTCTTGGGGTCTAGCTGGTGAAGGTAGCTTGCCTCTTCTACCAGGGCTGCCCCACCCTGGCACTGTTGATGTTTGGGTTGAAATTCTTTGTGGGAGGGGTTGTGCCACGCGTGATAGGACGTTAGCAGTATCCTTAGCTTCTATTCATTAGAAGTACCCCCAGTGCCGGTACTTCCTCCTCCTCTGTCCCCTAGTTGCGACAGCCAAAAATGTCTCCAGGCATTGCCACATGTCCCCTGGGGGGGCAGAATTGCTCCAGCTGAGCACCACTGCCTTGTAGAAGTGAACTGGCTCGATTCGGTTTGGCAAACAGTATTAATTCACGTCTGTGTGTCAAGTCCCAGAGTATATGATGAAAGACTCAGGCCTTGCAGCCAGATGGACCGGGGTCTGAATCCCGGCTGTGCCACTTAGCGGCTGTGTGATCTCAGGCGAGTGGCTGCTCTTCTGAGCCTGTTTCCTCCTGTGTAGGGTGGGGCTGAGACTAGGAGTCGCCGCCCAGGAAGGGCACAGCATTTCGCTCCTAGGAGGTGCTGGATGTGGCCAGCAGCATCCCTTGCTGCTGGGTGCACGGGGTGGGGGGAGGAAGAGGGGGTTCTGCTGGGTTGAGTGAGCTGTTGCAGGACAGAGGCAGGGCTTCTGGGAAAAGGGGAAGGCTGCCACCAGGCAGGGCAGGTGGGGTGGTGATGGCAAGCTGGAGAGCAGCCTGGCCCAGGAGAGAGGCCATATAGTGAGGCCTGAGGTTGCCAGTCGGTGGCCCTCGAGGCTCGTGTGGCCTGTGGCCTGATTTGTGTGGCTCCCACGGTGGGTGAACCAAATTTGAAGTTCTTGCCAGCATTATGAAATCATATTTCACATAAAAGCCCCCTTCCCTCTGGCTGCCACCAGTGTATTCTCTGTATTTAGGAGTCTGTTTTTGGTTGGTTGTTTGTTTTGTTTTCTAGATTCCACATATAAATGAAATCATATGGCATTTGTCTTTCTCTGACTGACTTCACTTAGCATGATACCCGTTAGGACCATCCATGTTGTCTCAAATGGCAAGATCTCAGTCTTTTTTATGGCTGACTAATAGTAATGCATTACACTGCATCTTCTTTATCCGTTCATCCATTAGTGGACACATGAGTTGCTTCCATATTTGGGCTATTGTAAATAATGTTGCAGTAAACATAGGGGTGCAGAGGTCTTTTTGAATGAGTCTTGTCACTTTCTTTGGGTAAAAATACCTAGTAGTGGAAATACTGGGTTGTATGGTATCTCTATTTTTTAAAAAAATATTTATTTATTTAGAGAGCGTGTGTGCTTGTATGCGTGCAGGGTCGGGGGGGCCAGGGCAGAGGAAGAGCGCGAGAGAGAATCCCAAGCAGACTCCCTGCTGAGTGTGGAGCCCATCATGGGGCTCCATCTCACAACCCTGAAATCATGACCTGAGCCGAAATCAAGAGTTGGACGCTTAATGGACAGCGCCACTCAGGCGCCCCTGGTATCTCATTTTTAATTGCTTGAGGAGCCTCCATACTCTTCTTCACAGTGGCTGCACTGGTTTACAGTCCCACCAGCAGTGCACGAGGCTTCTCTTTTCTCCACCTCCTCACCAATACTTGTAGATTCTTGTGTATTTGATACAAGAGATTCTGACAGGTGTGAGGCGATTATCTCTTTGTGGTTTTGATTTGCATCTCCCTGATGATGAGTGTTGATGAGCATCATTTCATGAGTCTGTTGGCCACCTGTTTAATAGCATATTTTATTTAACCTAATATATCCAAAGTATCATTTGCAGCATTCAATAATCAATATAGAGTAAAAAAGATAGTTACTTATTGATTTGTCTTTTAAAAAATTTATTTATTATTTCTTTTTAAAGATTTTATTTATTTATTTGAGAGAGAGAATGAGAGGTAGAGAGCACGAGAGGGAAAAGGGTCAGAGGGAGAAGCAGACTCCCTGCTGAGCAGGGAGCCCAATGTGGGACTCGATCCCGGGACTCCAGGATCATGACCCGAGCCGAAGGCAGTCGCTTAACCAACTGAGCCACCCAGGCGCCCCCCCCAAAATTTTATTTTTAAGTAATCTCTACACCCAACGTGGGGCTCGAACTCACAACCCCAAGATCAGGAATTGCACACTCTACTGACAGTGTAGCCAGACACCCCGAAAGAGATATTTAATGCTCTTATTCCATACTAAGTCTTTGAAATGGGTTTGTGTTTTGTGTTTACAGCACATCTCAGTCTGGACTAGCCACGTTCTAGGTGCCCAGTAGCGACATGTGGCCGCTATACTGCACAGTGCGGGTCCGGCCTCTGATGTTCACCCCCACCTTGTGCCCTCCTCCTGGCCCCTTCTATACATTTCAGTTGCCTCCTTGAGTCCAGTGGTCAGTGGGTTTGGGAGCTGGGCTTGGCTGGAGGGGCTGGCCCAGGGCAGGGCCAGATCAAGAATACTATTTGGGGCCAGGACAAGAAGGCCTTGAATGCCAAGCTGAGGAATTTGGTTGTGATGCTTTTATGAGCTCAGCTAATGTCCTGCTTGCCCTGAGTCCCCCGGGCCTGACCGGGTCAGCCTCGTGCAGTGTTAGAGAGGAGCTCTTTTTGGAGGGTCACCAGAGTAGGGGAGTTAGGGGATGCCAGAGCCAGGTTTCCTGGCTGCCCAAGGCCGGGGCGGCCACTGATGAGTGAAGGCTGGGACAGAGTGGCCACACCCTGGTGGCTCCAGCAGGTGGGGGTAGGAGGGAAGGCCAGCACTGTGGTCGGGGCCCCGGTCAGAGCCCAGGGAGAGGAAGTAACTGATGGAAGGCAACCAGCCCAAGAACGAGATGTTTTATGTGGAGGGCAGGCAGGAAGATTCTAGAGAGCAAGGGATGGTCATGAGGAGGACGCAAGAAAGCAGAGGGTGAGGAGGGAAGGGGAGCTCGCGTTTGCCGGGGGTCAGAGTTGGCGCGGCAACTTGGGTGAGCTTCTGCAGTTAAAGCCTGGCTCTCCGCCTCCTGTGGGCTGTAGGATCCTGAGAAAAGTACTTAAGCGTGCCTCTGTGTCTTTAGCAGCAAAGTGGCGCTGGGAATGGGACTGCCTCATAGGGGGGCTGGAGGGTGAAGTAACCCATGGAAACCACTTGGCTCAGGACCTCAGAAAAGCTCAAATAAGTGTTAGCCATTAGAATGATGAATTGAGCACCCACTGTGTGCCGGGCACTGTGGGTTCCAGGGTGAACAAGGGGAGTGGGGACCTGCTCTTCCTATCTGTTCATCATTTATGCTTCTGCTGGCCCCGTGAAAGGCAGGGGTTAGCATCCTCACTCCACACCTGGTGAAGCAGAGGCCCAGAGAAGCCCACCGGTTGATTTGCTTAGGCTCACACGGATTTTCCGTGGCAAGGCTGGACTTGACCCTAGATGTCTCTGGCTGGGAGCCTGTGCCTTTTCTCCTGTACAGGATGCAGGGAAAGACGAAGGGCGTGAGGAGAGGGCCCAGGGTCCCTTCAGTGTGGTGTCTCCCTGGGGCCTTCGTGGTGCTACACCCTCCTTCCTAGGCCTGCCTCAGCCTTAGCTGGGTCTGAGCCCGGAGATGGTGGCGGTGGCCTCTCACACAGAGGAAGTGGTGACGGGTGTAGGCAGGGCTCCGGCTCACAGAGGAAGTGGCAGGGGAAGTGGGCGAGCGTCCCGGTGGGGAAGCTGGGTGCTCCTGGCCTCCTCCTGGAGCGCTCTGGTGGGTGTGGGCCGGCTGGCGCCACAGCATCTTAAGGCTCAGTGTGCTCCTGGGTGCTTCCCTTCCCCTTTCTCCCTCCGCCCACCGCACTCACCTTCCTCTTCACTCAGTCTTTGCCCTCTTCCCCTTTTTCCCTGTTTTCCCCTTCGCTACATTTTTTTCTTCCTTTCCCCATAGCTTGCTTATTTTGTTTTCTTACTAACAGGCGATACCAGAGCCAGAATTCAGGCCCTGAGACTCAAGAGGTTTACCCACATGCTGGTGACTGAAGAGTTAACTCTAGCTAGCCTCTGTCTGGAGGGTGGGGGGGGGATGGAGCCGCTGAGAGGAGTTGAAGGTATATCCCTTTTCTGTCTCAGGACCTTTGCACTCGCTGTTCTCTCCGCCTCCCGCTCTCTTCCTACTACTTTGCGCAGCCAGGGCTTCTGCTCATCCTCTGGGTCTCAATTCACATGTCCCCTCTCAGAGAGGCCTGCCCTGACTGACCCCCTGACCAAGGTGACAGCTCTTTGCTGATTTCCTTCAGAGCTCCAGTCACAGACTAGATTTCTTTTGTGTGTCTCCTTGTTTATTTTCTTTCCTCTCTGGAAGATGTAAGGTCCCTGAAGGCAGGGAGATTTTTTTGTGCCTAACATAGTAGATGCTCATGGCAGATGCTTAGTAAATTTTTGCCTAATGAGTGAACAATGAATGAGTAAATGCCAGCCCCCACTTCCTCCCTCTGTGGGCAGGCCCAGCACTGTGACTACCAGTGTAGGCATGGGGATCATTGCTGAGCTTTCTCCTAGTTTCCCCTGCCTACTTGTGACCTTGGGAAAGTCACCTCACCTTTCTGAGCCTCAGTATCTTGAGCTGTAAACTGGAGGATCAAAATAGTGCCTCCCTGGGAGAACTTGTGAAGACTGAGTCACGGCCAGTCCTTCACACAGTGCTCAGAATGGAGGGAGAAGGGAAGGTGGCTGCCGTCAGCGTGCTGAGGATTCTTGCGGCTGATCGACCAGACTGGCTTCCTGAGGATTGGCAGGCAGAGTCCCTGGACCACCTCCCCTTGTTTGTCATGCAGGAGGCTGCTTCTCGCATAGAGAGCTGGTGTGATGGGTTCCTGGAGGTCAGCCTAAAGCTTATTTCTCTCTCGCCTGCCGCGTTATGACAATGAGCACGATTCCGTGATAAAGAGGCTCCGGCTTCACAGTCTCCGCTCTGGGGTGCCTGCCCGTGGCCGGTCAGTCGGGGGTGGCTGGGGCCACTCCGGTTGGTGGAAGAGCAACATTCACGGCTGAAGGGCGCGCCTGACTTTGCCCTCCTTCCTGGAAAGCTCCAGCCTGTTTTGTCTGGGAGCCCAGGCCCAGTTCTTGGCCTTGGAGGCTGTTGCCACCATCAAAGCTGGCTTTGTCACCCTGAGGCAATGACCCCGTCAGAGCTGGCCCGCTTCCCTGTTTGGCCTTGAGAGTCTTTTCTACCTTTGTTGTGCGTCTTGGTGGGCTCTGGTGCCCCAGCTCTTTTTCAAGCCGCCTCCTTCCTCCAGTGCCCTCCAGCCCGCCCCCACTTTGAGGTGACAGGAAACCTCCTGCTGCTTCTGTGGGCCAAGGAGGGGGGACTGGGGCCTGTGTTAATGAGGAAGCAGAGCCAGCTGTGTGCCGAGCCTCTGCTCTGTTTGCACACCATCCGCTGAGGCCAGCAAGGTGACCCCCAGAAGACCTGTGGAGCACCCCACACCTCCCGCCGGAGTCCCGCCTCTGAGGCCCCTGACTTGGTGGTGCCCTTCACCGCGCAAGGCCCAGCTCGGCCACCGCCTGTACTGTGTGACTTGGGGCAAGTGACGTTGCCTCAGTTTCCTTTTCTGCAGAAATGGGGATGATACCAGCTCTCTCACAAGTGCGACATACTTCTTATCCTGCACTGTGGAATAGTGGCAGGAGGTACTCCCAAATGCTAAAGGCAGTTATCTCTGGGATTATACATGGTTTTTTTCTTAATTGAAGTGTAATTAATGTACAGTGTTGTGTGAATTTCAGCTGTACCACATAATGTTTCAACAGTTCTGTCTTTATACCTGCAGTCTTATGAGGCCAGTCCCCAGGGACACACAGCCAGGAGCCAGCAGGACTGACCTGAGCACAGCTCCTCACATTTTAGGTCTAGTGGTAGCCAGGGCACAGGGGCGGGCTACCCGCCTGTGCGACCCTGAGGCCTGCGGTGTGGCCCAACCACTTGGAGGGCCGTCTGGCATCTGGAATCAAGTCTCGGGCCTTTTGGTGCAGCACCATGGGATGGGGCGGGTGGCCTGACAGTATGTCCGATCTGTGCTGACCCTGCCAGTCAGTGGAACAGTCTGTAGCTCTGGGAGGCGAGGCTGTGGAAGAGTGTTTGTGATCCAAAGGGCTGTTTGTGACGCCATATGGTTAAATGGCATGACAGTCATTGCAGACAGTGCAGAAGGATACCGTTCAGCGAAACGACCGATCAGTGTGCACAGTTGAATCCCACGTTTATAAAGTGGGGGAGCGTATACTTGCGGAGAATAAGGGGCAGATGTTTGTGGGATGCTCACTACAGCCCAGCTCTGTTCTAAGTAAGCGACTTTCACACATTAACTCACCGAATGCTCACGACAGCCTGGGAGGCAGGAACTAAGAGCGTCTTTATTGGACGAAGGCGGAAAGGGAGGGACAGAGGGGTCACACAGCTGGGAAGTGTTAAGGTGGGTACGACCCCGCCACGGCACCCTGGAGGTGCTCCAGAATGCATCAGGTGTACCACGTAATGATTCAGGAGTCCTGGGTGATACTCTGTGCTCACGACAACAAGTATAGTCACCATCTGTCACCAGACAACATTATTGCAATGTTATTGACTATATTGTATTTTTATCGCCATGACTTATGTATTTTATAACTGGAAGTTTATACCTCTTTTTTTTTTAAAGATGTTTTTATTTGACAGAGAGAGTGCATAAGCAGGGAGGAGGGGGCAGGCAGAGGGAGAAGCAGGCTTCATCCTTGGACCCTGAGATCATGACCTGAGCTGAAGGCAGACTAAGCCACCCAGGTGCCCCAAGTTCGTACCTCTTAATCCCCTTTATTTCATATTCCCCCCCTCCTCTGGCAACCACCAGTCCTCTGTATTTAAGAGTCTGTTTGTTTGTTTGTTCATTTGTTTGTTTTTTAGATTCCACGTATAAGTGAAATCACAGGGTATTTGTCTTCCTGTTTCCTTTGTTTCACTTAGCATAATACCTTCTAGGTCCGCTCAAGGGATTATGGGTGCTTTGCTTTGTCTTCTTTGTAATATTGTATTTAGAAGACTCTTTAATGAGTGTGTGTTGATTTTTAAAATAATAAAAAACAGCACAAAAAGTACTGTTGATTGAAACCATGGAGCAGTTTTCACCTGTGAGGTTTGGAGCTGCCTGGAAAGTGGGGCTGGTAAGAGAGCACACGTCGCCCAAGGTCGTGGTGAGGACGGAGCGAGGTAAGCCCTGCACGGGGTGTGCAGGAAGGTGGGTCACGGAAGACGTGCTGCCCACAGCTGCTTCCTTCTTCTCTCCCTCCTCTGGACTGTTGACCCCAGGCTGCCCTCCTGCCGTGACTCAGCACCCATTCCTCCCTGGGCCCTCCTCCAGCGAGAGGGAGCTCGGGAGAGGTGGGAGCAGTGGCCCTGTATCACCTTCCCGCCTCCTTTATCAGCAGTAGGTGGGGTTGGGTCCCCATCACTTCTGAGCAGCTGAGATCTGAAGGCTCCCACATACCTGGCCAAGTTGGACAGGTTGCCTGGGTTTTCGATCAAGGCCATGGCGTGGTATCTTTGAGGCCAATCCTGTTGGGTTTTGGTTTTTTTATTTGCTAGCCCAGAAGGATTTGGAGGCTCAGCATTTCCCTGCTGGGCCGGGATGGCTCGCTAGGCTTCCCTTCCCTGAGGGAGAGGGTATTTAATGGCTGGCTTTGCAAGCCATGCCACTCCGCTGCTTTGTGCCTCCCAATCTTTACTATCCTTAAGTGTCTCTTGTTCTGAAACTTGGCTGTCTCATTTGTCACGAGCTGAAACCTGGCCCAGTGATTAGTGATAGGGAAGTGGTTTCTCTCCACTTGGCAGGACTCCTTAACTGTATATATCCTGCCCAGTCAAAGGCTTTGGCTTCTCCGAGCTAGAGAAGAGACTGCGTTCAAAACCAGAGACCAGCTAGAGATTCAGGAACATAAATATGTTGAGGAGAAAATGGACTTCTCGTCACTTTCCTTTTTGTCCTTATGTGGAGGGCATCATTTCTTTCTGTTTGCACACGGATACGAACACCAGTTCATCCGTCCATTATTTTAAAATACTTAGTATATCCTGTGGCTGAACATAATGATAGTAGATAATATTGGTGAACAAGGTGAACATGCTCTGAGGCTTTTGAAAATCAAAAACTCACAGTCCTGACCGAGGACTGTGACAGCCAGTAGTTGACCGATTAACCCACGGTGGCTCCTAAACTTTGTCCTGTGTCTCTGGAATTGTCCACATGGCTATCAGAAAACGACAGCCTGGTTCCTTGCCTTCCTGAAGGGCGCTTAGCTGGTAAGGAGTAGAGTCGGAATTTGAACCTAGGTCCTGTGCTGTTTCCATTCTACAAATCACTCGGTGGAAATTTGCCCATTTCCAGGTTGGACAAGGTGGGGACATGGTGAGATGCAGTAGGTTAGGTACCTGTAGAAATACCTCTTGGCTGCAGAATTGAGGGAAGGAGAGAGTCTGGTGTCCATAGAAGTCAGCGACAAGGTAGGCTCAAGTGCCTTTTGGGAAAAAAGAAGACTTAATGATGGTTTACTGCCTAGTCCTACTTTTCATTCCTTTCTTCTTCTCTCATATCTGCCTGTTCTCCCATCTGCCCATTCAAACTCCGGCTCGCTCAGTGTCCCCTCTGTCCATCTGTCCATCCTCCCACACGCCCATCCTTCCATATCCCCCTCCCTTCCGTCCCTCCAGCTACTCCCCTGACCCTCCCATTCACCCATCCCCTGCTCATCTGCCTGCCTGCCTGCCCACCCGTTCTCCCATCTTCCCATTTACCCACCCTCCCATGTTCCTCTGTCCACTGGCTCTTTTGGGCTAGGCTCTATGGGGCAGACTAAAATGAATCAGACATGGACTTAGCCTTTCAGAGCTCACAGCCAAATTAGAGAGAGAATCTTTGAACACAAATGACCGGGGTACCAGGAAGTCTGTGGAGAAAGGCCTGATAAGGTGTGAAACAGTAGTCGGGGAGCTGGGGTTCCCAGAGCATGTCACGGAACAGGCTGTGGTTGAGTTAGACTTTGTGGGATAAGCACAGTATGGGGAAGGCGCTCCAGGTGGAGGAAAGAGCAGGAGGAAAGGCATGAAAGTCGGCAGCAGGAGGGCACTGGCTGTAGCAGGGGGTTGTGTATGGGGGGGGTGGTGGTGGAATCCTGGAAAAGTAGATGGGGAAAGTCACCAGGGCTCCTCGTGCCAGGCCAGGGTGTCTAGGCTTTGGGTCAGGCGTCAGGGAGCCATTGACATTTGGCCAAAGAGGGTTTCTGGCTAAAGGCTGTGAGGGAAGAGCTGGGGAAGGAGGCCTGGCACACCTGGAAACTGGGTGGGAGCCCCTGGAGATGTTTCCTCTAGGGGGCTTCTGCTGGGAGAGCTGGGCCTGCGTCAAGTCCTGACGGCACTTCCTAGCTGGGTGACCTGGGACAGGGGCCTTCATTTTCTCTTAACAGTAGCGGGCAGCAGTGCTTCTGCATACCTCGTGGACCCATGCTGGATTCCGGTGGGGTGATGCTTCTCCGGCCTCCAGAGACCATACAGGAGGCCTAGGCAGGCCGCCATCTTCCTGAGGCCCACAAGCCCAAGCCTCTGGAAGGCTAGGCTGTGGTGCTCAGGCTCCACTCCTCAGCTGACTCATGCCTGCCAGTCCGGGGCATTGGTGGAAGTCTCAACCCAAGGCCACCTTGGCTGCCTATCCTGGCTCTATGTCTGCTGCCCTCAGAACACCCTGCTTGCCTTTATGTTGGGCCCTTCCCCTGCACATAGCCGGTCCTGTTGTGACCTTCCAGGCCTAGATTTCCTCCCTCGGTAATAGAGTCGAAGCCTTTCCTGTGATGAGTAACAGACCTCACCGTGCAAAGAGAAAATGTTTTTGGGCAGGGACTCCACAGCTGTATACTGTAGGACACAGACCAAGCCCCTCCTCGGTTCCAGTGGCCTTAACCGTATTTGACACAGCCATCCGGATTCAAGAGGATAGGGAAAATAGAAAGCTTTAGCCTTGTCTACTCCATTCTCTGGCTCTGACCCACACGCCCAGGCTGCTCATCCGACGGGCCGGCTGGGAGCCTTCCCTCGCGCCTGCTGCCCAGCCAGGTTGCTAGGAGACCTCACTAGCGAGTGATCACCACCTGAGGTTCTTCTACCCACTCTTTGCACTTCCTTCGTTTCTTTCTAGAAAAAGAAATACATGTTTCTGAGGCTGGGTCTGGAACATGGAAGTGAGTTTTAGATGCCCCCTCACCTTTGTGAGAAAGTATTTTCTGCCAAGTGCAGCCTTATGTGCAAAGCTGCCTACTAGAACTTTCTGTAGTGATGGGAATATTCTGTTTCCTGCTCTCTTCAGTGTGGTAGCCACGTGTGGCTGGTAGCCACCATATTGGGTGGACGAGGGTGCCCATCCCTGTATATATTCAAGACAAGATCAAGATAAAATGGTCACTGCTGGGCACCATCCCCAGTCTGTCCTTGCTGGGACCCCTGTGGATAATTGTCCGATGTCATTGAGTGAAATTAATTTTCATAAACCACTTGTATTCCTTATGCCCTGTTTTCAGGTCCTCTTCATTTGTAGATGCCCAGAATTTCCCCAAAGTTCTAGCTTAGCTACAACTTTATTATCCTGCCTTGTTGACTGACTATTATGGCTTAATTATTTTCTCTCACTACTGTATTGTCCTCTTATTTATCATCTTAAAGCGTTGCTTTAAGTTAACCATTGTCTGACTGTTGAACATTTAGCCTATTTGCATTTTTTTGCCATCATTATGGGCTACTGTGAACATGATCCTAGTACCTTTCTTTTGTTGTCTTTATTTGAATAACTTCCTGGCCTTAAATTCTTAGGAATGAGGGATAATAGGCTTTAAAAACCTATTGCAATTTTTGTCTTTAGAAGATGGAATCTGTTTTTGTCAGTAATGAGCATACCCATTTTACCACCTGTTTTGTCACCAACTGGAGGTTCCCATTATTCCTTGTTTCTGGTAATTTAATAAATATGCATCTCTACTTTTTTGGAGGAAAATTCTTCTGGCAGAAGAATCCCCTGGTTTCTGTTGCCTGTGGCCCCTTAGTAACCATGTTTTCTACTTGGGTCTTTGTGTCCTGGATTATCAGTTAGGTCCTGTGAGAGGCCTCAGTGAAGGTCACTTGGTAGGTCTTGGTGACCCTTTTGAAGGTGGCCCTTAATTACATGTGTGTTGTGTGGTGAGGTACCTCCATGGATATGTGATCTCTGCTGGAATACCCCCAGAGATGGCAAACTTACTTACTCTTTGGTGGCAAATGACAGAAGTCCAGAAGGGAGTTTATTGGCTCATGTAACTGAAAAGTCTAAGGGCAGACCCTGTCTTCAGGAACAGCTGGCTCCAGGTGTCCACAGGCCTCATCATCTGCCCTTCTCCATTTGTGGGCCCTGTTTCCTTTGTCAGGGCTTCATCCCCAGGCAGGCTCTCAGAAGGATTGGCCACATGGGCTATGGACTCTCCAGCCTTTCATTCTACCAGTTTAGCAACGCCAGAGAAAGAAAAAAGCTGCTTTCCTGATAACTTAACCAAAAAACCAAAAAACCCCAAACTGACCCAGAACCACCCAGATACAACCCTGTTGGCCTGCCTTGGGTCACTTGTGCAAGTGTGAACCACTGGCTATGGGTGAGAGGGCCAGGAGTGAGTGGCTGGGCCTGCGCTGTGCCCTGGGACCCAGTGGGCTTAGCTCCTTATGAACTCCTTGCACCAAGAGGGAGCGCAGTTGCCAAAGGAAAGGAGAGTTGTGAATCTGCAAGGGGGATAAGGCGGCTGTCCCAGATTGGACCTTGGTCACTGCCTTCATTTTTGTGGACTCTGTTTCTTCCTCTGTAGGGGGGGTCGGGGAGTTGGGGTGTGGGAGTGGTGGTTAATGTTCTTTCTGATCTGAGTTCTGTGATACCAGCTCTTTTCCTGGAGGCGGAGGGAGGGACACAGTGATCAGCCTGCAGCCAGGAGGGAAGGGGGTGGGCCTGGGGGTTGTCTCCACCAGCTGCTGCTTTGTGGGTGACTTTTAGGAAGCCCCCGGCCCCTGACTGGACTGGCCGGGGCCCCTTGTGTGGGGCAGGGCTCCCTGCTGGGAGAGTTGTCCCCACCTCCTCCAGGCTGGGCCCCGAGAGCTGCACAAGGGGGAAGATTGTTCCCACGGAGGTGCCCCGGCCAGTAAACACAAGTGGCCACTGTGTGTCTGCTCTCAAGGGTGTGGGCTGAGGCTTTAGTCACTGCCAGCCAGCAGTGGAGGGCTGGGTGGGGGCTCCCCCATCCTTTGCTGGACCCCAGCCTTGCTCAGCGAGTGGGAGAGATGGACGTCAGAGGCCACAGGCATCCACTTGTTCTTTATGTGACTCCTTGCCTGTCAACTCCCACAGGTGCCCCATCCACTTGGACCACCCTTAGCTTTCCAAGACCCACCCACTCTCCAGGATGCCCTCACGTCTGACCACGGAGGGAGCTTGGGCATCATTTCCGCACCCTTCTACGAGGGGGAAACTGAGGCCCAGACAGCACCTTTGCAGAATTTGACCTCGGGCAAAGAGGTCAGCACATGGACGCTGAAGCCACATGGGCCTGAATTCAACTCCCAGCCCTGTTATTTACCTGCTCTGTGTCCTCGAGCAAGTGACTTCACCTCTCTGAGCATCAGTTTTCTTATATATAAAATGAGGCTCTCAATAGTACCTTCCCAGTGTAAAAATTCATCCCGGGGATCAAACAGTGTCCTCTTGTGCCCTCTCTAGGCCCTGTTGCTTCGGCTAGTTTCATTTTCAGGCTCTGCTTGCAGGCACAGGTCCCAGCAGTTCCAGGCCTGCTGCCTCAGTGAAGGAGGCTCGGGCGAAGTGGGTTGTGGGGCAACTTCAGCCGCCTCTGCTACTGTTCCGAGCTTGCATCTCACTGGCTAACATGATCACATTATTCTCCCTGAGCCAATCGTGTTCTGATTGACCAGGACGAGTCACACACCCACTTCTAGAGATGGAGGTGGATTCCGCTCCATTGTATTTTGGGGACTGGGAATGTGGGCAGGTTAGCTCCACTGAAGAAAAATCAAGAAGGATGAATTATGTCACGGGAGGGCAGTGATTCCTACCACCAATGCTCTGTCTAGGCAGAAGCTATCTCGTTCACTAGAAAAGTGTCTCACCTATAACATGAACTCAGTAAATAATGGTTGAATGAATGAATAGGGAGGGAAGAAGCGGATTCCTGGCAGTCTAGTGTAGTGAAGAGAGCACTGGCCTGGGGGTCAGGAGACCACAACAGCTCACAATTTTGGGTGGGTTCTGATACCCCTTTGAGCCTTAGTCTGCTAATCTGGGAAATGGGCATGATGGCTAACACCTGCCTTAATGGCTTATGGGTAGATTAAATTTTGGTGCTTTTAGTACCCAACAGCTGCCAAGCATGTTGTTCCTCATGGTCTTCCTTTATCTTTGGCAATGGGAGATGGAGCAGGAACCCTGGGTACTCCCCAAGAGGGGCTGGTTGGGAAGAGGTTTGGAATTTAGGCTCTTTGAGCAAGACGGGCTTGCATTTGGATCTGCTTTTTGCCCCCTACTTGCTGTGTGACCTGAGGCAAATCACTGTGCCTCTTGAAATCTCAGTTTTCTCGTCTGTAAGTTGGAACTACTAATACTTGTCTCCAAGGGTTGGATGGAGGATGAAGTGAGAAATTCCATTTAAGGCCTGTCCTGGCACACAGTGAGTGCTCAGGCAATGTTAGCTGTGTTTATCATCAGCTATTATCATTCCGTTCTCTGACATCGGGGTGAGCAGATTGCTGCCTCAACCAGGCTTTTAAAGAATTTAATTTTGGCCAAGTCACTTTAGGCGCCACGACTGCTGCCAACTAACCCCTTTCTGGCAGGCTCTGGTCCCTGTAATCTGAGCGAGGTGCTGGGCAGCGGGCGTCCCTCGGTGTTGACACTGGCGCCCAGCTGGAGGCTCAGCCCCATGGTCAATGCTGCCTTTCAGGGTGATGGGCAAGGCAAGTTTTGTGCACTCATGGGAAACCGTCCGTGCCTGGGCCTCCCCCACTTTGGGCAGAAAATACTCTTTTAAGGAAACCCAGGAAGAGATGACATGCAGCCTCCTTTTACCACCTCTCAGGAGTGAAAGGTGAATGATTGGGGCGTGGGGTGCGGCTTATGCCCACTCAGCTCTCCCCCATGCTGCTCTGGCTGGGGGTCAGGAGAGCATGGTCAAGGTGGTTGCTGTGCTCACCCGGCCCTCGCTCTGGCCATCCCGCTGAGCTCTCCTTTTGCAGGCCTCACCTCCTCTTCTGGGTTTGGAGAGAAGGAGCGTGTGTGTTGTGCAATGTGTAAGGGTACTTTGGTGGTCCTCTTGTGGGACACTTGAAAATCAGCATTACCAAAAATGGAAAGGCAGGTACACAATCAGTTGAGAGAGAGAGAGCGAGCGAGCACGAGAGCGCAGGTACCCAGTGGCTGAATTCATGAGTTTCTCAGGTGTTCTCGATAAGCTACCAAGTTTAGGAGGAGTTTAGGGGAGAGGCCCCGACTCAGGTAGGACGAATGAGCAGGTGAGTTCCAGCACCAGGACTGACCTGGGGGAATGACCCCACAGGAAATTCCCTCCCCACACCGGGCTCCTGGGCCACATGTGGAAGGGAGCATGTGGAGGAAGGGTGAGCCTGCCAGAGTGCAGACTTGGGAGCAGGGGTCCCGACCAGCCCTGTCTCCCGTGTTGCAGGGGACTCTACTCCAGTCTCCTCATCTGTGCATGAGGTAGTAATAGCACTGACATCATAGGGTGGTTGAGGAGATAAGTGAGTTAGCACGTGTTAGAGTGTAGTCCAGTGACCTTGATCAGTGCGAGACTGTTGTCACTGTGTGGGGGCCTGGGGACTTTGCAGCTGAGTTCACAGGAACAGTTACCTAAACAGAATAAATTTACAAATGAATATAAAAATTGCCTACTGGCATTACTCCCTTCCAGAAGGTTCCCTGGCAAGGATCGACACCCCCTCTCGGTTCCCCTCCCCCCACAAGCATGCAGTCTAGTCACCAGCGGTAGAGGGGTAGGTCTCTAACTGGACCTTGAGGCCAGGGGCAGGGTTGCTGTGTCTCTGCTTGACCAACTGAGCCACCCAGGTGCCCCTGCTCAGTCTCTGCATGGAGGGTGCCCTGTGCAGGGCTGGCCTGGGAGTGCTCGTAGGTGTCTGTCGTCATCCGGTCTTAGAGGCTTCTGAGTTCTGGGGATGATAGGGAGACTCTGTATCGTAGTGGAAAGTGCACAGAGTCTTGGAAGTGAGAAGACCCAGAATCAAATTCTGGTGCCACTACCCTAGCTCCAGGCATGTCCCCCCTCAAAGCTTGTAGAATGGGGACACTGAGGTGCTGGGTGCTGTTGTGTCATGTGAGGTGATGTGAATGCCCATTGTCCTTCCAGGGGTGTTAGGCGTGTGGGAGCAGCTTGGCCATTACCATTTGCAGTAGATCAGGTTGCAGAGCTGTTCTCTGAGGTGAATGGTGTGTGACACTGTCCTCAGGAAGGCACCACAGTGGAGACTGACTGGGCTGTTCGTGGGGTCCAGGGCAGCTCGTTCCCCTCACGCTTTCCCACAGATTGCGATTTAGAGGCTCCAGACCCCAGTGGCTTGCTTTTAGGGCCTGTGTTGTAGGCCCTAAGCACACTTTCCTAAGTGTGCTCCCTTATGCAGCACAGTGAGTGAGTGCTCCCAGAGGCAGCCCTGCAGCTCACGGGCTGCCTGAGGGCATGTGGGTTCTGCTCCCTTTTCCTGGACATTGGCTCCTCATGCCTGGAATTGCTTGCACCACTTACATGGTCATTTCTCTCTTGCTCTCAGTTCTTAAAATTGTGGTAAAATATGCATAACATAAAACTGACCATTTTTAGCCGTTTCTAAGTGTACAATTTAGCGGCCTTAAGTACATTCACAATGTGCAGCCTTCCCCACTGTCCGTGTCCAGAACTCTTTCATCATCCCAAACAGACACTCTGTCCCCGTTAAACACTGTCTGTCCATCCCCCCTAGTGGCCTCTGTTATACCTTCTGTCTCTGAATTTCACTCCTGTAGGGATCTCACATAAGTGGGGGCATATGATATTTGTTCTTTTGTGACTGGCTTTTTTTCACTTAGCAAAGGGTCATCCATGTTGTAGCAGGTGTCAGAATTTCCTTCCCTTTTTTTTTTTTAAAGGATTTTATTTATTTTATGAGAAAGAGAGAGAGGGAGAAGCAGACTCCCTGCTGAGCAGGGAGCTCATCACGGGGTTCAGTCCCAGGACCCTGGGATCATGACTTGAGCTGAAGGCAGACGCTTAACCGATGGAGCCACCCAGGTGTCCCAGAATTTCCTTCCTTTTTAAGGCTGAATAATATTCCATTGAACGTGTGTACCACTTTTTGTTTCTCCATTCACCTGCGGGTTGACGTTTGGCTTGCTTACACCTTTTGGCTTTTGTCGGTAGTGCTGCTGTGAAAATGGGTGGACAGACACCTGCTCAAATCCCTGTGTTCAGTTCTTTTGCATTTATTCCCCAGAGTGAAATGGCTGGGCTATGGAAATTCTATGTTTAACCTTTTAATAAACCCCCAAATTCTTGTCCATGGTGAGTACACCATTCTGCCTTCCCACCAGCCATTCACAAAGGTTCTGATTTTTCCACATTCTCACCAACACGTTTTTCATTTTTATTTATTTTTTATTTTTTTATTTTTTAAAAGATTTTATATATTTATTTGACAGAGAGAGAGCACGAGAGAGCACAAGCGGGGAGTGGCAGGGAGAGGGAGAAGCAGGGAGCCTGATGTGGGGCTCAATCCCAGGACCCTGACCGAGATCACAGCCCGAGCCCAAGTCAGTGCCCAACCGACTGAGCCACCCAGCTGCCCCCAGTTTTCTATTTTTTATATAAAAAGTGTCCTACCGGGGCACCTGGGTGGCTCAGTCAGTTAAGCCTCTGCCTTCGGCTCAGGTCCTGATTCCAGGGTCCTGGGATCGAGCCCCATGATGGGCTCCCTGCTCAGTGGGGAGCCTGCTTCTCCCTCTCCTCCCCCCCAACCCCCGCTTGTGCACTCTCTCTGTCAAATAAATAAAATCTTTAAAAAAAAGTGTCATACCACTTTATTGTTCAGTGACTTGGATCTCTTACTGAACAACTCAACAGTCTTTTCATGTTGGCGTTTGTAGAGCTAAACCATTCTTGTGTTTTTACTTATCGCATAGTATGGGTATATGCTGTACTTTAAAAAATAGGGTTGTTATGAAATGCCGAACATTGTTTCTCACGCATGCCCCCTGCACTGACATACTGAGCAGCGCCGGCCATTGTCAAGAACAGTGGATCTCCTGCTCCGGCCTCACCATTCCCATGTGGACCCCCGGCCTCTGCTGGCCCACTCCTGCGGGCCTCTCCGAGCTGGCTTCCTGGGCTCCGTTTCCTGCCAGGCAGGCCTCGTTGACCTTCTTTGTCTCCACTTTGCAGGCCAAGAACAAGGAGACAGGTGCTTTGGCTGCCGCCAAGGTAATTGAGACCAAGAGTGAGGAGGAGCTCGAGGACTACACCGTGGAGATCGACATCCTGGCCACCTGTGACCACCCCTACATCGTGAAGCTCCTGGGAGCCTACTACTATGACGGGAAGCTGTGGGTAAGGGCCTCCTGCTGCCTCCTCTGGGTCCTTGTGGCCTGGCAGGCTGAACTAGCCTGGTTCAGAGGTCCTCAGCTCTTTCTCAGTGTCTGCTTTGAGGGCAAGGGCTGGGGTGAGAAGAAGGTGAAGCAGGGGGGCTCGAGGTCCCCCGTCCTTCCCTTTCTGCAAAGCCTCCCTGCTTTTGGGGGTGGAAACACTGGTTTAGAGCAGGAAGGAAGTCTACAGTTCTACTGCCAGGCCTCAGATCCCAGCTCTGCCACTCACAAGTTGGAGAACCCTGGGCAAGTTCTTAAGCTCTCTGCCTCAGTTTTTCCAACTGTAAGATGGGGATAATAATGGTACCTAGCTCATTATGGTTATTACAGGGATTAAAGAAATTAATTCATGACCAGTGTTTAGAAGTGTACCTGGCAGGTGTAAGAGTTCAGTGACTGTTGGCTGTTTTATTATTTGTAATAGCGGCATCGTTATTAGCCGTAGCTTCTGCGTGGGGATTCTTTTCAACAGTGGTGCTAAAGAAGGGGGCCCCTTAGCAGCCCCCATTCTCCGTCAGCAGCCTTAGCGTGATGTGCACATTGCAGATGCAGCTTCAAGCCCCACCTTCCAAACCCAGCATCTCCCCCAGCTTCTCTAGAGTAATTCTGCAGCGCCCCCGGTTTGCACAGAGAGTGTCCACCCTGTACAGTCCTGTCCAGTGGACGCTCATGTAGTATGAATGCCTCTCAGTTTATAAAACCCACACTTCCTAGAACATATGTGTCTCTTCAGACTATTTTTCGGCAAGTGTTTTATATGTAAAGCAACATGTTTATATCCCCAAAACTCAGTACAACATTTGTCACAAAATCACGTGCAGGACAAGTCTCACGTGAATTGTAGTTGGGAGACTGTCAGAACCACGTGTAGATGTTTTGCAGAGGGAGCCGAGGGGCGGCAGGTCTGGGCGTCCCCGGTGGTGCTGGAGCTGGGAGAGCCGGCCCAGGTCCATGTTGCTTGCACACAGCAAGGTTAAGCATGATTTGGTGGTCAGCAGGGTGGTGGTGTAACATTCGACCCCCTATCATGGTAGTTTATTATGTGTAAAGAGAGTATTACTATGCTTTAGTTACATTTTAGGAAATTAATGGGAAGTTAGGAGTTGACAAGTAGTGCTTTATGATTTTTCCCATTTAAAATAAGGGGAGGGTGCTGGGTGGCTCAGATGGTTAAGCCTCTGCCTTCGGCTTAGGTCATGATCCCAGGGTCCTGGGATCGAGCCCCGCATCGGGCTCCCTGCTCAGCGGAGAGCCTGCTTCTCCCTCTCCCACTCCCCCTGCTCATGCTCTCTCTCTCTCTCTCTCTCTGTATCTCTCTGTCTCAAATGAATTAAAGAAAAAATCTTTAAAATAAAGGGAAATAGGTTCCAGGTTGGCTTTTTTGTTTTTGCACAGGATGCCTGATTTTTAGGAACAGACTGTTGATGCTTGATGGGGAAATCTGTGTTTCATTTGTGAAAAGAATCCTGCTATTTAAGAAAACCAAAGGAGAGTTGAGAACCACCATCAGAGTTGATCCTCTCATTTCCCAGAGGTGAAGAAAGCCAGTATCTGAGGGCAGCGGGCATGTGGCTCCCCCCAGCCCTGCCCAGAGCTCTGTCTGCTGACACTACCTCCCCTTCCAGTCCTGCACAGAAGCCAACTTTCCTTTGCCTCTCTGAGAATCTCCTTGGGGAGCCTCCTGGATGTCACTGGAGGGATAAAACCACCCCCTGACTGCCAGCCGCAGATTCTAAAACCCTTCCTCATCTACTGTCTCCAGGTGCCTCAGGAGGTGGTGAGCAGGACGGGGACCCAGGCACAGAAGGGGCACGCCCTCTTGCTCATGGTCACACACCTGCACCTACATGTTTCCTCTGTCCTGATTCATGGAGCTTTTTATTATTTATTTATTTATTTATTTTAAAGATTTTATTTATTTATTTGACAGAGAGAGACACAGCAAGAGAGGGAACACAAGCAGGGGGGAGTGGGAGAGGGAGAAGCAGGCTTCCCGCGGAGCAGGGAGCCCGATGTGGGGCTCGATCCCAGGACCCTGGGATCATGACCTGAGCCGAAGGCAGACGTTTAACGACTGAGCCACCCAGGCGGCCCTGGAGCTGCTTTTTTAAAAGCCCTCTCTTTTTAGAAATTAAACAAATATTATTTATATAGTTAACAGAGAAAAATGAGAGTGTAAGGAAAAACAGAAGAAAAAAAGATTAAAACCATTCAAATATTTGTACCAGAGATAACCACATTTAGGATATATTTTTCTAGGCTTTTTAAAAACAAATAAACACATATATACCCATACCCACAGGTTTTTTAAAAAGAAGAATTGATGCCATACTTATTTACTTTACTTTTTACTCTTTTTATTTAAAATCTTTTTTTTTTTTTAAATAATCTCTACACCCAACATGGGGCTTGAACTCACCACCCTGAGATCAAGAGTGGCATGCTCTGCCAACTGAGCCAGCCAGATCCCCCATTTACTTAAGGTCTGTTAAGAACCACTTTTCATGGGGCGCCTGGGTGGCTCAGTTGTTGGGCGTCTGCCTTCGGCTCAGGTCATGATCCCAGGGTCCTGGGATTGAGCCCCGCATCGGGCTCCCTGCTCAGCGGGAAGCCTGCTTCTCCCTCTCCCACTCCCCCTGCTTGTGTTCCCTCTCTCTCTGTATGTCAAATAAATAAATAAAAATCTTAAAAAAAAAAAACAACAAAAAAAACCACTTTTCATGTCAGTGGGGAAGCACCTTCATATGATTATTCAGTAGAATTCCATCTTCTGACTGTGCCCTTCTCTGTTGTTAGGCATTTACGCTGCTTTCTTTTTTTTCTCTTAGAAACAAAGTTGTGGTGGACCTCTTTGAATGTTTGTATGCTTGCCTGTGAACCTCTTTAGGAAAATTTTTAAGCATCTGAAGTGTCTGTTGCTAAACCAGCCTCACAGAGTCACTTTTCATATATATATATTTTTTGCCATTTTTCATACTATACAAAGGAGTTTTCCCACCTCCCTGCCCACCTACAACACCTACCCAACATTCATCTGTTTACCTGTCCATCCATACAACCTTTATTGGACTGCTGATTATGTACTCATTAAGAAAAACATCTTTTATATGTCTGTCCCCATTATTGATTGTGGCCAGGTAGAAAGTTCATGACTTTCCCAGGTCCAAAGATAATACCAACCATAGCTAACATTTACTGAGGGCTTACTGTGTTCGAGGCCTTTTAGCTGTGAGTTTTACTGGGATTATGTCATTTACTTTTCATTCTATGAGGTAGTTGCTTTTTCCCCATTTTACAGATGAAAATAAGAAACAAAGAGGTTAAGTAAGTTCCCACCCAAGGCCACGCAGCTAGAAAGTGGCAGAGTTGGAAAACCAGATAGAGAAGAAGGACAGTTTGTAACTGGGCTGTGACTGTCATGAGGTGGTTTAAATAGATACATGAGAATGTTCTGACCCAGAGTTGCCTTTAGGTTGATACTTTCTTACCCAGGGCTGCTGCTGTGGCCAAAACCATTTCTCACCCTCCACTTCTGTAACTGCCCCTACCACCTGCATTTGTTGTTTTATAGACCCTTAAACATGCCATGTCCTCATTTTTGAGGATTTGAGTTTTAGACATTGTGAAATCAAGGCAGAAGGTGCTGGAACTAGGTGGGTGACGGGCAAAGGGTCTCCCGCAGAAGGGGCAGTGGTGCAGAAGCATGAAAGTTGTGGCATTTGGATAATGGGTGGTCTAGGATCAGGGCAGCGCATGGAAAGAGGAGGGCAGTAAGTAACTGGAGGCCATGTTGTGTGCGGGGCTTCCAATGCCAAGGTGAAGAGTTTGCACTTAACGTTTTATTTTATTTTTTTTAAAATAAAGATTTAATTTATTTGAGAGAGAGAGAGAGAGAGAGAGAGAGAGAGAGACAGAGAGACAGCATGAGCAGGGGAAGAGGCAGAGGGAGAGGGAGAAGCAGACTTGCCTGCTGAGCTGGGAGCCCGATGCTCCCTGAGATGATGACCTGAGCCGAAGGCAGATGCTTAACCGACTGAGCCACCCAGGCATTCCCTGCACTTAACTTTTTAGATCAGTGGTTCTCAGAGTACCGCCCTCAGACCAGCAGCTGCAGCCCCTGGGACCTTGTGAGAAATGCTATCGGGTCCCAGCCCAGACAGACCAGCTCAATCAGAAACTCTGGGTGGGGCCCAGCAGTCTGTTGTAAGGAGCCTTCTAGGTGTCTCTGATGCTTGTTTAGCTTTGAGAACTGTTTCACGTAAGGGGAACTCAGTGGCAGTTTTCCACAGGGGAGAGACATTTTGTGTTTTAGAAAGAAATCAGGTTTGAGGGGGCAAGAGTGAAAGCTTCGAGGGCAACCAGAAAGCAGTAAGCAAAGGCTGTGGGGTGGGGACATTACTGGGTCAGCAAGAGCTGCCAGAGGGACATTTGAGCTGTATCTTAAAGGATGCGTGGGAGTTCTCCAGAGGGATGGGAGGAGGAAGCGCAGTTGGAAGAGAGAGAGACAGCATGTGCAAAAGTATGGGAGAGAGAAATCTTGTTCTGAGATACAGGGTTGGAAGGTGCATGGACTTTTTGGTGTCTCCTGCTGTGTGATGGTTTTCGGACCCAGGCCTCCGGTGTGGCTCCAGGGGCCATCTTTCCATGGTGGTGTCTTTGACAAAACCCATCCTGGACCTGGGATCTGCTCTTGGGGCTTGGGCTTTGGGATGAGAAACTGGCTCTTGCCCAACTGCTCTGGACCCTTTCCCCCGCCATGGCATCCAGGGATAGACCTTCCCCCTGATTGGGGCGGTGGACATTCACCAAACCACCCCACCTACAATCTGACAGGATGAGCCCATTTTCTTCCAGAATTTGTAATCTTAGCAAAAGCCTTTCATAGTTTCTTAGGCCCACTTCTGCTTTTAAATATCAAATGAAGCAAGTGGGGGAAAAACAACCCAGAATATTCTAGACCAATACTGTCCAGTAGAAATGTAATGTAAGCCACATATGTGATTTAAAATTTTTTAATAGCTCTATTTTTAAAAAAAGGAAACAGATGACATTATTTTAAATAATACAATTTTTAAACCTAGTATATCAAAAGTAGTATTTTGACATGTAATCAATATAAAAATTAGTAATGAGATATTTTACTACATTTTTCATTCTAAGCCTTCAACTCCAAAGTGTGTTCTACACTGAGAGCACGTCTCAATTCAGGAGCTAAATTTTCACCAGAAATCTATATTTAGAAGTCATAAAATTTACAGTTGACAAAGTAGATGCAAAGTTGTCTCAACATTCGTAAACGTTTCCTAGTAACGGAATTGAGTGTCGGTTTTTACATTTAAATTAATTAAAAGTGAATGAAGTCATAAATTTAGTTCTACACTAGGCACATTTCAAGTGTGGTTGGTAGCTGCTGGATTGGACAGTGTAGACAATGCAGCTCTGGATGTAGACCCAGGGTCCAAAAATGAGTGAGTGCACGAAACCCTGGGCTGCCCCTCTGAATTTTCTTTAGTTTATAATGGCCCAAGTTTATAATTTAGTTTATAATTTACCCAAGGTCACACAGCAAATTAGTCACAAGGCCAGACATGCAGAAGTCTTCAAGGACCGTGTATGAGAGAACCTACTCATGTTACACTGCCTTATAAAAAGCCCTTCCCTGGCTCCCCAGAATCTATTCCACACCCAGGACACAGGCTGTTGTCTGTCTGCCATCTGTGGATGCTTTCCCAGATCTCTTTTCCAGTTCTTCTAAGCTGCTTGGAGGCAGCACCTCCCGACGTTTGCTCACCTAGTGCCCTGTCCCAGGCCTGCCCTTCCGATGTCATATGTGGTCAACAAGAGCATCACTGCCTCCATGAGGCCTTTCACTTCCCCAGACCTCTAGGTGGAATTTACCTTCTTTTCCTTTCCTCTCTGCTCCGTTTGTTCTCTCTCCTACCATGCACATTTTAGTAGTTACCAGTCTCTGTGTCACCTCTGGGAGACTAGACCCTGCCTTCATTCTCACCCAGGGCTGGTCCAGTGCAAGGGAAGGAGTGGAAGTCCAGGCTGGTCCCCTCTAGAGAGCTGAAGCTGTTTGGGGCGCACCCTGCCCTGGGGAGACTGAAGTCCCACAGAGCATGTCCTGAGGCCAACTTTGGCCTTGTTTTTGAAAGAAGCAGTTCTCTAGCGAGTGGTAGCTGTAGGAAGGAGGGAAGGAATCTTTATTCCTCTAAACTTTTCCTTGTGTGGAATCAAAGGGAGGTGAGGGTGACTGGAGTCCTGCTTTTGCACATGGTGAGGATTTTGAAGCCTCTTTGGATCCATTCCTGACCACGGTCTTGCTCAGGCTTTTTCCTTTTTTTTTTTTTAAGATTTATTCTAGAGAGTGAGGGGGAAAGCGAGTGCAGGACTGTGAGGGGCAGACCCTGTGCTGAGCGCGGAGCCCGAGGGCTCCATCTCACGACCCTGAGATTGTGACCTGAGCCGAAACCTAAAGTCAGATGCTGAACTGACTGCACTACCCAGGCGCCCCACGGCTCAGCCTTTTTGACAGGGCACGGACCCTGCTGTCTTAATCTGTTACCTGTTCACCCCAGAACATCTGGCCCTGGCCTCTAGAAGCTTGGGTAATCTTGGGGGAATTAAGCCTGCGGCCCTGGCAGACAGCAGGATTCTCCATTTATTCATTTAACCAAGTCTCTGTTGGATTCCTTCCTTGTGCCAAGCCCTGTCCCAGGCCCTCTGGATACAGAAATTGATGCAGGCAGGCTGGGTCTGAGCACCCAAAGGGGTCCCTCAGGACCAGCCAGGGGGGTCCTTGGGCTTCGTGCAGGAGGGAAATCAAACTTGAGCCGGCAGGAGGTGAAGCCTAGGGACAGGGTGAGCCGCCTTCCTTGTGTGGTCTGGGAGGCATCTCTGAGGAGGTGGCGTCTGAGAAGGAGCCAGTGGAGGGAGGACCAAGGCTACAGCAGGTGGAAGGCCCTGATGTGAGAGTGTGTGAGCTGCGTTCAAAGACAGCGAGGGGCAGCGTGCCTGGGTTGGGCTGATGGGAGACAGGGGTCAGGAAGGTGGGGGTTGCAATCTTATCGTAGATGTCGGCAAACCCCTGGGGGCTTCAAGCAGGGCAGCGCCTTCGTCAGCCCTCTCTCCAGTTAGTGTCTGAGTCCCTTTGCTCCTCCTCCGTGCCTGTCCCATGCATGCGTTCTCTTTCTTGCCCTGCAGCAAGGGAACCGGCTCCAGTCCTGTCTGTTTGCCGGCATGGATCTTAGCTAACCTTTGGGGTTCTATCTCTTCAGCACAAGGGAAGATGATGGTGACACAACGTATCACGTGATGAGGATTAAGTGTGCAGGTCAGATGTGGGACAGCAGTGTCTGGCACAAAGTGGATGCTTAGTTAATGCCATTGTCCCTCTCTCCTCTCCTCTCCCAGCCCTTTATTCCCATTCCCTGGATGCCTTCCAGCTCCTTCTACCCCAAGTTTCCTGCATCTCTCTCTCTTCTGGCTTCTCTGCCTTTTACTTCCTGAGGCTCTGATGTGATCATGTCCCCCCAGAACAGTAAGGAAGGTAGCGTGAGGGTGGATGACAACACCAGCAGAGTGAGGAAAGGCCTTCCTGTGCACACAGCAGGCCTGGCCATCCTGTTCAGAAATCCCTGTGCCCCCGGGTTTTCGGAAAGTTTTGCAGTGAGTTTATTTGCCCAGCAGCCCCCTTGCTGAGTACGATCAGAGCAGTGACCCCCCGCTTGGCATGGGAGGTCTGCAGAATCCCGGAGTCTTCCTGGGGTTCCCCTGGGTGGGAACTAACTGTTCTCAGTGCTGAATCTCTGCACATTGATACCATACTCTTGCCGGGCTTCCTCTTCCACCCCCTCATTCATTCTGCTACCTCTGTAATAGTTACCCTTTCCTTTTTTTAAAGTGGCTCACTTTCTAGAAATGAAATACACTTATTTAAAAAGAAACATTCATCTCACTGCCCTAAATGGAAAACTAGGACCCATTTGCCCTAAGCAGAAATAAAAGAAAATAAACCAGTTCTGTTAAATTCTAACCCGGTCCCTTTGCCTGCCAAAGCCTTCAGTCTGGGCACTGCCAGGCTTCAGCCTTGCTAAAAGGAAGTTGTCACAGTGGGCCTCTTCAGCAAAGTAGTACTGACTCCCCACTGCCAAGGTGGCCCCCAGAGTAGCCCCGTGGACACCAGGGTCTACACTGGGGTTTGGATCATTCTCTGTGTGTGTGTTGGGGGAGGGGGGCTGTCTTGGACATTGTAGAATGTTTAGCAACATCCCTGTCTCTACCCACTAGATGCCAGTAGAACCTCCCACCTCCCCGCTCAGTTTGACAACCAAAAATGTCTCCAGATGTTGCCAAATATCCTGGGGGGGGTGCAGACTCACCCCCATTGTAAACTGCGGGTCTTTATCATTCAGGGGTGGGAGGGTATCAACCATGCCAGATGGGCTGTGAGCCATGGCCCCTCACCTGTGTGTCAACCCTTGGAGTAAGCTGCAGACTGATGATCTCAGGCCAGATTGGGCCTCCAGACACTTTGTTTGGCATGTGAGATGTGTTGCTAGCATTTTGTCAGATTCTGGCCTTGAACATTCTTAGAGATGTGGCTGTATAGGCTACCTTTCTGCATGGCAGCAAGTGTTAGGGGCCCCACAGACAGGGATGTGCTCTCCAGTGAGCCTCAGACCTCACCACTCCCTGATGCGTTCTTGATACCGAAGCCTGTTTGTCATCATGGTGTGCTGCTGTTTAACTTCAAGTAGAACTGAGAGGAGATATTTCTTATCTCACATCTCTATCGAAACTGAGGAGAGTAAGGATGACCAAGAGGATCGTGCTCCTAGAAAAGTTTGTGAGAGCACATTTTTTCATATAGGCAGCTTCCTTTGCCCTATAAGTTAGCTACCCAGACCTGGTGGGCTCTGAAGCCAGGACTCCTGGCCTAGGGAGTCTAAAAATAGGCTTGTGAGGGCTCTGTGAGCTTCCTGAACGTGTATACCGGGGTGTGTGTGTGTGTGTTTCCCCTCCCCCCCCCCCCCCCCCCGCAAGGAGTGACTGGGGCTTTTTAGAGAGTAGCTTCTTGTCTGAAAGTAAACATTCTGCATAGAGGAAGTACAGGTCCCAGGGTCACAGAGCAGGGTGTGGATGGGAGGGCCTTCTGTCCACACTTGACCATATGACCACATTTCCCCAGCCAGGGTTTCTGTGGCTTGTCGCCTTGGGCTAGGAGGGCAACTGTTGGTCGCTGACAGAGATTGCTTATCTGGCCTTAAACAAGCCAGAGCTATAAAGAGAAGGTGATGGTGGAAAGTGGCTAGCAGCTCTGTGTACATCTAGAAAGTCGCTCAGTGTGGCCGGAGCGCGGGGCTGACGTCAGGAGACCTGAGATCTTCCTGGATCTGAGACCCACTCGCTGTGTAACTGTAACCAAGCGCCATGTAACCATGCCTCTGCTTCCTGGTCTACGATGTGAGGGACTTGGAAGGGTTGATCTCAAGGAGGTCTTTCCACTTCAGTTGGCTCGTTTCGTCCTGACCCATGTTTCTCTGATCCACGGGCAGCAGTATTGTGGGCCAGGCCCCCTTTCCATGGGCTGCAGGGTCCTGGTTCCCCTGGGGCCACCTGGCATTCCCGAGCCTCTCCTCTCCCTTGGATTGGGTCTGTGGAGCACCCACTTGTTGGGACACACACACACACACATCCACAGTAGCGCTTTGTTGAAACCCCTGGAAGTCTGCACAGGCGTCTCAGCCCTTTGAGGCAGATGTGTTACTACTTTCTTGCCATTCCCCTTATACAGATGGGGTGCCCTGAGACTTGGGGAGGGAGAGCAGGAGGGGGTGCTTGTACCTTCTTGGACTAGAGGGTGAATCAAGAGGCAGCAGGGAGGGGTGGTGAGAAGGAAGAGTCAGCAAAATAGTTGGCTTTCGCTGGGCTCTTTCATGATTATCTCACCGAATTATCACAAATCTATGGGATAGAGATGCAGTCACTTCCATTTTACAGGTGTGAAGACCTAGGGTCAGAGAGAGAGAGAGAGAGAGAGAGAGAGAGTGACTTGTCTTGACTCACAGCCAGGTTCCAACCCAGATCAGCTGGGCTCCAGAACCTTGTCTCCTTCCCCCTGCAGTGCCCCTCCCTGGGTGCCAGCCCTGGGCACCCCTGGGAGCAGATCAAAGAATGCAGTGTGTGACCCGTCCCCTCCACCTGGGGAGCCCATTGTCCAGCAGAACGTTCCTTGGCAGTGCCTGGTGGAGAGTGGGGCCTGTGGCCAGGGGATCAACCCAACTTCTACCTCAGGCCCAGTGGATCCTCCTGGCGCCACTGGTGCCCCTGGCCGGGCCCAGGTGGAGTCCTGTAGCTGAACATGTGGATGGACAGGAGGTGTGACCTGTTGGTCACTGACAGAGATTGCTTATCTGGATTGCTTGCCTGGAATTCTGTTGGCATGGCCTGCCTGGGGTTCCGTGTGTCATGTTCATAGGAGCCAGGGTGACTCTGGTCTAGGGATTTGCCTGGTTCCCAAGCATGTCCCCGTGGGTTTTGTTTGCCATCCGACCCCATCAGCCGGCTGTCATCCCCTCCTCGGCCCTCCCGTACCCCTCACATCGCTTCTGTCCATCAGGCATGGGCTTTGGGGCCACCCAGACCTGGGCTGGAATCTGACTGCCCCCTCTCCTGCCATGTGACCCGAGACAGGTCTTTTCATGCTTCAGAGGCTCAGTTTCCTCATGTGAACACGGAGGGTGATGACTTCACAGCACTTTGTCCAGGGTTAGAAACCCAGCATAACCCAGTTGGCGGACAGTAGGAGCCCTGTGCCAGGCACTTAGCTAACAGGTCAGGGGTGTTGTTCAAGGTCTAGATGGGCAGATAAGTGCGTAAACCAGGCCCCCAGGCTGCATCGAGGGCAGGCTTTTCCAGTTTTTTAAAATAGCACAAACCTTTATAAATGGACATCTTTCCCTTAAGAATCCAGGCATCTGGCTTCGCTGGAAGGATCAGCAGCTCTGGCTCCATAGGCCCGTATTTCTGCGCGGTGTCTGTGAGCTGGCTGAGTGTGTAGCTGCCCCGTAGGTGGGAACCTGCTGCCCTGTCTTTCTCTGCACACCCCCCCGCCCCAGCACATGTTTATGGACCACTGCTGTGGGCCAGGCACTGTCTTGGGTGTTGAGGGCACGGACACAGAGCCCTGCCCTCGGGGAAATTACATTCTAGGGGCAGTGGGGTGGGCGTGGGCCCCCAGAGTGTCGGTGATGTGTGCTGTGAACGCATGGGTGCTTGGACTTGCCTGGGACACCCCCTGTTTTCTCCTTGTGCCCCCCCTGCTCTGGAATGGCTCCTTGGCGCTGTCGCGGGGCGCGCGCTGGCGGGCTGCACGTTTGTGCATCAGCCTCTGCTGTCAAGAATGGTTGTAGTGCGCTGGCTGAATGCACCGCAGGCCTTCCTCACATCCCCCTGGTGTGTCACTACCGAGGAGGCAGCTCCTCCAGGTTCCCCCACTTGACAGATGAGCAAACCAGGCTCTGATCCTTGAACTTGCCCCCCGGGTCCTTCTGTTAGTTGATGTCCGAGCTGGAACTAGCACCCAGCTGAGTGGGACTCCAGTGCTGAGTCCCTGTGTTCACCTTGGTTTGTGCAGGCGTGTTGGTTCCCTGGAGACCTGTGTCCCTCAGGCAGTGAGTTGAGGAAGGCAGGGGCTTATCTTGGGGGTGCAGTAAGATGCACGTGCCCACCCTGCACCATGTTGCTGGCTCCGCCCTCTGGGCCGCATGGCTACCCCCACCCATTTGTTTCAAATGCTATGTGTCCCTTAAGGACCATCTCAAATGCCACAGGATGTTTAACAAATTTAGTTGAAAATGGTGTCTCCTACCAGGCAGCCATTGCCTATGACCCTGCTCACTCCATGTCTTAAGGATTCGTGAGGCCATCTGACCCCTCCCTTCTGGTCCCTTCCCACAGGGCAGGGGCACGGCCCTGGCTCCTTCCTCTCTGTCTCTGCAGGGGCCCTGGCACAGCTGGCTTTAGGGAATGGGGGCTGGGCAGACCGATGGTCTGATAGAGCGAAAATGTCTGTGCAGACTTCACAACTTCCTGTGTCTCTTCCCAGGGACTGCAAGTTCAGTTTGCATCTGCCCCGGAGTCCGATTCCAAGCCCGAACTTGGCCTTTCCCGAAAGGTGGTGTGATGAGGATAGTGGTGATGGCAATGACCATCCTAATGATGACAAGGACTGTCGTTTGTCACGTTCTGGCTAGGTGCAAGGCACTGTGTTTGTTATTCTTATGCGTGCAATCTCATTTAATCTCGCAAGTCTGCATCAGGGTAGGAATATGTTGCCCCATTTTACGGATGAGGAAATGGAGGCCTGCAGTCATCCAATAGCAGCCTTTGGACTTGGGCTCAGGGGACTTTGGTCCTGAAGCCAATGTTCCTGGCCTCTGGGCTGGACAGTACCAGAAGGGGTAAGGCACTCCCGGATTTGAATCACCTCAGTAGCACCCCAGAGCTGCCCAGGGACTTGGGTCAGCACATTAGGACGCGGCACCACCTCCGTCTCCTCATCTGTTGATCCCACCCCAGGGAATGTGGCAAAGGGGCCTTAGAATGTACTAGACAGGCTCAGAAGATCGCCGGATTGTCCCTTCTCCCCTCTGCTTTGGCAGAACTGCCCCTCTACCCCCAGAGCCCCAAGGACACCCGCTGTGCTCTGAGTGCCCTTCCTGCCCGTTGAGGCCACTCAGTTCACAGGGTTCCTCCCGCAGGCTTTCTGTGAATGTGGCAGGCGCAGCTGGGGGTGGAGGAAGGAGGCACAGCGTTCCAGGGAGGCCTTGTGGGCGTGGGCTGCCCCACTCAATGGCCACATTGTTTGGCCTGGAGCTCAGAGGTGCCGAGGTTTGGGGACTCCACCTACAGGGACGAGGCTTCTGAGAAGCGGGAGACATTTTTGTGTCGACTGTTTTGTGTTGGGTGGCTGCCTCGTGGACTTCTTTCCACAGACCTCTACTGAGTAACCAGAAGCCTCTTGACTTGCACGCTGATGGGGTGTCCCCCTGCCCATGGGCGGGGAGGCCTGGATGATTGCAGTACCTGTCTGCTTCCCCAGGAAGAAACAAGCCCAGAGAGGCAAAGGGCTTGCTCAGGGCTCCATGCATCAGCCGCCTTTCTGTCTTGGAGTCAGACAGACTGGGTTTATGTCCTGGTTCTGTCCCTTATGTGCTGAGTGGCTTTGGGGAAGCCCTTCCCTCACCAAACCTCAGTTTCCCCACCTGTAAAAGAAGGATAAGTATAATTTCTCCCAGTAAAGGAGTGCTTAGCACGGTGCCAGTATGCATTAGGTGCTCACTCTTGGCAGCCATCAGCTCTCCTGTCTTGGGTGGCAGAATTGGGAGGGACTGGCTTCTGTCTGGCTTTGCCGCATCTGGCTGTCAGCTATGTTAGTCAGCCTTTGATTCTGCCCTGATTTCTGGGCATCTTAAGGCCACTGAAATGTTTCACTTATAATCATTCATTCATGTATCCAGTAAACACTTACTGATCAAGTGCAAGCTTGAGGCTCTGCTAATGGATGATATGGATGGACTTTTATAAGTATAAACTACTTATTCAACGATAAAATGACTTTAGTTCCTCACCTTGAGCCCTAAAATGCCAGTGTTGCAAATGACTTAGAGCTGTTCAAAGCTTCATTTTCCAGGTGTGGAAACTGAGGACTAGAGCAGGAAAGGGGTTTTGCCAGCCCCACGGAAGGACGGTGGCAGAACTGGGACTATGTCCAGAGACCTCCTGGCTCTGGCTTACTTAACTTTAGTTCCAGGAATGTTACCAACATTTATTTATTGAGCACCTTGTGTGTACTCAGTGCTCTCATTGACTTCAGGGAAGGCGGGGGAGATGAGGGGCCCCGGGCCCAGAGCAGAGTGTTGATGCCTCGTCTCTGGCTTTCGCGTGCCTCAGTTGTCCCGCGGGGGCTGCTGGGCTGTAGTGGTGCCGGCCCCGGCCCCGATCCTGCTGCTCGGCCTGCTGCCTGTGGGCTGTAAAAGTTAATGTCTAAACCCTGTGGGTGGTCCAGGCTTTCTCTTATCTGGACTGGGACATCCTAGCTCCCTTATCTCCCGGTGAGCACGCTCACTTGGTATGTGTGAGTGGACTGGTGGGGCCCAGGGAGGGCTGGAGCAGGGAGAGAGAGGGGCCCTTTCCCCTACCCACCCAGGGGCTGGAACTCAAGCTTTTTGTGGCTTCTTCCTGGAGGCATGAGGAAGGGAGGATGGGGTCATTAGGTCTCTTCCACTGGGGACATGAGCAGAGCCCAGACTTGGCACCCAGATCGGTCCCAGTTCAGGTCGGGGCTCTGCCACTACTTGTTTCATCCGTTCACAGCCTTGAGAGGTGTGGCGGGTCCTCCCTGGCTGGGAAGGGACCAGCTGTCCCGTCACAAAAGCTTCTGTGCACTCAGTAGTCCCTTTCCAGTATGGATTGTCATGGCCTCTTCTGTAGCCTCCCTTTCTCTTTACTCGGAATTGGGTTTAATTCCATTCAGTGTTGACACAATAAAAATCTTCTACTGGGTTATTTCTTATGGTTTTAGTTCGTTTGCTTTTATTAAAAAAAGAAAAAAAAAACCCCACTGAATCAGAGAGACCTTAATCTCTCTGAGCCTCAGGTTCCCCATAGGTAAAATGGGAATAAAATATCACTAAATGCTAATAACAGTTGGTAACACTTACTGAGCATGGACTTACTGTGTGCCAGTCATGTTTTCAGGGCCTGGCATACATTATCCTATTTTATCCTCACAATAAGCCCCAGGAAGTATAGGCATTTTTTGGGATACCTACTTCAAATCGTGAGTGGAAGATAATCCACGCAAAGCATGTGGCACAGGGCCTGGCACAGAATAAGCTCTTGATTCCAATTAAATGTCAGGCATGGGGAAACTGAGGCTGACCCCAGGTCACTGACCTGGCAGGCACTTATTGAGGAGGTTGAGGGCACAGAGTGAGACCGTGTGGGTAAAACGGCTGCACTAAGTTTTCTTGGTGTGTTACTTACAAGGGCAGAAATCACCTTGGTGTTGATGTTTAGCCCAAAAAGGTGGATCTGTTAGAGAGGAGAGATTTTTTTTTTAGATCACCTTGGTGTTGATGTTTAGCCCAAAAAGGTGGATCTGGTAGAGAGGAGAGATTTTTTTTTTTAGATTTTTTTATTTATTTATTTGACAGAGAGAGACACAGCGAGAGCAGGAACACAAGCAGGGGGAGTGGGAGAGGGAGAAGCAGGCTTCCTGCCGAGCAGGGAGCCCGATGTGGGGTTCGATCCCAGGACCCTGGGACCATGACCTGAGCCGAAGGCAGACGCTTAACAACTGAGCCACCCAGGCGCCCCACGGTGTACCATTATTTTTAATTAATTAATTAATTAATTAATTATTTTGTAGGCTCCATGCCCAGTGTGGGCCTTGAACTCATGACCCTAAGATCAAGACCTGAGCTGAATCAGGTGCTTAACCAACTGAGCCACTCAGGTGCCCCAAACTGTGTACTATTTAACACCAGCTTCCCATTCTCCTCTCCCCCTGCATCCCCTGGCAATCACCTTTCTACTCTCTATTTCTGTTAATTTGACTACTCAAGGTATCTCACATAAGAGGGATCATGCTTGTGCTTTGTGGCTGGCTTATTTTACTTAGCATATCATCTTTGAGGTTCGTCCATGCTGTAACACGTGTCAGAATTTCCTTTTTTCTTTTTAAGGCTGAATGATAGTACATTGTATACATATGGTATGTATATACCGTATTTTGTTTTTCCATTCGTCTGTTGATGGACATTTGGGTTGTTTCCACCTTTTAGCTATTGTAAATAATGCTGCTGTGAACATTGGTATACAAATATCTTTTGAATATCCTCCTTTCAACTTTTGGGTATATATCCAGAAGTGGAGTTGCCAGATTATAAAGCATTTCCATTTTTAATATTTTAAATTCTATTTTTAATTTTTTGAGGAACTGCTATACTGTCTTCCACAATGGCTACACCATTTCACATTCCCACTAGAAATGCACAAGGGTTCCCATTTCTGTACATCTGTGCCAATATTTGTTCTTTCTTTTCTTTTTTAAGATTTATTTATTAGAGAGAGAGAGAGAGAGAGACAGAAAGCACAAGTGGGAGGGGCAGAGGGTAAATAAGCAGACTCTCCACTGAGGGTGGAGCCCGTTGTAGGGCTCCGTCTCACAAGCCCAAGATCACTCACTACCTGAGCCAAAACCAAGAGTCTAACCACCTGTGCCACCGAGGCGCCCCTCCTTTTTTTTTTTAAATAGCCATCCTACTAGATGTGAAGTGACATCTCATTGTAATTTTGACTTGTGTTTCCCTAGTTAGTGATGTTAAGCATCTTTTTATGTGTTTATTGGCTATTTGTATATTTCTGAAAAAAATGTCAATTCGAGTCTTTGCCCAATTTTGTTAGTTTGCTTTTTCGTTATGTAGTTGTAGGAGTTCTTTCTGTATTATGGATATCAGTCCCTTATCAGATAACATGATTTACACATAGTTTCTCCCATTCTGTGGGTTGCTTTTTCAGTCTGTCGATAGTGTCCTTTGATGCGCAAAAGTTTTAAATTTGGATGAAGTCCAGTACGTTTATTTTTTCTTTTGTTGCCAGTGCTTTCGGCATCATATCCAAGAAATCATTGTCAAATACAATGTCAGGAAGCTTTTTCCGTGTGTTTTCTTGTAAGAGTTTTATAGTTTCAGCTCTTATGTTTTGGTCTTTGATCCATTTTGAGTGAATTTTTATATATGGTATAAGGTGTAAGGGTCTACCATCTTCATTCTTTTGCATATGGATGTTTAGTTTTCCCAACACCATTTGTTGAAAAGACTGTCCTTTCCCCCTTGAATGGTCTTGGCATCCTTGTTGAAAATTATTTGCCCATATATGTAAGGGTTTATTTCTGGGCTATCTTTCCACTGATGTATATATGTCAGTCATTCTTCAGTACCAAGGTGTTTTGATTACTGTAGCTTTTTAGTAAGTTTTGAAGTCAGGAAGTGTGAGATTTCTTTCTTCTTTTTCAAGAATGTGATCATTTTGGCTATTAGAGGTCCCTTGATATTCCATATGAATTTTAGGATGGATTTTTCAATTTTTACAAAAGATGCCATTAGGATTTGATAGAGCTTGCACTGAATCTGTAGATGGGGTAATATTGATATCTTAACAATATTGAGCCTTCCTGGGTGCCTGGGTTGCTCAGTTGGTTAAGTGCCTGCCTTTTGGCTCAGGTCATTATCCCTTGAGTCCTGCTTTGGGCTCCCTGCTCAGTGGGGAGTCTGCTTCTCCCTCTCCCTTTGCCCCTTCCCCCTGCTCATGCTCTCTCTCTCTCTCTCTCTTGCTGTCTCTTGAATAAATAAATAAAATCTTTAAAAAAAATAAGTCTTCCAGTCCACGAACATGGGATGTCTTTCCATTTACTTATGCCTTCTATAACTTCTTTCAGCAATGTTTTATAGTTTTCAATGTATAAATATTTTGCCTTCTTGATTAAGTTTTTTTTTTTCCCCTAAGTATTCCTGAGTTATTTTCTCCTTTTTGATGCTATTATAAATGGAATTGTTTCCTTAATTTCCTTTTTGGATTATTCATTGTCAGTGTATGGAAACTCAACTGATTTTTGTGTGTTGTTTTATATCCTGCAACTTTGCTGAATTTGTGTTTATTGGTTGTAACAATTTTTTGTGTGTTCGTAATCTTTAAGGTTTTCTACATATAAGATCATGTCATCTGCAAACAGAGATAACTTTACCCCTCCTTTGCAATTTGCTTCTTTGTGTTTTCTTTTTCTTGCCTAATTGCACTGGCTAGGACTTCCAGTATTGTGTTGAATAGAAGTGAAGAAAGTGGGCATCCTTGTCTTGTTCCTAATCTTAAAGGAGAAGCTTTCAGTATTTCACCATTGAGTATGATGTTCACTACACCGTCATATATGGCCTTTGATACGTTGAGGTGGTTTTATTTTTATTTTTTTTAAAGATTTTATTTATTTATTTGAGAGAGGAAGAACACAAGCTGGGGGAGAGGAAGAGGGAGAAGCAGACTCCCTGCTGAGCAGGGAGCCTTGACACAGGGCTCCATCCCAGGACCCTGAGATCATGACCTGAGCCGAAAGCAGATGCTTAACCAACTGAGCCACCCATGTGCCCCAAGGTGGTTTTATTCTATTCCAAATGTGTTGAGTGGTTTTCTCATGAAGGAGTGTTGAATTTTGCCAAATGTTTTTTTCTTAAAAAAATTTTTTTTAAGATTTTATTTATTTATTTGAGAGAGAGAGAATGAGAGAGAGCATGAGAGGGAGGAGGGTCAGAGGGAGAAGCAGACTTCCCGCTGAGCAGGGAGCCCGATGTGGGACTCGATCCCGGGACTCCAGGATCATGACCTGAGCCGAAGGCAGTCACTTAACCAACTGAGCCACACAGGCGCCCCAAATGTTTTTTTTCTTTTTCTTTTTTTTAATTTTATTATTATTATTATTTTAAGTAGACTTAAAAAAAAAAACCCAATACAGGGTGAACTCACGACCTTGAGATCAAGACCTGAGCTGAAATCAAGCATTGGACGCTTAACCCACTGATCCACCCTGCCACATGTTTTTTCTGCATCAATTGAAATGATCATGTTTTTTTCCTCCTTCGTTCCATTAATGTGGTTTATTACATTGACTGATCTTTGTATGTTAAACCATCCTTCCAGGAATAAATCCCACTGTGTCATGGTGTATAATCCCTTTAATATGCTGCTGAGTTTGATTTGCTGGTATTTTGTTGAGGATTTCTGCATCAGTATTCATCAGGGATATTGATCTGTAGTTTTATTTTCTTGCAGTGTGTTTGTCTGGTGTTTGATAGGGTCATGCTGGCCTCGTAGAATGAATTAGGTAGTGTCCATTAAGATTTTCTATTTTTTTTGTGAGTCAGTATTGGTAGGTTGTGTGTTTCTAGGAATTAGTCTGTGTTATCCAGTTTGTTGGTGTACAGTTGTTCATGGTACTTTCATAATCTTTTCTGTTTCTGTAAAATCAGCAGTGATGTCCCTGTTCATTTCTGATATTAGTAAGATGAGTCCTCTCTTTTTTTTCTTCGTCAATCTGGCAAATGGACATGTGTTTTTAAATATGTTGGATGTATATCTAGGAGTGGAATTGCTGGCTCATATGGTAATGCTATGTTTAACATTTTGAGGAACTGCCACACTGTTTCTAAAGTACTTGCACCATTTTACATTCCCCCCATCATTGTTTGAGGGTTCCAATTTGTCCATATCCTTGGCAACATTTATTGTTCTCCATCTTTTTGATTCTAGGCATCCTAGCAGCTATGAAGTGCTATCTCATTGTAGTTTCAATTAGCATTTCCCTAATGACCAATGATGGTGAGCATCTTTTCCTATGCTTATCAGCCATTCGTTTCTCTTTTTTGGAGAAACATTTATTCAAATCCTTTGTCCTTTTTAAATTGGGTTATTTGTCCTTTCATTGTTGAGTTGTAAGAGTTCTTTATATATTCTGGATACTAGTCTTTTATCAAAATATATGATTTTCAGGTATTTTTCCCATTCTGCAGGTTGTCTTTTCACTTTCTTGATCCTGCCTTCTGATGTACAAAAGCTTTTTTTTTTTTTTTAAGATTTATTTATTTATTTATTTGACATAGAGAGAGAGAGAGAGCACAAGCAGGGGGAGAGGCAGGCAGAGGGAGAGGGAGAAGCAGGCTCTCCGCTGAGCAACCAGCCGGTTGCGGGGCTCAGTCCCAGGACGCTGGGATCATGACCTGAGCTGAAGGCAGCTGCTTAACTGACTGAGCCACCCAGACGCCCCTGTTCAAAAGCTTTTATTGTTGATGAAGTCCATTGTGTCTATTTTTTCTTCTGTTGCTTGTGATTTTGGTGTCACTTCTACCCACCCGATCTTTACTAATCCTCCTATACTTCTTGACATGCACTCAGGGATCCTCAAAGCTTTTTTGTAAAAAATGGGAGAATATTTAAATAATTATATACACACACACACACACATATACACACACATACAGTTATATATGTTAATATACATTAATATGTAATATATAATATTTATATACACTCATTTTTTTGGAAAATACTCACTGTTTTGGACTCCATCTTTTTCTGTCTGACCATCTTTAATAATGCAAATCCCTAAAGCTTCTGAAGATACCCAGGGCTTCTCAAACCATCACTTGGTAAAGACTTATCGGGATGATCTTAACATCCTACCCAAGCCCTCAGCTCTTTGGTTAGAGGCACAAAGAATAAGGAACACTGATGAGGAAGTTCAGGTTAATAAGGAGGATAAAAGAGATGATAATTCCGCCAGTTTGCTCCCCAGATTTCTCTACCCCCATCTTGTATTAGTTTTTGCTAGGGGGAAGAGAGATGTGGCCTCAAGGTCCAGGCTTCTTGCCCTTTTGCACATTTCTATAGAGCAGTGGTTTTCAAAGTGTGGTCAGGGGACCAGCAACAGCCCCGCCCCCCTGCCCCGGTGTTGGTTGGAAACGTAGATTTTTGGATCCTACCCCAGACCTGGGGTGGGGTCAAGTGACCTTTGTTTTGGCAAGTTCTCCAGATGATTCCAGTGCGCGCTAGAGTTTGAAGACTACTGGCATAGTGTTTTTAGCTGCTGGCACCTAGAGATTACTAGGAAAATCTGACTTGCCCCATGAGATGGCACCCTCATCCTCCTCTTTGTTCTAATTCATCCCCATCATCTCTTGCCAAATGTGAGGTCAGGTGCTTCTGGTAACAAGTAACAGAAAATCTCAGACTAGCCTAAACAGTGGAAGAAATTAATTGGCTTGCATATTTTATTTGAAGAGTAGAGGGGAAGGTCAGGTTTGAGGGGAGTCCCAGCGTAGCTCAGTTACACTGGGATTCTCTCCGCACTCCTCTTTGTATCAGCTGTGTTCAACTCCGGCTTCCCTCATGGTTGCAAGATGGCTGCCTACAACTGTCAAGGCTGCGTGCTTCCTCATTGGCTCCAGAGGGAGATATCAGGGCATCCCACACCATGAAACAGAGCTCACCAGCTTGGCTGTGCTTAGACTGGCCCTGAGCCAGCACTCAGGGCAAGAGGCAGAGAAGTTCCCCGATTGGGGTAAGCCTCCTCTCCCCACTGGGGATGAGGTGAGTCCCGCTCAGCTATCATGACTGTTTCACAAAAGGGAAGGAAAGGATGCTGTGTCCGCAGGCAGAAGACAGCCATGATACCTTGGCCTTTTTGCTATTTGTGCTAAATCCACTGTTCCTCTGTGTTTCCGCCCTCTAGAGATACCGTATCCAGGGGGATCCTCTAAAGCAGAAACCTGTCTGTAACACCGCTTATTAAAACCCTCTGGTGCCTTTCTCCAGACATACAGAGCTTTCAGGGTCAAGTTCATTCTTTGAGATTGTTCGAATTCTAGTTCCAGGTGACCTTTGTGACCCGCTGTCTTCCCATCCATTTGAACCCCTTCGAACATTCCACCATCCCCCTCTTCATACTCTCCCACACTGCTTTGGCCACTGCACTTGCTGTATTCTGCCTGCAAAGTCTTTGTCCTTCTTCATGTGGCAAATTTGCTCTTCAAAGCCGGCTCTTCTCTGGGAGGCCTTCCAGGATGGCCACAGGTTTTTAGGTAACACAGTCACGATGTGCCTGTATTGGCCTCTGCCTGTGGTCTTGGGGCAGGGACCTGTCTGGTTCATCCTGGGTCCCCAGTCCCCAGGTTTGTTATAGACAGAGCTCAGATAGTGTTTGTTGATTGAATATGACTTTTCTGGCCCTGCTCTGCCTAGCACTGCAGAGCCCCTGGTGGACCCTCGGTTGGTACTTGTTGATGGATTAAACTGATCACAAACCTTACTTCTCCAGGTCCTGAGAAAACCCTGAGCCCCAGGTGGCTTGCTGCTCTCAAGGGAGCGTGAAGGATGAGTTTCTGCTGGTTTCAAGGAGTTAGTCCTTGGTACTTGCAGCTGTTGGATTTGGGGCTTGGTGAGGGCTTAGAGGCCTTGAGCTTCGCACCCAGGAACCCTTGATCCTGAGGAGCCTTTAATCATCCCTGGACACAGTGAGCCCAGGCCTGCTGGGGCTTTAATTGTGAACAGGCCTATAGATACCCTATCCCCCTGCATTTGAATAGATGCATCTGTAGCCAGGGGTTATTTTAGGCCAGTTCTTACCATTAAAAAGAAAGTTTACTTCTAATATTTTTATAACTCCTATTTGTTGATTAAAATGTGGAACATATATACAAGTATAGACTACCTGTAATCCTTCCCTGGGTATTCACGTATGTGCTTCCATTCTGTTTTCTAAGCATGTATATTTAGTGACTTCCTAAGGTCATGAGATGCTTATTTTATTTTTATTTATTATTATTTTATTAATTGAGATTATTTTAACTAAAGCCCGTGCATTTCTTTTTTTTTTTTTTTTTAAGATTTTATTTATTTATTTGACAGAGAGAGAGAGAGAGCACAAGTAGGCAGGCAGGCAGAGGCAGAGGGAGAAGCAGGCTCCCCGCTGAGCAGGGAGCCCGATGTGGGGCTCGATCCCAGGACCCTGGGATCATGACCTGAGCCGAAGGCAGATGCTTAACCGACTGAGCCACCCAGGCGCCCCTCCATGCATTTCTTTTTATTAAAAAGATTTTATCTATTTATTTGAGAGAGAGGGAGAGGGAGAGCAGGGAGGGAGAGGGAGAAGCAGGCTCCCCGCTGAGCAGAGAGCCCAACGTGGGGCTCAATCCCGGGACTCTGGGATCATGACCTGAGCTGAAGGCAGACGCTTAATGACTGAGCCACCCAGGCGCCCCCAACCCCATGCATTTCTGTAGAAGTCCCCTGCAACCCTGCCACTGACAAGCTGAAAGGTAGAGCGTTAAGATCCGTATAATGGAACCTAGTAACAGCTATGTTATGAAAGGGACCTTTTTTTTTTTTTTTTGGTATCACATTAAGGCACTAAGATGTGAAATTTTTAAAGCCAAAAGGATGGGAGGAAAAAGGCGTGGGGGAAGAAAACCCAAACCATATTTTGCTCTATGTGAGAGGATAGTCAGGCAATATTTACATAAAGGTTCATGGGATATCACTCTAACACATGCGTGATTAATACCAAAGAGTGCTGTTTCTTCAGACTTCTGCAGGATGGTTGTCTTTTTTTTTTTTTTTTAAGATTTTATTCATTCGAGACACAGAGATAGAGATAGAGAGAGAGAGAGAGAGAGCACAGCAGGGGGAGAGGCAGGCTCCCCGCTGAGCCAGGAGCTGGACATGGGGCTCGATCCCAGGACCCTGGGATCATGACCCGAGCCGAAGGCAGATGCTTAACCATCTGAGCCACCCAGGCGCCCCGGATGGTCATCTTTTAAAAACACTTCATTGGGGTCCATATGCAAGTTGTGAAATATTGTGGGTTTAATCCTGGCGTGGAGCCGAAAGTTGGTACATGTATTCCTGGGAATAAAACCAAAGATAAGCTCAAGAGCTTCCCAGCAGCCAAAGCAATCAGGCAATCAATCAATCAATCAGTAAATTTTAAAAAATTACAAAAGGGAAGTGCATGGGGTCATGGAGATCTTGAATTGCGGAAGAGGAAGCAAACCAGATTGGCAGGATGCTCAAGCTTTCCTAGTGCTGAACTCTGGAGAGGGTGGTCATAGAGACCTTGTGCAAGGGTATTGTGTAAAGGACAACTTCACTGACAAATGCAGGAACTGCCTGGGTCTGGCCACAGCTCACACTGAGTCTTGATGATAACAGCAGGCGTGTTGATGAACTGTAGTTCTAGGAAGGCATAGATTTGTGGGAAGCCTGAATAACAGGGTCTGAGTGTGACGCTGGCTGGTGGTTTTATTTGCTGAGATCCAGCAGGAGCATGTTAATTGGCTTGGTTCTTGCACTTTCATGTTGAGAATCTCATTTAACTGCCTTGACTTGGAGGTAGAGGTGATTAGTGCCATTTTGCAGATGAAATTGAGGCTTGGGGTGATTCAGTGACTTACTCAAGGTCACATAGCCAATTAAGTGGCAGTACCAGGACTTGAATTCAAATCCTTTTGAACCACAGGCTGTTTGAGAAGGGGGAAGTGCCTGAGCCTGCCTTGTGTTCACTGTGTGGGCGGAGTTGGGCCTGTTGTTTTGTAAACACCACCTCATCCAGTCCTTACTGTAACTCTGGGTGGTCCCTAGTATGCTCCCATTTTACAGCTGGAGAGGCAGAGTGGGGGCTCCTGACCTGGGTTTGGGGGGACTTCAGGGTATGTGAGAATTCAGTAGAATTGCATGCAAACCCTTGTTCCTGTTTGCATTTTTCTGGGTGAGAGGAGAGAGGATACCTTTTATCGAGTCTCCCAAAACCAACACAAGAACAGAAAAATCCCAGACCTTTGAGCTCAAGGAAGGAGTCCTAGTAACAACTTGTATGACTGGCCCCAGCTGGGTGCCTGTCGCCCAGCAAGGCTTGGATGACCTGTCATTCCGGTGGGGTTTGGGTGTGTGTCCCCCCATTTTACAGGCTGCTGAGGAAGTGGTTTTGCATAATGACAGTTTTGCTTCTTTTCCACATTGCCTCTCGTGGCTGAGGCTGGGCTTTTCTGGTAGTTAATAGGATGTTTTTTGCCCTTCTGGGGACCTGAGAATTATTAAAAGGCAGAATGAGATGCTGTCTTGCAAGAGATCAATGCCTGTGTCTGGGTCACCTCTGTTCCCTGACCGCTGGGAACATGTCTGGTTAGTTGGTGGTTGGTTAAATGAAGCAGTGAATGAATGAATGAGGGGGAGGAAGAAGTACCTCATCTCACTGTTCTGGGTTGTAGGACATTAATTCATCTCTGGTGGCTTTTATCCAGGGTCACTGTAGTGTTAGAAGTCCTGGGGGAGTACTGGTCAGGCACGACTGGAGTGACCCTAGGAGCCTCAGAGGCCACATCCTCCCTGGCAGGAGGTGGTGTGCGAGCTGGTGGTGTCCCCGTACGTGGCTCTGTCCCCTGGCATGGACCTCCCCCCAGCATGGTGCAGGCCTGTCTGCTGGAGAGCCAGCACTGTGTTGCTACCCCCAGTATCTAGTACCTCTAGTGTCCCAAGGCCATAGCTAGTGAACAGTGGGCCGGAGACCTGGGTCCAGCCGTGCATCACTGCATCCTTATATGTACATTGACGGGAAGTCTCTGGAAGGTCTACCACAAGCTGGAGACTCATGGAAACACTGAGGCCTGTCCTCCCTCCTCTGGCTGGAGAGCAGCTCTGGCCCAGCGGGTCATGGCAGCAGTTTTCTTTTCCATTTACGAGAATGATGGGCCCCACGGCCTGGTGCCTGCCTCTGCCAAGCTGAGCTGGAGGGACTTTGCCACAAGCAGGGCCAGGTGCTGGGAGCCGGGAGGAGATTTCAGGAACATCTGCTACAGCCTGTGAGGCTCTGCCCCGTCCCCACCTACTTGCTTCCGTAATTTCAGGAAAATACAGCATCTTTGCACATGCGCTAGGAGCCCAGAAAAAGAGCGAGGATGGGCGAGAGCCAGAGAGGGAGGGCCTGCGTCAGCACCAATGGCACTTCACAGTCTTCTTGTCCTTCTCTGGCCCCTGTGCTGGGCTGGGAGCCCCTTGAGGGCCTGGGCCCGCTACCTACTGGGTGTGTGATGAATGAATGAATGCATGTGTAAATGAATGACCTGGGGAGTTAGGAAACCTTTCTAGTGCAGGACCTGCCACTAAATCATTTGTGGCCTTGGTCAGCCCCATCCCGTTTCTGGGTTTCTACACCTGAGCTGGTCTTCAAGGCGCCAATGTTCTGGTGTTCCAAGCCGGCGAGGGCCCTGGCCTCTAGAAGATGGAGAGAGGCAAGAGATGGGTGCTGGGATTCGGCAAGGGCATGGCCGGCTTGTATGCGGGCAGAGGGGCTGCTGGGACTGCTGGCTGGGAAGCTTAGGGAGGGGCAGTTGGCAGGTGGGGGCACAGGAGGGGGCAGACCGAGGAGCAGGGAAGGTGCAGGCCTGGTGGCAAGGCTGTTGGCGGCAGCTGTGGTTTCCATGGCAACTTTCTTTTTTCCGCTGAAAAATGCCCAGCAACCCTTCTGGATTTTAGAGCCTCCTGTGAGGGTTGGGGTCCGATTAGGGTAGTGCAGACTGGACAGGCCCTGGGGCAGGAGGAGGAGAGGCCGGGGAGCCAGGGCGCTGGGTGCCGGCTGATCCTGCCAGGACCAGGGCTGGGCCCCGGGCTGTGCACCCCTGCTCATTGTTACTTTGCCTTGTGTTTTCTGTAGATCATGATCGAGTTCTGTCCTGGAGGAGCTGTGGACGCCATCATGCTGGGTGAGTCTTCCTTGATCCGATGTGGTGGTGCTGGGGTGGGCTCTAGGGCCCTAGGCTAGGACTGGTGCCCTTCACTCCCTCCGCCTCAGCAATTCACGTGGCCTGTTTGAGTACCTTTTTGCTCAGTCCCCTTTCGGGAGCAGGGGCTGGGTTCTTGGAGAGAATGCAGGCACTCATTAGAAAACCAACACTTCCTGTTCAAAAAGCCATGTGTCCTTGAGCTGGTCACTTACCCCCTCAAGCCTCGGTGGCTATAGGATGGGTGTGATGCCTCCTTTGCCCCACCCCACAGCACCCTTAGGAGGTGAAAATGAGACACCTGAGGGAGGTTCTTTGAAAAGTGGGGATCCCCACACCCATTTTGTAAGAGCTTAATGGGGATGTTAGCAGGTTTTGATATCCCAGACAAGCTTGGACAGTAAAAAAAAAAAAAAAAAAAAAGAAAGAAAATCACTTTTGTGAATATTTTGTGACTAGTCACTGTATGCCAGAGATTGGGGTAGGTACTTTTGTGTATCTGATCTGAGTATTTCTGTTTTATTCCTGACCAGATTGAGACTTTAGAGGGGCTAAGGGGCTGGCCGAGTGTCCCACAGCAGGACAGAAGGGTGCCTGGGTCTTGCCAGTCTGGTGGGCAGTGAGTGAAGAAAGGCCGGGGGTCTGGGGCCCCAGAATATTGAGAGGCAGGCCCAGGATTGTGGGATGGCTCAGGAGAGGGGAGGTTTTCAGTATAATGTAGCACCATCCAGCTACTCTTCCATTGTGAGGAAGGTACTTTCCCGCTGAGTTTATCTCAGGAGTCTCCGGAGTTTGTGGCAGCCCTTTCCATATCTATGGAAATGCCGGCCTTTCTTGCGTAGCCCCTTACCACAGGGTGCTCAGATGGAGAAATGACAGTAGGTGACTGGATGTGAGTACTTATGATATGGCCCTTGGGTGTTCCTTCTCTCAGCACAGACTACCTTTGAAGATTTTCCTTGTTCTGGGTAGAATTTAACAAAATAAAAATGGTGGTCTCGTATGAGTTGAGATTCTCTAGGTTACAAGGTGATCAAAGACTGTTTAAATTGGTTTAGTGGGAAAAAAAGGTGGGAGATTGTGGGAGGGGCAATTTATTTGCACAAATAACTAAAAAGTTCATTGGTTCCCGGCTTCAGACACAGCTTGATCTGGGAAGTTTTTTTGTTTGTTTATTTTGTTTGTTTGTTTATTTATTTATTTATTTATTTATTTTTGTGTTCTTCTAAGACCTTGGTTTCCTTCTCCAACTCTTGGTCCCACTTTCCTCTGTGTTGGTCCCATTCTCATGCTGGCTTTCTATTCATGGTGACAAGGTGGCTGTAGGAGCTCCAGCAATCATATCTGTATTCCAGACAGCAGGATAGAAGAAGGGAGGGTAGGACAACTTGACAAACACACACCCCATTTCCACTTTTTAAAGGAGCTGTTACAGAATCCCCACATGACACTTTCATTTACATCTCATTGGCCAGATCATAATAGCACATAGCTGGAAGAGAGGCTGGGAAATGTGGTCTTCTTGCTGGGTGGCCGTGTGTTCAGATACTAAAAAAGTAGGGGTGAGTGGGAGCCACCTACCAGCTTCTGCCTCTCCAGGTGTGAGCTTAGCTCGCTGAGGCCTGCGGGAGAATGTCAGAGATGGAAGAGGCGTTTATACATACCAAGTCCTTGACCTCATTCATAACTGGGGCAGGACCCCAGGCTGTGGCTCAGCCTGCAGGCCGACTCGCTCCCTATCTCAGTTCTCCTGGTGGATCTGACTGCTCCAGCCCCAGGTGGTTTTCTCCCTGCTGGTGGCAGCCGTTAAAGGAACATTGCCATCACCATTCTAGATGTCAAGGTGGGAAAAGAGAAGGTGGGGTGGGGAGACCTGACAAAGTGAGACCTGGCCCTGCTTGCAGCTGCGTGATGAGGGGTGGGCTCTCCCACAGGTGCCTGCCCTGCTTAGAGGGACTTTCTCCCCTTAGCATCTCCCCGTCACCCTGTGGAGTCACATAGAGTGGCGAGCCTGGACATGGGGTCCAAGAGACCTGAGGTCTGTTCTAGGTTCCTCTGCGGGGTAGCTGTGGGGTGCTGGGCTGGCCTCTTTGTGAGATGAGGGGAATATGCACCGCATTTTACTCTAGTTAGTTAACAGCCAGTGTTTGCTCTGATCTGGTTGGCCTTGCTTTGCCCTCTCTTAAACACTTGGCTCTCAGCCCTCCTGCGGAGGAAGGGGGTGGGGTGGGACTGGCTACGGTTTCAAACAGACGTAGGACTCCTCTGCAATGTTGCAGATTTTTTTAATATGAATAAAATATTCATGTATTGCTGTGTAATCAAAAATTAATCTTAAGAATTTATCATACTGTATGATTCCAATTATATGACATTCTAGAGAAGGCAAGACAATGGGGACAGAAATCAAAGTAATGATAGCTTAGGGGCTGGAGAATGGGGGTGAAATGTTGATCACACACAGATTTGGGGGAGTGATGGAAATATTCTCTGTCTGAATCGTGGTGGTGATTACATGACTATATATGCTTGTCCAAATTGGTAGAATTGTGTATCTAAACAAAAATGAATTTTACTGTCGATAAATTATATCGCAATAAATTGGGCTTAAAAAAGGTCTCTCTACCTTATTGGGTTCTTGTGAAGATTAAATGAAAGAATGCGTCCAGGTCCCTAACTCCATGCCGGTACATTGGTAAAGGCTCAGAAAATGGTGACCATGAGATCACCACCATCACCATCATCATCATCACCACTTTGCTTATTCTGATTTCGTTTATCTAGAGAGATCAGATATGAGCAAGTCACATTCTGACATTTAGAAAAATTGCTGCAGATAATCCAGCATAATCTCAGAACCAGCATAACAATAATCACCTTTTATTGACTGTCCTTCATGCTGAGGAGTGAACTCAGCCAGGAGTGAATTTATGGCTGGAGCCCTACCTACATCGCTTATCATCATCCCATTCTGTGGATTCGGAGATGAAGGCACAGAGAGCTGGAGCACCTTCAAGAAAGCACATAGCTAATACGGGGCAGCGCCTTGGTTCAGGCTCAGTCTGGGTGGTCCTGATGCCCACCCCCGCCATGGCTCTGAGTCTGTCTGTGGTTTGGGGGGACACGAGAGTTAAGGATGAGGCCACAGGGAGTGGTAGGGGTTGGAGACCCCTCTCTGGAGACCAGAGAGGGACCCGTGGTCGGTCTGGGGCCAGGCTTCCCAGGGCAATGCCGCTGGCTCTTCCAGGGGCGCCTGGGTGGCTCAGTCATTAAGCATCTGCCTTCGGCTCAGGTCATGATCCCAGGGTCCTGGGATCGAGCCCCGCATCGGGCTCCCTGCTCAGCGGGAAGCCTGCTTCTCCCTCTCCCACTCCCACTGCTTGTGTTCCCTCTCTCGTTGTCTCTCTCTCTCTCAAAATAAATAAAATCTTAAAAAAAAAAAAAAAATGCTGCTGGCTCTTCCACCTCGTCTGGTGCATTTTCCCCAAGCCTGCGGGATCCGTCCTTGAGGATTTCTGGCCCGGCGTGGCGTTGGGGAGACAGATGGGGGAGTGCTGCCCTAGTCAGAGGGAGGCCTGGCAGCAGCACCCTGGCCAGCCGGCCCTGGAGCCTGCACCTGAGGACCCCGCAGCGAGGACCCTGCAGGCAGGGCAGTGGGGGCTCACTTCAGCACAGGTGGCTTGGTGGCAACAAGCACTAAACAGTCACAATGGCCAGTGGGTCAGTGAGCACAGGATGTTGACCTTGAAAATTCTCATGCCCCCCCTCCCTCTCCACCCACTCAAGTCTCACGTTCTGTCCTGAGAAATCAGCCTTTGGGTTGGGAATGTTTCCTCTCTGAAGCCTTGGCCCGGACCACCGTGACGGCCCCCGGCCAAGCTCCCTGTCTTCTTTTGCTCCCCTGTAGGCTCTTCACTCACCCTGCTAGGGAGAATTTCTTAAATGCAAAAGTCAGATCGTCTCTGCCTGCTTCGAGCCTCTCCTGGACTGCCAACTGTGTTTCAGAGAAAGTGTAGCCTTCATAGATGGCCTGCGAGGTCCTGCACGATCAGGCCCTTCCGACCTCTGACCTCTGACCTCGATTCGCTTTCCCCTCATCCTTCCCCTTCAGTCAAAAAGGGTCCTTTGCACATGCGGTGCCCCCTGTGTAGAAAACTCCTCTTTGTGCTAGCCCCCACCACCTGCTCAGAGAGGGGCCCCGCCATCTGTAAGCAGACACTGGGATGTACCAGCGTGCGTGTGTCTCCCTGACCAGCACACAGAGGCTCTTGATGACAGCCTCCCGCTAGCCCTTCACCTTCCAGCTCTACTACCAGCCAGCACACATTGCTTCAACACCAGCCCGTGTCAGCCTCCACGCCTCTGCTGCTGTTGCTTCCTTGACCTAGAATGCCCTGGAATAACTTGGAATGCCCTGCCCCACTTTTCGCCTCTCAAACACCTGTTCTTCCTACAAGACACAGCCTGAATGCCCTTCTGGGGAGCCTGCTAATTCCCAGGCAGAAGGGCTTGCTGCCCATCCTGCCCGCTCCCAGCCCCCACCCAAATCCCACTCTATTCCGAGCATGGATCGCCGTTCCCATGCCCCTCTCCGTGTCCCTGCAGCAAGCGTGGAGCCTGACGTGGAGTGAATGTCACCCATTGCCTGCTTGCAGAATGGGTCTTGGCCTCTTGGAGGGGTTTTGTTTATGAACCTGACCTCTGAGGCAGACTGGCTGGCTTGAATCTAAGATCTGTGAATTTCTACTTGTGTGACCTTGAGCAGGTGGGCTGACCTCTCAACCTTGGCTTCTTCATCTGTCAGCTGAGGTAATAACTGTGCCTGCTCCATAGTGTTAGTATGAGGACAAAATAGGTAACATGGAAAGTGCTTGGAAGTGAACTTGGTAGATGGTAAGTGCTCAGGGATGTTGGGGGCTTTTGTATTTCTTGTACCTGGCATGAGCCTGACATTTAGCCTGCCTGAATGCAGTGAGTGTGTGCTGCCTTGACAGTGGTTCTCCCCTGTTTCCAGAGCTAGACAGAGGCCTCACGGAGCCCCAGATTCAAGTGGTTTGCCGCCAGATGCTGGAAGCCCTCAACTTTCTGCACGGCAAGAAGATCATCCACAGGGATCTGAAAGCTGGCAACGTACTGATGACCCTCGAGGGAGACATCAGGCTGGGTAAGGGGTGTCTGTGGGGGGAAGATGGGAAGGCAGACCACCACAGTGTCTGCCTGGGGGTTGTCAGCCCGGCCTCTGTGGGCAGGAGGGGGTGTGTGTGGGATCTTCACTCTTATGGTGGCCCAGGGTGTCTTACCTGTCCTGGGCCACAGAACGCAGACCGTAACCATTGGCTCATTCTGACCCACTAGTTCTCAACTGAGGGTGATTTTGTCCCCCAGGGATGTTTGGCAATGTCTAGAGCCATCTTTGGTTGTCACAACTAGGGGCAGGGGAGACTCCTGGCATCTGGTATATAAAGGCGAGGGACACTCGATATCCTGCAGAGTGCAGGGCAGCCCCTCGCCACACAGTGATCCTGCCCATGAGGCTGGCATGCGCCGTGGGAGGCGCTGGTCTGTGCCCTTTTGCTCCTGCTTCCAATGGAGAGAATTTGAGTGAGTGTGACGGACAGAGGGACAAATCCGCTTCCATTCACAGATATCAAGACGTATATATCAAAACACACCTTTTTTGTTTTCATGTCTCTTCTCTCCTTGAGCTTTTTAAAAAAATTGTGGTAAAGTACATATAACATAAAATTTATCATCTAGATTTGAAGTGCACAGTTCCAGGGCATTAAGTACATTCATGTTGTCGGGCAACCATCACCACCATCCATCTCCAGAAACTTTCCATCATCCCAAACTGAAACACCATCCCCATTAAACACTAACCCCCAGCCTGAGCCCCAGCCCCTGGTAACCTCCATTCTGCTTTTTGTCTCTGATTTTGACCGCTCTGGGGACCTCATGTAAGTGTAGTCATTTGTGCTTTGGTGTCTGGTGTATTTCACTCAGCATCACGTCCTCAAGGTTCATCCATGTTGTAGCAGGTGTCAGAAGTTCTTTGTGTTTTTCATACTTCTTTTTTTTTTAAACCAAAATAACACACACACACGCCTCCTCTGCTCCCACCACCTTCTTTCTCCATCCGCTTCTAGTGGACGACCCTTCTGACTCTTCTCACGTTTCCTCCTGCATTGATAAATAATATGCTTATCATGCTGTTTCTTAAGTAATGATTTTTATTGTTTGATGAAAAAATAATACATGTTTTTTATACAAAATTTACACAGTACAGGAAGGCTTAGAGGGGAGAGCCGGGAAGTACCTCCAATCCCATTATCTAGATGTCGGCACTGGTCGTCATCACACGTCAGCTCTGCGTCTCTGCCGGTAGAAGGGTGTAAAGACAGAGAGGTGTTGGGGAGTGGTGTTAACGGCAGAGAGATGATACTCTCTTGTTTACCAGTTTGACTGCATTCTACTCTATTTTCTAGAAACTCCTTCCTGGCAGCTAAATCATTCATTCATCTGCACTGGCCCCCCCTCCCCCAACCCTGTCCTTCCAACATAGGAGCGTCACTATTGTGGTTCCTCTAGTGGAACCTCTGTGGCTTTAAGGAACATTTGAATTATGTCAAGATTTATGACAAGAAACTGCACCGGTGTTGAGTCTTTGTGATGGAGAACTCCAGAGATAGGCATGGGGATTGGAACAGAATGTTAACAGTATCAAGGACATCTTGTACCACGGGAGGGCAGCTCCCAGCATCCTTGCTTTGAGGCCTCTGAGGCTCAGACAGGGTGGGGACCTGCCCTGGGTCACAGAGCTAAGCAAGGACAGAGCCAGGGCTGATCCCAGGGCCACTGGTTTACTTCTCAGGGCTGGCCCTCATCACCGCACTCACTTCCATGTGTGCTTTGAGCTGATGCTCAAAGGGTAGGGCTGGGCCTTAAAAAATGTATGCAAGACTGGTAGGTTCTCATATTTAATGCATTTTAGTCCTTTGGAGGGCTCCTAACACTCAGACTGCTGGGTGTAACCCCAGGGTTTCTGCCTGGGCTGGCCCAAGAACTTGCATTTCTTTTCTTCTTTTCTTTTCTTTTCTTTTCTTTTCTTTTCTTTTCTTTTCTTTTTTCTTTTCTTTTCTTTTCTTTTCTTTTCTTTTCTTTTCTTTCTTTTCTCTTTTCTTTTCTCTTCTCTTCTCTTCTCTTCTCTTCTCTTCTCTTCTTTCTTTTCTTTTTTAAAGATTTATTTAATATTTGAGAGAGAGAAAGAACATGTGGGGGGAGAGGCAGAGGGAGAGAATCTTCAAGCAGACTCCCTGCTGAGGGTGGAGCTGGATGCAGGGCTCCATCCCACAACCCCTGAAAATGAGATCATGACCTGAGCTGAAACCAAGTGTTGGATGCTGAACTGACTGAGCCCCCCAGGCGCCCCAGAACCTGCACTTCTTTCTTTTTTTCTTTTAACATTTTATTTATTGGGATGCCTGAGTGGCTCAGTCAGTTAAGTGTCTGCCTTTGGCTCAGTTCATGATCCCCAGGTCCTGGGATCAAGTCCTGCATCGGGCTCCTTGCTCAGTGGGGAGCCTGCTTCTCCCTCTGTCTGCTGCACCACCTGCTTGTGCTCTCCCTCTGACAAATAAATAAAATCGTTTAAAAAAATTTATGTATTTATGTATTTATTTATTTAGAGAGCACGAGCCAGGGCCAGTGCAGGGGTGGGGGTGGGCAGAGGGAGACGAGAGAGAATCTCAAGCAGACTCTGTGCTGAGCATGGAGCCTGCTGGTGAGCCCCAGTCCCATGACCCAAGATCATGACCTGAGCCAAAATAAAGAGTCGGACACTTAGCCAACTGAGCCACCCAGGTGCCTCAGAACTTGCATTTCTTTCTTTCTTTCTTTCTTTCTTTTTTTTTTTTAAAGATTTTATTTATTTCTTTGACAGAGAGAGACACAGCGAGAGAGGGAACACAAGCAGGGGGAGTGGGAGAGGGAGAAGCAGGCTTCCCCCTGAGCAGGGAGCCTGACGCCGGGCTCGATCCCAGGACCCTGGGATCATGACCTGGGCCGAAGGCAGACGCTTAACGACTGAGCCACCCAGGCACCCCAGAACTTGCATTTCTAATAAGCTCCCACTTGCAGCTGATGATGAGAGACCACACTTTGATAAGCATTATCTTCGACCCTCAGTATCCAAAGGGCGGTTGGTGACAGCATCGGCATTACCTGGGAGCTTGTTAGAAATGCTCTGCTGTCCAGAGGGTAGGGTTGGTTCTGTCTTGAAACCAGTAGTATGAAGTTTCTCATATCAGGCACCAGGAGGGTTGTATTCTGTTCTATGTCCCGAAGACCAGCATCCCTGATACTTGCAGGGTCTGTGCCTTCTGGGGTTCAGCTCACATCCTTGTGGCTGTTCCTCCTCCTTGGTCCTTCTTTTACCTGGAATGGTTAAGAGCATGCACTCCGTAGTCAGAGAGTCCTGAGTTCAAATCCCAAGTCTGCCTCTAGGCCTTTGACCTTGGAAAAGTTACTTAACCATGCTGCTTTTCCATTTCCTCATCTGTAAAATGAGAATGATAATAAAACCTCTGTCAGAGGGTTGGGAGGCTAGTACAAGAAGAGGCATGTGTAGTCAGCTCTCTGCAAAGGCCAGCTGTAATTACTGTTGTTTCCTTTAGTGTCTGCTCTGTGCCAAGCCCTGTGCTGGGCCAGGAGGGGAATGAGACCCTAGTCCTTCTCCTGCTCCGGCAGAGTTCCCAGGCAGTGGGGAGATAGGTGGGAGCATCAGGGCTGGGGAGGGAACCGGTGCCGGGGTAGGGCGTGTATGGACAGGGGTGCTCTGTTCTTCCACCTGGGCCTGGACGTTTGGGTTTAGAGGAGGCTTTTGTGGGAGGATAGTTTGAGCTGAGTTATGAAAGGTAGATAGATATTTGCCAGGTCAACCAGATTGGGCAGGGCAGTCCAGGAAGAGGGAGCCTAGTGGGCAGGGGCATGGAGGTGAGGAACAGCAGGGTATTTTGGGGGGACTTATAATAAAAATAACTCACATTTATTGGGCTCTGAAGCACCCACTAGATGCCAGCCATTAGAGGAGGCTCTTTCTAGCTATTTCATTTAACCCGGCACTCCAGTACTCCAGGGGTATTGGACAGGGATGGGGAGGGGAGGGACCATACCAGCACAGATGAGGACACTGAGAAGTAGTAGCAAGGCTGGGACTCAGGTCTTCCTGACTTCACAGCTGCCCATGGACGGGCTCATTCAGGGGTAGAGTGTGGGTGGCCAGGGAGGGGCTGGGTTGGGGAGTGCCTCCGCCTTTAGGCTCAGGGAGTATGTGGGGGCCAGAGAAGAGAGTCTCTCTTGTGCTCTGTGGGATTCGGGGGAAACCTTCAGCTCAGCATTCAAGAATTTACCACTTGGAGGAGGCAGAACACAGCAAACCCAGGTCAGGAGCAGCCGGTCAGAGCAGGGAAGCCCTGGCAGGACAGAGATGGAGGGAGGGCCCCAGCAGCTTTGGGCTGAGATGTCCTTGGGGGGTGCTCATTTCCCATTGCCATCCCCCCCCTGCACACCCCCGAAATCTGGAGCATGCTGACATGCTGAGCAGACTTCAGAATCTCACTCAGAGCCTAGCAGCGGGCGGGTGCTAGAAGCAGATGGGTGCATCGGGTTTCCAAATGACTTGGCATATGCAGTTGAGAAAACCAGGAAGCCAATTAAAAAGGAAAAAAGTTCAAGGAGAGTTGAGTGTGAGTATTTACACAATTGCGCTGAGCTCTGGGAGCCATGGGGTGCAGGCCTGCTGAGGCCTGTTGTTCTGTTTTGGAAAATCCCCCTTCCCCCTTGGGCCTGGAATCTGCGGCCTGGCGGAGCAGTGGAGGAGGCCTGGGAGAAAGGGTGGCAGTTGGTCTGCCTCTTCCTAAGCATCTTGGGACTGTCTTGGGCCCCTGAGGGCACCCCCCCCCCCATGTCCTTATATAACTCAGGGATGCAGAAGAGAATTGCTTAACAGATTTTTCTCCCAAGTAAGAGGGTCACCTTGCTGGAGACAATGTCTTTGCTTCTCCCTGGAGTGGAAATAGAATGAGAAGCAGCAGGGTGAGCTGAGCAAAGCATGGGCTTTAGACACAGACAAGCCTGGTTCAAATCCTGGCTCTGCCACTTTGAGCTGGAGAAACATACTTATCCAAGCCTCAGTTCCTTCATCTGTGCAATGGGTATAACAAGACCCACCTCACAGGGCTACTGTGGCCGGTAGGGTGAAGTGTACAAGTGTAGTCACAGGGAGGCCCAGTGTTACATCCCTCTCTGCTACTAGGCACTTTGTTTCTTCCTTGTGTTAAATATTTACTTCTGTCAAGGATATCAGACTTCCTGAGGTTCATTTGATAGTTGTCAAGTAAAGCACAAGTTCTAGCTCTGAGTGGATGTGAAGCAATTCTTGATGACTGGTGGGAATTCATTGGTACAGAGAGAGCAAGGAAGAGTGTCTGTTGCCCTGAGACAGTTGGGATATGAAGTGGGGGGTGGACTTTGAAGTCTGAAGAACTGTGTTCTTGTCCTGGATCTGCCACATTGCATTAGATGACCTTGGGCAAGTCAATTAACCCTTTGGAGCTTCAACTTCTCAAACTCACGGGTGTGGTAATAGTTCGTATCTCACAGAATTGGTGTGACAAGTTAGTGAGACAGTGCATGCAAAGCATCCATAGATGTCTGTCAGAGAGGTGGGAGAATGTTAGCTGTCTTTGTTGAGCCTAGGAATGTCTCAGAGAAGCTGCTATGAGAGAGAATGTTCCCTGTTCTCCAAAGAAACCCTGTTCCTCTCCCCAGCAGTGCTTCTCTGAAAATGGGAGGTGAATTTTACTTTAGGGGTCTCTCAAGTTCCGAGCATTAGTCTGGACTGGCCTAAAAATCAAAACGCCCAGCACAGAGCCTGGCATATAGTAGGTGCTCAAATCAGCAGTAGTTCTGGCGTCGCCATTACTTTAACATTTTATGATTACTGCAGGGTTCCTAATTCCCAAAGGCCCCTTGATGCACAGGAGGCCTGGCAAGTGGGGCTGGCAGGACCAAGTTACCTGCCTCTCACCCCCCACCTTCACCCCCAACCCAGAATGCCTGTGTGGTGTTGCTGGCAGGCTGGTGTCCTGGTTCTTTCACTCTGGCTACTGTGAACTGAGCCAGGGTTTGATATGTAGAAATTCATTTAGTCCTCAAAGGCCACTGATAACATTTTACAGAGGAGAGATATCTGGCTTTTTTTTTTTTTTTTAAGGGGTTAACCCCAGATCATACAGCCAGTAAGAGGCACATCTGGGCTTCAGAATAGCACATCTGGCTTCAGAGCCCATGTGCTTAACCATAACCCTTTTTTAGACTCTTGGCGCCAATGATAAGAACCGGTCTCCTGTGATTTAAGGCATTTAAGACAGACAGGAAAATGTGCGTATATGATATACGGAACTGTGATGGTGAAGAGATACAGCTGGGCATCCAGGGCACTCGGACCCTGGAACACAGATGCTGCGGAGACTGTCTCTGGTCAGTCTCTCTGTGCATGTTGGTTAGGCTCTCAGACCAGCCCCCTCCACAAAGCTCCTGGGCTCGGGCTAGTTTTAATTTTCTCAGCATCACCTCCTACAGGACGAACTGAACCTCACCATTTCAGGTCTGAGTCCATAATCCCAGTGAAGGACTCTGATTGGCTTAGCGTGGCGTGGGTGCAGAGCTCTGGACCAATCAACGAGATCCAGTAAGGAGGGCTTCTCTGATTGGCCCAGCTTGTAGTAGTCCCTGAGGAGGGCGGGGTCAGGTAGCAAGATGGAAGTATTGCGTACCCTATCCCCTCCTCCTGTCCGTGGAACAGCGTGGTTGGGGTGGATTGATGGGTTTCCAGAAGGTGAGAAGATTTGTACTGGCCTGAAAAACACATTGTCCCCCATAGACAGGCATAGCCTATTGGAAGCAAGAACGAAGTTCTGAATGTGTGATTGAGGTTGGGGGAGAAAATACCAGAAGAAGGTTTATGTAGGAGAGGGAAGAGGGTCAAATGAAGGCAGTGCGGCTAGGAGGCTGAGGGTGGACTGGGATGAGCTGGAAAATAAAGACCTCTGTAGTGGTCCCGTGTGTCTAAAAAACAGAAGAAAATGGACATAGAAACGGAGAAGTCAAGCAGTTGGGTCAGCCTCCCATTTGGCTGGATGATAAGATGCCTTAATAGATGAGGAGACTGAGGCTCAGAAACATGAAGCAGTTGGTCTTAGATCACAGAATCTTCTCGCTTCCCTGCCCGGTACCGTTTTGTGACACTCCTGGGAAAGCAGAACGTCCTGATAATTAAGAAAAGTCACTTGGGTGCCCTGGGGGAGCCTCCCTCTTAATGAGCTGGCGCCCTAATCCAGAGGAAGAGGGCCCATGGGGTTCCAGGGCTGGGGGGCAGAGCCTTTGCCTTCTCCCGACCCCACCTCAGTGTCAGCAGGCCCCACACCCTCCCTAGGCTTCGCTTCCCCGTGGGTATCCTGAGGACCCTGGCTGGTGTTGGTCCACAGGGCCACAGCTGGCCTTTTAGATGAGACGGTTTTTGCCTTAGGAGGTGCAGTGTCTCTGGCTTTCTCCCGCTAAATGGCAGGAGCACTCCTCTTCATTGTGAGGACCAGACTGCCCCCATTCCTTTTCCTTTTTTTTTTTTTTTTTAAGATTTTATTTATTTATTTGAGAGAGCGAGCGCGCACGAGAGAGTACGCGCATGAGCAGCGGGCAGGGATAGAGGCAGAGGGAGAAGCAGATTCCCCCCTGAGCAGGGAGCCTGATGCAGGACTCGATCTCAGGACCCTGATGCCAGGACCTGAGCCCAAAGCAGACGCTTAACTGACTGAGCCACCCAGGTGCTCCCTGCCATTCGCTTTCAAACACATCCTGGAACACAGGCACCACCCCTGGTTGAGGACCATCTAGAAGGTTCTCAGACCTAGAATTCCAGGGTTTCCCTGCCCACACTGGCCTACAGACTCACTGGCCTGGGGTAGAGGGTCCGGGATGGAAGGGGGTGGGGTACAGAACTCTTACTGGACAGTAGTTTGCCTTTAACTGGCCTGGCATTATCTGGGAAAAGGCTCCTCTTGTCTTGGATTCTTTGGGGGGTCTACAGTTAAGAGGACAGATGAGAGATTTTGTTACTTATCTGCATCCATTTTAAGTTCACAGCCCTGTGTATGTGTATAATATATAGTTCTTATATTGTGTACATAATTTTTTATTATAAAAGTAATACATGGTATTTACACATGTGTAGGAAGATATGTACAATGATATTTATTGCAACAGTATTTGCAACAGTAAGAAAAGAGACATGATCCAATTTACTCCAGTAGAGGATTAATTAAGTTATGGTACTATCATACAATGGAATCTAATTCAGCTTTTGAAAATTAAATTGTAGAAAATGTGTAATCTCTTACAAAATGTATATATACATGTGAAGGGACAAAACACAAGCTGCAAAATGGCAGGTTTAACCTGATCTCATTTTTAAAGAGTATTTTTATTTATACATACACTTTTTATTTATATAAATCTGGAGCTATATGCAGCAGACTCATAAATGTTTATCTCTGCCAGGATTATGGAGACTTTCTCATCTGTAAATATTTGAATTTTTGATGAGCAGCATTGCCTTGGTAATAAGAAGAACATATATATAAGTAAATATATAGATATAGTCGTACAGACAGTTTGGAATAAGACCCACAAAGAAGGAAACAAAAGTCACTCCCAAAGTTACTAGAATGCACCCCGTAGGCTCCCTGTCAGTGTGTTTTCTGTGCACAGAAAGGTAGGACCGGATGGTGGTAAAGAGACAGACTTGGCATCATGTCTGTCCTTAGAGCTGGGTGATGGTCCACAAGTTCCTTAATGTCTCTAAACCTCAGTCTTCTTATCTGTTGCAGGGGAATGATAGGGCACCTGAGTGGCTCAGTCAGTTAAGCCTCTGCCTTCGGCTCAGGTCATGTTCCTGGGGTTTTGGGTTCAAGCCCCACATCGAGGTCCCTGCTCGGCAGGGAGCCTGCTTCTCCCTCTCCTTCTGCCTGCCGCTCCCCCTGCTTGTGCTCTCTCGCTCGCACTCTCTGTTTCTTTCTCTCTCTCTGTGTCAAATAAATAAAATCTCAAAAGGGGTGGGATAATAATTTTCCCTGCCCAAAGGGTCATGGCTATAAACGATATGCATAGGGATATACATACAGATGATATGCAAAATGATATGCAGAGGAGGGTCTAAGGGATGCGCAGATGTCTGCACAGTGCCATATATGCCTGCTCACTTCTCAGTAACTAGCAGTGTTTGTTAGAACTGTTGGTTGGGTGTGTGCAGCGTTTCAGGGTTTTGTCACTAAGCTGCGGCCAGTGTGCCCTTCATCCAGCGTGTGCAGCTCACCCCCTGGCAAGTGCGAAATGCTCTCACCACATCCTGGCTCCCACCTGGTTTTAACTCAAAAAGCAAGAACAAAAACCCACAAACCTAAAAAATTTTTGACCACATGCATTTCAGCTTTTTAAACCAGAAAGGTAGTACGTACTCTTTATTAAAAACATTTTAAAGAATAAAAGTGTCTGAAGTTAAAAACTGTTAAGACCCCCTTGGTGTGCTCACCAAAATCCCGCTTCTGGGGAGGTGGTGACTATGAAGTTTGACGTGTAACCTCGCAGAGCCTGTTCTGTGTGTGGGGGTGTGTATGGACACACAGTATGCGTATATCATTCTTTTAAAATACAGCTGGAATCACACTCTACCTTCTATTATATGCGTTGATCAGTCAGCAACATGTTCAGGGCAACATGTTAGGGACAACATGCCAATTCGTACACACGCATGCAATCTCGTTCGTTTTAAGGGCTGCCTGGTGGTTCACGGCTGGACTGTGCCATAATTTAACCATTCGCCAGACAAGCTCTAGCAACAACTTGGCAGCTTCCGATTTTTTTACTCTTTCGAACAATGCTTTTGTAAGCTTCCATGTATCTTCTCATCTGGTTTGGAGGATCTATTTCTAGAAAGGGAATTGCTGTCAAACATATTTCTTAAAAGCCAGTGTTTTTTTTTTTTTTACTTTTATAAACTGTTTATTTTCCATCGACCTTTTCCATTTCTATTTCCATTTTTGTTTGCCTTTGTGGAAGACCAGCTTAAGACCATTCAGTGACCTGAACAGTGGGAGCTGCAGACCAGTCTTCAGTGGCCGGCTGGGTGCTCCAGTCTTCAGTAGGGAACTGCTGAATAGGCAGCGAGGGCACCTGCACACCTTCAGACCAGTCTGCGACTTCAGGCTGAGTAGCAGTGAACTCAGGAGCTGGAGCTATCCATTCACCCTGAAATTCCACCTTGGTCACAGCCTTTTCAGCAGCGGCCTGCTCTTCAAGTGTTCTTTTTTTCTAGACTTAAAGGTAGTCTAGCAAGGTCTGGCCATTCATGTATTCGGTGGTTCATTTGGAAACAGTATTTCGTTATCAGTATTTCGTGTGCCGGATGCGGTGCTGGGGGAGCAGCTATGGACTCTTTCCTTATGGACGTGATAATTTATGACAGTCCCCACCTACCTGCTGCCCTTGTTTCTGATTCTTGTTGTAAAATGGGAGGAGAGAGGAGATTTTTATTAGAAGAGACTGCCTGCGGGAAACCCCTTTGAATTGGCTGAGGCCCAAACTACATTCCCAGAGCCTGAGGTCCCTGGGCTGCAGGGAGGGGCTGCCTGGGTGGGCCCTGTCTTGTGGGGCGGAAGGGAGAAAGAAGTAGCAGCTATCCCAAAAGCTGGTGGGCTCTTGCCTAAGGAAGGGCCTTGGGGACCAACTGTGTGTCCTTGTGAAAGTTGGTGGTTTCTGCGTTTGCTCTTTCTTCTCAGGCGGGGCTTGGAGACCCTGGTCGGGGAGTGGCAGCTCCTGGCTCCCTCCTGAGAGCCTGAAGCTGGCTTTGAGAGAGGCAGTCACTGTTGTTCCCAGAAGATTTCCTGGGATGACGTGCCAGCCATTAATGGTGTTTGCAGGGGAGGTGGGCCCCAGGCGGTCCTGTAGGGAGGAGGTGAGCCAGGCTCCACATTCTTCCCCAGGAGCCCAGAGGGGTGGTGACTTGTCCTCGCCTCCCAGGTAGTCAGCTGCAGAGCCAGGTTCTCATCTGGGTTTCCTGGTTTTGTACCTCCCCCTGCAGCAGCTGTTGGTCCCTCCCTGGGCCAGATGGTCCCCCCAGACCTGTCATCCGCTCACAGAACAACTGCTATCTAGTTAGCCGGCACTGGGCTCAGAGACCAGTTTTCCTGACCACTTGCAGGAGCCTCAGCAATGCCCCAGCCTAAAATTCTCCCGGCTCACGTGCCCCATGGACAGAGCATTTACCGGGAGCAGGGCCTGGAGCCAAGTGCTTTATGTGTCATTTCATCCTCATGGCAACCCTGCAAAGTAGTTCTAATGGTGTCGCCACCCCTGTATCACAGACAGGGGCACTGAGAGTCAGAGGTTTGCTAATTGTCCTGACCCCTGCCTGTCTCCCACCTTATCAGCTTCTACCTCCGCTCCCTCCAGTCATGGTGCCCTGCCCCTCCAGGCCCTTCAGCCAGTTTGTTATCCCTGTCTGGAAATATCTTCCCCCAGATCTTGACCTCCTGTCTAAAATAGCCGCCCATCGGCCCTGTTCCCACCATGAATCACGTGGGGGGTGTTGAGGGCCTGTTTTCATTGCTAGAATAACAAGCCACACGAGGATGGAGATTTTTGTTCAGCTCTGTGCCTAGAACAGTGCCTGGTACATAATAGATGTTCAGTTAATATGTGTCGAATGAATGAATAGCTTGGCGGCACTCAGCTGTGCTTCCTCCAAGCGCTCCCTCCCTCCCTGCGCTCTCTCACCTCCCTAACTGTAGACTCTCCTATCTCCCTGCTCCTATCTTTCCACCCTTTACACAGGACTAGATACTTACTGGTGTTTGTCTGATTGCTATCTGCTTCCACCACTAAACTTTGAGTTGCCCAAGGGCAAGGACTTAGTTCTCTTCTGACTAATGTCTGGCTCCGGATGGCACCCCGATGAATAGGTGAATGAACCAGTGAAATAGAAGAGCCAAGACTGGAACTGGTTCTCTAGTATCCAGGCCCCTGCTCTTAACATTGTGCTCCTTCCTGGTTTCAAACTGTGGCTGATTCAAGCTTTCCAGGACAGCAGTTGTTATTCAACTGTGGTTCGGGCCAGCTCGTTTCTAGAGCTAGACAAAAGCTTCCGGGGGTGGGGGTGGGGGGGCTGGTAGTTACGCAGCTTTGCAACTTCTCTTTGGATTAAGCATCACAGTTTGCTCAAGGTGTTGCTTTGCTCTGAATTTATTTTTATTTATTTATTTATTTTGTAAAGATTTTATTTATTTATTTTAGAGAGAGAGCACACGAGCAGAGGGAGGGGAGAGGGAGAGGGAGAATCCCAAGCAGACTCTGCACTGAGCCTGGAGCCTGACTCGGGGGCTCAATCTCACGACCCTGCGATTATGATCTGAGGTAAAACCAAGAGTCGGATGCTTTACCCACTGAGCCACCCAGGTGCCCTGCTCCTGAATTTGTTTTATTTTATTTTATTTTTTATTTATTTTATTTTTATTTTTAATTTTTTTAAAAGATTTTATTTATTTCTTTGACAGAGAGAGACACAGCGAGAGAGGGAACACAAGCAGGGGGAGTGGGAGAGGGAGAAGCAGGCTTCCCCCTGAGCAGGGAGCCCGATGCAGGGGCTCGATCCCAGGACCCAGAGATCATGACCTGAGCCAAAGGCAGACACTTAACCATCTGAGCCACTCAGGCGCCCCCTGAATTTATTTTTTAATCAAGATGAAACTTAGCTGTTTTTCTGCCACATAAAAGTTTATGTTGACTTCCTAGATGGAATGTTGTTTAAAAACATAACAGTAAATATGCTTATTTCTATTTAAAAAAATTAAAAAAAAAGAAACTTTACCCTTGAAGACAGGAGAATTGGAGATTTCTCTTCGTGGCATTGCATTCTTCTTGTAGTAGTAGGCATGTGAAGGAAGATTGGTAGTTTTGGGTGTGTGTTTAAAGATACATTTTATTTATTTATTTATGTGAGTCCTGAAAGTCATACCTGTTCATCATGGCAAATTTAAAGAATTGAGAGAAGTATAAGAAACCTTGTCTAGTCTCATGATCCATACACAACCAGTTTAGCAAGTTGGTGTATTTCCTCCAAGTCAATTCGTGTAGATATTCGCCCTTTTTTGGGGGGAGGAGAGCACCATACAATATATTCAACTGTGTATCCTCCCCTTTCCTACTTAACCTTAAAAGTATTTAAATACAATATCTTAATATTGTGTTAAATATTGCAACATTTAAATACGTGTTAAATATTAATATATAAACTCTTAAAAAAATACACATACTCTTTAAAAAATATTAATATATATTAAATACATACTAAATGTTTTAATATTGATATTTTTGTTTTGTTCTGTTTTGCCTTGGGTGGGGGCAAAGGGGAGAGAGAGAGACTCTTAAGCAGACTCCACACCCAGCGCGGGGCTTGATCTCACGACCCTTAGATCATGACCTGAGCCACAAATCAGGAGTTGGACTTAACCCTGAGCCACCCACGTGCCCCTAATATTGATGTGTATTAATATGTATAATTCAGTGTTAAAATATTGAATAAAAATACTTCAAAACTAATTTTAATGCCTATAAAATACTCTGTCATATGCCCATGTATCACACTTTTCTTCATCTGTTCAGTTGTTTAGCGTTTACCTTCTCTTTCTTACATCTCAGTGTCTTGGTTTATCTTACTGCGTGTGTGTTTGTGTGTGTGCTTGACACGCCATCTTAGATCCTTTTGGGAAAAGACAGAATATATTATATATTGTGTATAAGAAGTTTTAAAAACACCCCCTCAGCTTTTGTGCAGAGGCAGTATCATAGCCAGTGACGTTTAGCCAAGGCACAATTATTGCTGATTAAAATCACTCCCTGAAAGCCAAACAATTAGGGTTCTTTTTAATTTGTCACTATTATAATAGCACTTTGATGAACATCATTCTGCATACTATTTTTATGTTTACGATTACTTCATTAGGGTAAATATCTAGATTTGGAATTACTGGATCAGAAGAGTATGGATATTTTAAAGGTTCTTTAGATTTATTGCCCAACTGCTTCCCTGAAAGGCTCTTCAATTTATACTTTCATTAGCAGGAAAGAAAGTGCATGTCTCTATATATCTTTACAACAGTAGATCTATTTTTAATGATCAGAAATTTGCTAGGTAAGAAATGGCATCTGTTAGTTGATTTGGAACGTCTGTCTCTGAGTTCACACCCCAGGGCTGTGGGTGGAGGAATGTCCATCGAATACTCTATCTGATTTTTGTCTTGCAGCTGACTTTGGTGTGTCTGCCAAGAATCTGAAAACTCTGCAAAAGCGAGATTCCTTCATAGGAACGCCTTACTGGTGAGATGTGCAGTTTCTGGAAAGGGAATGGTGGACTAAAGGTTGAACCTCAGACTCCCCAAGGTGACCTCTGGCTGCTGTAGAGGAGAGAGGAGTGGGGCCAGGGCTCCTGAGTCAGCCAGCCTCAGTGGGTCTGAGCCCAGGCCATACCACTCACGACTGCTGTGACCTTGGCCAAGTTGCTTAGCTCCCTTGTGCCTCAGTTTCCTCCTCTACGAAATCAGGGTTCACGGGTTGCTGTGAGGATTAAACGGGAAGATGCATATAGAAAGTGCTCCATTAAGAACATCTAAACGGGAACCCCTAGAAAATAGTTCAAATTTTTTTTTTTTTTTTAATTGACAGACACAGCGAGAGAGGGAACACAAGCAGGGGGAGCGGGAGAGGGAGAAGCAGGCTTCTCGCCAAGCAGGGAGCCCGATGCGGGGCTCGATCCCAGGACCCTGGGATCATGACCTGAACTGAAGGCAGACGCTTAATGATTGAGCCACCCAGGCGCCCCGAAAATTGTTCAATCCTTGATTAATTCAACAAGTACAGATTGAATGGGAGGCCCTGGGCTGGACTGTGAAGAAGAACAATTCCTACCCTCCTGTGGAGTTTCTCTGGACCTCTCTAGTTCATTGTGTCTCCTCCTTTTCCAAAACTATTACTTAAAAAAAAACAAACCACGAAAACACTTTCAGTTTCACATCTAATTACTTTCTGTGTTTCACGTGCATTACTTCTCACTTGGGAGTTAGACTCCTTTCTTGCTTGATTACTCACCCTTTCTTTCTCTCTCTCTGCCCTTTTATTCCTCTTTTTCCTGTTCTCTCCCATCCCTTCTGTCTGTACTGTTGTATTCTCTCCGCCCCCCCCCCTTTTCCCCCCCCTTGATTTTTGGCACCTTCCCCTCTGCCTGCACCCACCCCTTCCCCAGGACTCTGTGTTCTGGATTGTTGCTGCCATCTTGTGGCAGGCATCGGGAACTGCAGCCGGACATGGCAGTGGAACCCCTCTGAAGGCATCTTTCTGGGTGAAGACCAACGTAAGGAAGACAGTGGGATGGACCCTAATGCACGTCGTGATTCGGGAGTGCTGCCAACCCTCTGACATTGGCTTGTGGTGGTCCCTGACCCTGAGTCTCTGAGAAGTGCCTGTGGAGGCCAGGTTCTTAGCCCTCTGTTGTCCCTTGGTTGGTTCAGGATGGCCCCTGAGGTGGTGATGTGTGAGACCATGAAGGACACACCGTATGACTACAAAGCCGACATCTGGTCCCTGGGCATCACTCTGATTGAGATGGCCCAGATTGAGCCCCCGCACCATGAGCTCAACCCCATGCGGGTCCTGCTCAAGATTGCCAAGTCGGATCCCCCCACTCTCCTCTCGCCTTCTAAGTGGTAAGGAGCAAGGCCAGCCCGAGGGTGTTTGCTGTGTGGCCAGTGGGCCCGGGACATGGGGCAGGTGGGATTGGGCCGGTGGAGGGCCAGGGTTCTCCTGTCCCTGCTAGGCCCCGTGTGGGGGACACTGAGGCACACTCCGGGCCTTTCTGAGCTACCTGGGCCCTCCATGCCTTTACCTGTCCTCTGTGCTCTTGATGTGGGCTGTCCATCCGAGCAGACCGTGGGATCCAATAAGGCGAATGCCACTTTGGGAGGAAGTGCCTAAACGGGCCCTGGCAGCCACGTGGCACAGCCCTGGGCTGGGAACCAGGGCTCAGGCTTAAACCCCAGTGCTTCTCTGTTTTGCCAGTGGCCTTGGGCAGGTCCCTGCTCCACTGATTTTCATGTCCCCATCTATACAGCGATGTTCCTGTGAGATCATCTCGAAAGCCCTGTCGCCTTCGCCGTTTTAGCTCATGAAGGCGCCCTTTGTCTTTTGAGGGCTGTGTTGGGGAAGCACATGACTCCCAGGAGAGTGGAGTCAGTGACTCGGGAATTTTCACAGTTCTTGCCCTACTCCAAGCTGACTGCTACCACCTGTGCCCACCACCCCCCAGGTCTGTGGAGTTCCGCGACTTCCTGAAGACAGCCCTAGATAAGAACCCCGAGACGCGGCCCAGTGCTGCACAGCTCCTGGAGGTATGTGGCTCCCCTCTCCTGGGGGTGGCTGCCTGCCCCCTCTGCCCTGCCCTTCTTTTGTAGGCGGGGCAAGCTCACCCATGACCTGGAAGCTGGGTGTGTTCCTCCCCAGCCCAGGCGCGGCTGTGGTGAGGGAAGCTCCCCCAGAGCCTGTCCTCACACCGCTTATGTTCTAGTGGGGGAGACAGGCCACAGACAGCAGATAGGTGCCCGTGGCAAGGAGAGACAAGGGCTATGGAGAGAAAGAAAACAACTCAGGAGGCCAGAGGCCTGCGAGGGGCCTGCTCTCCTATCAAAGGAGGGCATGGAATGGCTCTTAGCAGACACCCAGAGGGGGCCAGGGGCTCTGCGAGGGGTGCTGGGGAGCTGAGGCAAAGACCTGTCCGTGAGCATGATTGGGAGGAGCGAGGCGGCCAGGGCATGGAGCCAGGGATGAGGGCAGAGATTGGAGAGGTGTGGGGTGTGTGCTCACCAAGAGGACACATAGCCCCCTGGTACACTCATTGCCCTGATGCATTGCAGCAGGATGCAGACTTCCAGAAGGAAAGCGATGCTCAGTGGGAACCATATTGTCTGTGCAAACAGTTGAGGCAGAGTAAGCCACTCTTGTCCGTTCATGGTGGACCCCCTCCCCAAACCGAGGTTTCCAGCGGCCAGCTAAGGGCCAGTGGTAGAAGCAGGCCTTTCTTTCAAAGGGGCGCAGCAGGTGATGCTCACTCTTTTCTGCATGAAGGGCCAGGTTGCGTGGGGTCCCATAGGGTCTTGAAAGCCCAGACCAGAACTTGTGCGCCGTGGGGCGCCCCTGAGGGTTTGGTTGAGGGACATAGCATCCAGCCTACACTTATACGGGCCTGTCTGGCTGCTGTGTGAGGAATCTCTGGCCTCCGCATGGAGAAGGGGTGATGGTTCCCTGGAAGCTTTTTGAAATATCGGAGGTAGCTGGGAGCTGCCCTTTGTCCGAGCTGGTGCCTTGTGTTTTGAAAGAGGCAGGCACCACCCGCCCAGCTGTCCTCAGGCCTGCCCGTTGCTGTCACCGTGCCGTCAACGCTGATGGGAGACCGAGAGAAAGTGGGCCTTGGTTCTGGGGGAGGGGCCGTCTCTCCAGACCCTGCCCACAGTGGTCCTTCCACGTAAGTGACTCACAAGCTCTGATGTGTGTCGGGAGGGAAGGAAGAAGAGACCACACCAAGCACTGAGTCTTTGTTCACGTTCAGCCACTTTTCCTGAGTACGTGCTGTGTGCCAGGCACGGGTGCCAGGCTCCAGCGCGTCCCTCCGGCGTGTGCAACACAGTGATGAAGTGTGTGGACTGAGGTGGTAAAGTCCCGGGTTCAAATCCCAGCTCTGCTGCTTATTGGCTCTGAGACCCTGGAAGATTGGCTTAACTTCTCTGTGACTCAGTCCTTGCTCTGAAATGGGGATAATGGCAGCGCCCCCCCCCCCTTAACTGGATCCTTGTGAGGGTTAAGTGTGAAGATACCGAAGATACGTCTGGAGTAGCAGAGGCCTCATTTCCTGGGTTTTGCCGTGTTTGGTGGGGAAGCCAGAGGTGGGGGTGGGCCATCACTGTCAGATGCAGAAGCTCCAAGCCAACTGGGGCCAATTGTTTCCCGTAAGCAGGCACCTCCTGGCCTGCTACATCCGGCCTCTAGGACATCCAGGACATTCCACCAGGAAGAGACCAGCTGTCCTCCATCTCCACATGGCAGCCTTGGAGCCTCAGCCTGAGCCAGGAATTTTTGTTACATAGTTGGAAACAATGTCCTGCCAGGGGATTCTTAGTGTAAGACAGAAAGGGTTGCAGAAGAAAGGAGTGATCCCTTGAGATCAAGAAAACGCCTTCAGGGCTTAGGCTGCTGTCAGCTTTGTCCTTGTGCCTCTTTATTTCTGGGTGGGGGAGGGTGGAGCATGGCCTGCCCTAGGTCCCCTGGCCTTGAGTGACAGGTAGGGGCCTCCCGATCTTGGCTTCCCAGTGTCCCCTGCAGAGCTGCTCATGCCCCCTGTTTCTGCCTGCTTCTGGGAGCTTCCTCCAGGCCCCTCATGCCTTGAGTTGACCCTGGTTTCTGACTCACCCCCTCACCTGCACAGAGATTCTTGGGGACCGTGTCACGTAGTGATAAGTGACCTGGGCTCTGAGGTCAAGCTTGACCACCCGGAATAGGAGTTGTTCTCACTCTGTGCCTCAGTTTCCTCACCTGTGAGATGCGGTTAGTGCTGCCTTACGCAGTCGTACGAGGGAACGAGATTCTGCACGCGCTGTTTTTAGCACGATGGCTGTCAGGTCAGGTGCTCCGTGGACACTAGGTGAGTTGGTTATGGACCTGCCGCACCGTGTCCCAGCCGTTCTTGTCAGGGTCATCTGTGACTCACGTTGTTGGACCCGGTAGCCGGCCGCGGCCTCTGCGCTTGTGCCGTGGGACCCGGCCACGGCAGCCACAGCGGACCTTCACCCTCGCCACTGCTAGCACTTGGCTTCCGGGCCCCCACGGCCTCCTGGTGTCTTTCCTTGTCACCGGTCACTCCGCAGCGTCCTTCGCCTGCTGCCCTTCCCTGCGACTCATCCCCGTGAAAGCGCGTCAGGGCCTTCCCCCCGCCCCCGCCCCATCTCCACTCACCTCAAGGGCCCCACCTGCTTGCGGCGACTGCCACGTTCTCCCCGCAGCCCGCGCTGCTCCACCTGCCCTAGGTGCCCGCACCTGGCCGTTTGCTCACCACCCCGTTTGGACGTCCACACCCGAGCGCCCTCCGCTTTCCCCGCACACGCTCAACCAACGGCCGTCCCGTCTCAGGGAGTGGCAGCCCACCTGCCCGCCCGTCAGGCCCCAGACCTGGTAAGCGTCTTTCTTGTGGGCTCCACATCCATTCTGTCAGCAAATCCTGTCTTCCCTGCCTTCAGAACATGCCCCGAATCTGACCGCTTGGCACCATTTCCGTTGCAACCATAGGTCTCCCTTTCGCTTGGATTATTACTCCCTCGCTGGTCTCCCTGTCCTCCTTCAGTCTGTTCTCAGCACAGCAGCCAGAGGGAAACCTTATTAACACGGACGTCAGCTCCTGTCCCTCCCTGGTCCGAAGGCCCTTCATGGCTCCCCTCTCCCTTAGGCTAAACTCCAGAGTCTCAGTGACCTGCAGGGTCCTACACGATCTGCCCACCCCATCCCAACTCCCTCACTCAGTTCCAGCCATTCTGGCCTCCTTTCTGTATTTCCGATACTCTGGGCATACAGCTGCCTCAGGGCCTTTGCACAGCTCTTCACGCTGCCTGTAATGTTTTTTCCTCAGACACCTCTGTGGTTGAGTCTCTTCTTTAAGTCATTGTTCTTCTCAGTGAGGCCTCCACCAACCACCGTATTTCCAACTGGAAACCTGCCACTTCTACTCCCAACATAGCCCTAGTTCTCCTTTCCCTGCCCTACGTTTGATTTTTCCACGGTTTACTTGTTATTAAGTTTATTGTTAATCTCTAGCATGTCAGCTCCCTGAGGACAGCAGTCTTTGTTTTGTTCACTGATGTGTCCCAAGCATCCAGAACAGTGTCTGGTATGTAGAGGGCCCTCAGTAAGTATTTGTTAATATTTTAACTTAACTGTAGGGTAACCCTTTCTCCATGCCAGGTACTTTTCTAAACGTTTAGCAAATGTTAACTACTTTAATCCTTATAATAGCCCTATGAAATCGGTACTATTCACATTTCCATCAAACAGGTGATAAAACAGGCCCCAGAGAGGTTAGGTAGCCTGCACAAGGTCACACAGCTTGTAAGAGACAAAGCTGGGATTCTGACCCTGGCTGTCTCATTCCAAAGCCTGTTCTCTTGACCGCTCTGGTCCGCCTCCTCTCTGAATGAATGAAGGAGCGGAAGAAAGAATGAGATAGAGAAGTTGGGTGGGAGGGAGAGGGGAATTGGACAGGTGCTGGCAGTGGAAACCTGGCTGGAAAGCCAGCCTCGGAGCGTAGGAGCCCCTGGCTGTTGGTTTCTGAGCACATCGAGGAAAACCAGGCTCCCTTCTTGGAAAGGATGTCTGTGTAGATGGCAGGAGAGGTCCTGGCCAGTGGGCAGGTACCAGTTGGCGAGTTGTGTGGCCTTGCGGGGCTTCCTGCAGAGAGGACACCCAACAGCTGTGCCTCTTCCTGAAGGAGCAGGCGGCTGAGTTCCCCTCTGTCTGGGCCTGTGCAGGGGTGCGTGGGCACTTTGCTGGGGACCTGTGTGCCCGAACAGCCTGTCCCCACTCAGGCACACCATGCACTTCCTGCCCGGGGAGGCCCCGGGCCTCCTCACAGCAGGGCTCTGGCTCTCCACTGGGCCTTGCGTTCAGGGTTGGGGACTTCTCTTCTTTGGACACATCCCTGGAGGTAGTGGCGCTGAGGCAGTGAGGGAGGTAGTCTGTGCTTTCTGTTCTAGGCAGTGGACAAAACAGTGTTTTGGGCCTCATCAGCCACTGGACGGCCTGCCTTGTCAGCCGTGTCTGCCTGGGGATTCCAGGATTGGCATCCGGGGACCTGTCCCGATCACCTGCTCCTCTGGCAAAGGGCTTTCTTCCCCGTGGCTTCCCCGTGGCCTCCCCTTCCTGAGGACCCCGGGGTGCTTGTGAGAGGCCATGGGGCAGATGGTCCAGCCCCAAGAAAGCAAGACTCCTGGCCATGCTGGAAAGCCACTAAGTTGGTCAATGTGTAGCGTGCCTTGATGAAAACTTGGTATTTCCAGAAGCATGCGCCTGCATTCTTTAGTTCTGCCGCATCTGCTTCAGCAACTGCCGTGAAGTGTCCCGTGGCTTCTTGCTCAGATTCATGTGTAAGGTTGGGCAGTGCGAGGCTCGGAGAACCTTCGGGATCTGATGCTCACCCTCAGTTCCAAAAAGCTGTGCTCTGTGGGGGTGCAGGAGGGAGGAGGGATGGCTGGGGGTGCAACTTGTGCCTTAGAGGCTTGTCTGACTGTGCTGCTGGTGGTGATGGTAGTGACGGCGACGGTGATGATGGTGGGGACCGAGGTGGTGCTGGTGCTGGTGGAGGTGATGCTGGTGCTGGTGGAGGTGACGGCTGCCACACTTGGAGCGCTTACTCTCGTGCTTAGAACAGCCACACTATTGTTCCCCACTGAGGCTTAGGGAGGTTGAGTGACCCGCCCAGGGTGGTGGTGGAAGTGGCATTTCATCCCAGACAGATTTCATCTAAAGCCAGCGCTCTCACCATGACACTCTCCTGCCCCCCATGATTAGTAAGCCCTTATCAGCTCTCCCACTCAAGACCTTTTGGAACCACACAGCAGCCAGACTGACACCTTTAAAGGGTAAACAGGTAATAGCACTGCTCTGCTGCACCCTCCAGCAGCTTCTGAGAAGAAAGTCTCAGCTCCTCACTACAGCTCGGGGACCCTGCCTGCACCACCCTGTCCTTCCTCCTCTCTCTTCCACAAGCCCTGCCACCCTGGCCTTCTCGCCGTGCCTCCAGCCTGCCAAACTCTGTCTGGCCCCAGGGCCCTTGTACTTGCTACTCCCCTGCCTGGAATTCTCTGTGCCTGGATCTTTCCCTGGCCAGCTCGAATGTCACCTCCTCAGGGAGACCCCTGTGACCATAGACTAAGTAGCCTCCGCTGCCCAGGCCAGGCCCATGTGGTTCCAGCCTTATGCTTATCCCATTACCTGATCTGACATGATCTTTTTTTTTTTTTTTAAAGATTTTATTTATTTCTTAGAGAGCAAGAGAGTGCACACAAGTCGGGGTGGGGAGTGGCAGAGGGAAAGGAAGAAGCAGACTCCCTCCTGGGCAGGAAGCCTGACGTGGGGCTCGATCCCAGGACCCTGGGATCATGACCTGTGCCGAAGGCAGACGCTTAACTGACTGAGCCACCCAGGCGCCCCGACCTGTCATGATCTTGTGTGTCATTTGGCTACATACCTGTTCTTTCCCACTCAGCTGCAAGCCCCCAAGGGCAGGGACCATGCCCATCCTGTCGTTCAGCCTTCTCTCAGCACCTGGCACATCACTGGCCTCAGCGTGTGGCTGTGGCCCGAATTGGTGAATGAATGGGGTGTGGGAGAGGAAGAAAAGTAATTAAATTCTTTTTTTTTTTTTTAAGATTTTATTTATTTGACAGAGATAGCAAGAGAGGGAACACAAGCAGGGGGAGCGGCAGGCAGAGGGAGAGGCGGGCTCCCCACTGAGCAGAGAGCCTGATGCGGGGCTCCATCCCAGGACCCTGGGATCATGACCTGAGCCGAAGGCATACGCTTAACTGACTGAGCCACCCACGTGCCCCAAGAAATGAAATTCTTAAAATCTTTACTAGTTTGGACTAATTAGAGAAGGCTAGGCTGGTTTAGGGCTCTTTAAAAGGAGTGAGGGTTATTCCTTTCAGGTCAGAAAGGACCACTAGGTGCCCGAGTGGAAGGGGGTATTGTCTTGTGACCTTCCACAAATGAACTGTCCTAAATGAACAAGCACATAAAAATGATTCATAATGGACCAGTCAGGGTGCGTGTGTTTACAAGGTGTTGAAAATGTATTTTTAGTCACTTACATACTTCCCTGCAATCTTGTTGACACTGTTCCTCCACTGATAAATTTTGTGACAGTGAAGGCAGATTTCATCAGAGCCTTCCTCTAAATTCAAATGAGCAAACTCCGATTTAATGAGACCCCTCTGCTCCCCTAATACACACACACACACACACCATCTCTTTGCAAGTGGCCCTGGGTGAGCAATCTCGCACCCTCGTCCACTCTCCAGGGCTGGGGATTAGATGCCCGAGAACAGACTTCTATCAGGGAAGGTGCTCGCGCTGATTTAACATCTGCTGAGGCCTTAAAAGCTTTGGTGTTTTGCAAGGTGTGTGAAAGAGCCTTCATTATTTTAGAGATGGGACCTTTCTGTAAATGCCTAGGAATAGAACTTACACGACACTCTCTTAAGAATTTGCAAACATGCGTGTTCCCAAAAACCCACCTATTTGCACGTGTTCATAGCTTTAGTCATAGTCGCCCAAAACAGGAAACAACACAAATGTCCATCAGCAGCAGAATGAATAAACAGGTTGTGACCTCTCCATACAGTAGATACCTGCACAGGAATGAAAAAGGACCAGTTTACCAATATATGCAGTGAGGTAGGCGAATCTCATGATTTCAACCACGACACCAGTCACAGAGGACTGCATAATTTTGATTCTGTTCACATGAAATTTAGGGAACAGGCAAAACTAGTTTCTGGGGCTGGGCAACTAGGGGGAGCGGGGTTGATGATACGGAGATGGAAACCTTTGGTGTCTGCAGGTGGGCTATGGTTATACCTAGTATATAAGTGGAAAAAGTCATTGAGCTTAGTGATTTGTGAATTTTACTGGGTGTAAGCAACACTTCAATAAAGGATCTGTAGTAGATATTTTATTTTTTTAAGTATTTTATTTATTTGAGAGAGAGCGAGAGCAAGCAGGGGGAGGGAGAGGGACAAGCAGACTCTGCACTGAGCGTGGAGCCCGACGTGGGGCTCGATCTCAGGACCCCGAGACCATGACCTGAGCCGGAATCAAGAGTTGGACACTCAACTGACTAAGCCGTCCAGGTGCCCCTGTAGTAGATATTTTAAAACCATATATTAAAACCTTTAAAAAAAGAAAATAAACAGATGCACAAACAACCCCCCAAACATCGCTTGAGCCCCTGCTTTGAGCTAAACACTTCCTCGTGCATGATCTCGGTTAATCCTTATGACCTCCCTATAGGTTTGGCCTTACCGTCTCCACTTGGGAGATGAGCCTGCAGCTCGGGACAGGAAAGTGACATGCTCAGTGTTGCACAGCTGGTGGGGGGCAGAGCCAGGACTCGGCCTCTTTCAGCACACACAGGACTTTGTGGGCCGCCTCTGGCTCTCCCCTACCAAGTACACGTTCACATTGGACTCAGGGATGCCACTGGCCTCTCTGCCTGGCAGATGGCCTCCCCCAGGACTTCACCTGAACCTCCTGCCCCCTCCTGCCCAAAGTGGTTCTAACCCAGGTGTGTCTTGCCCCTTCAGCATCCCTTTGTCAGCAGCGTCACCAGCAACAAGGCCCTGCGGGAGCTGGTGGCCGAGGCCAAGGCCGAAGTGATGGAGGAGATCGAGGACGGCCGGGAGGAGGGGGAAGAGGAGGAGCCCCCGGATGCCACCTCTGTAAGGCCTGAGGAGGGCTGGGGTGGTGGGGCGGGACGGGACCCCAGCAGGCCTTGGCTGGTATAAGAGGGGACCTGGGGGGTGGTGTGCAGGAAGGATTCCTGTTTCTCCCCAGCTTGGGGATTATAGCCCCCCACGCCACAGGTTACGTAAGTCAGCACACGGGCCAGGGCGAGGCAGCGGGGGTGTGCTGGCCATATTCTGTACGTTCTCAGGAAAGAGCAGTAATCTAGATTTGCACATGGGATCTTCCAGTTTTTAAAAGTTGGTAGCTGACTCATTGCTTCCCTGCCTTTTTCCTGTTGTGGCTCACATGCAAAATGAAAATGCTTTTAGCACCCCGTCGGATAAATGCAAATGAAGGCTGCACGTGACTGAAGGCAACAGGCCGAGGGGCTCTGGGCACCCCAGACCCTGCCTGGCTGCCCCGAGTGCCCAGGGGACCCATGTCTTGGCACATTTGTAACCCATCAGCAGCTTCGGCACTTGGCTGAATTTAAATTTAAATTAAAGCTAACTTAAAGTTTTAAAAACCTGTGAGCCAAGCTAAACATGTCTGTGGGCTGGATTCTGTCCTGAGCTGCTGCTTTCAGATCCCTGGTCGACGCCACTTGGGAAGGGCCTCTTCCAGGAGGGAAACTTGCTGTCCAGATGGTGCCGTGGAGCGAGTGAGGCAGGGGCTGGACTCTGTCAGGGAATGGACAGTGTAGTGCTGTCTCGAGTTTGATGGGATCCTGGGAGAAGCCACAGGCTGGCCTGAATACTTACCAGGATGAGGAAGGGAAGCACTGAGGAGGAGGAGTGGAATCAGCCCTGCAGCCCTAGCCTTTTACGGAGCCCTTGCTGGGGGCCGGGCACTCCACAACTCTGATGGGAGAACCAGGCCTTCATTTTAGAGATGGGCAAAGTGAGGTTGAGGAATGACGTGGCCAGTTGAGCTGATAGGTGGCAGGGCCAGGTGTAGGAAAACCGTGGTGGGAGAGGGAGGTGGCGTGTCTGGGGCCTGGCTCCAGGAGGACGCTGCGGACAGCGAGGTTGGGGAGGGAGGCAGACAACGGTCACACCAGCCTGGTTTCCACAGGCAGGAGGCTGACCCTTGTCGTGAGGGCGGTGGGGGCTGAGGGTTTCAGGCAAGGGCTGGGCATTGGTGTGGGGATGATAGGATCAGATCTGAATTTCTGAAGCATCATTCTAGGGTGGTTGAATAAGGAGGTGGATTAGAGTTCCTTCTGGAAGCTTCCATATCCAAGGTTAAAACCAGCCATTAGGACCCAAGGGAACGCTATGGTTTGATTCCATTAATATCATATTTGAAAACAAGCAAACTAACCTGTAACACTTAGAGACCAACGTCAGGACAACTACTATGTCAAGGGGAGAGACAGACGTAGGCGGGGGCTTCTCTTGAGGTGGGCAGTGTTCCACTCCTGACATGGAAGGTGGCTCTGTGGGTGCCCACTTTATTCCCTGGATGTTTATATTTTATCCACAGAAATGAGTGTTCTATTTCATAGTAGCAATGTTTCCAGTACTTACCAGCTCCCAAAGCTCTAAGAAACAAAACAAAACTTTAAAAACTTAATGGATGATAGACTGAATCTAGCTTCTGGATAGTTTTGGTTTGGTTTTTATGCAACTAAAACAAAACAAAACAAAAAAACCCCCAAAACTTGAATTAGTTGCCATCTAAAAATCAGGCGGTGTCAGGTAAAAATCCAGATTCTAGCCTTGTCTTAAAAAATCGGAAGGTCTGTCTCCATTGTCACAATTAGCTGGAACAGAGTGGCCACTGCCACCCTTAGACAGGGGATGAGCTGTCCAGCTGTCCACAGTTGCCTCCGCCTGTAGGAGGAAGAACAGGTATTCAATGAACTCTAAACAAGTAGTAATTCTATTGTTGATTAGACAGTAGGGAGTCGTGAGGACTGTGGCTCACTGGAGAGGGATGACTATGGTACGTCCTTGACCCTGGCCTACTTCACCTTGTGAGTGTCTGACTCTCTGGCCCTACTGCATCCCTGACTCTTGTCTTAGACATGAAATAGCATGGTCTTAACTCTTTTTTCTTCCTAGCCTCTGGGGAACCATACTCGAGACTCTTCTGAGGTGAGTCAACTGAGTCTCAATACCGACAAGCTTCTGAAAGAATCATCCTTCACCCCACTGCCACCCAGCCAGCCTCAGGACAGTGTGAATGGGCCCAGCCAGCCCTCTGGGGACAGATCCCTCCAAACCACCAACCCCCCAGATGTGGCTCCTGGAAATGAGAATGGCCTGGCAGTGCCAGCACCCTTCCGGAAGTCCCGGCCAGTGTCTATGGATGCCAGAATTCAGGTGTCCGAGGAGAAGCAAGTCACTGACCATGGCGGGGACCTCAGTCCAGCAGCCATCAGGTCCCAGAAAGCAAGCCAGAGCCGTCCCAACAGCAGTGCCCTGGAGACCTTGGGTTCCGAGAAGTTGGCCAACGGCAGCTTGGAGCTCCCCACCCAGGCAGCCCCGGGCCCGTCCAAGAGGGACTCAGACTGTGGCAGCCTCACCGCCTCTGAGAGCATGGACTACAACACCTCCCTCTCAGCCGACCTGTCCCTGAACAGAGAAACAGGGTCTCTGTCCATCAAGGTAATGCCACCGGTTCTACCACAGGTTTGGAACTGGAGTGTGTAGGATGTGCTGCCTGGTTTTGGTTTTGCAAGCCTTTAGTGGCTGCCTTCCCTTTTAAGTGGTTCATGAGGGTTGCTCTTCTTTAAGGAGCCTTGAGCTCAATTCATAGTGTAATCTCCAGAATATCTGCGTTCAGTCTGGGATTTAGTCATGCCGGGCAGTTGGCTCAGGTTTAAATTTCAGTTTGTGTATCCATTTAAGTTGGGTTTGGTGAAGTTCGGGAGAGAGGGGTCTAGGAGCGAAGTTCCCTTGTTTGCGGGTCAGCCATGTGGTCCAGCTGCTGACTGGTTGATTCAGTTACAGGGAGTGGGCTTAAGGCACTCTTGGGGCTCAGTGGCCTTTCTGGAGGTGGCTAACATTGTGAACAACAGTAGCCACTGAGCTTGAGGGCTCAGCATGGAGGCCAACACTGAGAAGTGCTTTACAGAAAATGGAGGCTCCTTCATCATCTCTGTGTACAGATGAGCAAGCAGAGGCTTAGGTGGGGAGTGGAGAGGTGGGCAGCCCCACAGACTTGGTGCTCTGAACCCCACGTGTCATTCTGCTCTCCCAGTGGAAGCCTGGCTGCCTCCTCACGAAGGGCTGATGCCCCCCTGCCCACACTGATAAATTTCAGGATGTTCTTGAATTCACTCTTGGCCACTTGACCAGGCCACACTGAGGGTCATCCCCAGCCGAGGCTGATTTTAGGGAAGATACTGAATCATTTTGTGTTTTTCTCCTGTTGTTTACTTGGTGGAAACCACACAGTAGAGACTCAAAAATATTTGCTAAATGAAGGGAAGTGAAAGAAGGAAAAGCAGCCAGCCAGCCCAAGAATTAGCTTCAGGAAGAGAAGGAAAGCACGGTTCTAACATGTTGCCAGGACAAAAACAGTGGCTCTAATGTACATGCAGCATCGGGGCCCATCATCTGCCTTAAGACAGACAGCCTGTCCCTTCTCGACTTAAAAAGACACTAAGCCAAAAGAAAAAAAAAGAGGTAATTATAAAAAATAAAGGGCACAGCAGGGTCTCCCTTGCCTGTTCTCACGGGTGTTGAGAACATTCCTTTACTGGCTGACTGGCAGTGAGTCAGGGAACACGGCTGTTCTGAAAGTCCATGGGCTGCGCCAGCACCTGCAGCGAGATGAGGAGCCTGTTACCTCGGGGTGTGTGGGGGAGGGCAGGAGGCCCCGTGATCCCGAGCAGTCCTAGTGGGAGGGGTGCGGTCCCTGGGCTCTTTTCCTCCCCACCACGCCCCATCTCTCACCGGTAGTCTGGAGTTGAGCCCTAGCACGCGCCGGCTGGGTACCGCAGGAGGATGAGAGTCGGGTGGGGCTGCTCAGTGCCGGTGGTGTTCGGGGCCCCCTGGAACCCCCGGGGGGGGGCGAGCCCTCAGGGAGTGAATGCTGGCCACTGGTCCTGGCTGAGCAGGAGCACGGCTTCAGAGCCACTTTGAGGGGATGGAGACTTAACTGCGGTACGCAGCCCTGGACTGCCTGCTTTTTTCTGGCTGGTAGGCCCTTGGGGCAGAGTCAGGAACGCAGGGCTGGGCTATGCCAGGAAGGGCCTTGGAAGCCCCTTGAGGTCAGAGCAGGGAGATACCATGATGACTCCAGGGCAGGCACACAGGCTCTCAGCTGAGTCGGGACCAATTTTCAGAGGGTATTCGAACCCCCCCCGAGGAGTCCTGGCCAGCACGCTGAGCAGTTGTGTCTGAAATGTGTGATTATTCACAGGAAGAGATAAAGATTATGAATAATTTCATGGGAGCTGCTCCAGACGGGTGTGACCTCCCATGGAGTTCAGGGCAGCTTGGGTTTGACTTCCAAATCAGTTATGAACTTCAGTTTTCTGGGCTCTTTGGATTTGGCACTGTGGTAGGAGATCGTGGTCTGCAGTCCTAACGGTCAGATATAAATACCAAGTCCTGAACCGTCGCCATGAGCTGGGCTCTGTGCTGTGTCCCCCATGCACTCTCTCGCTGTGTCTTTGTCAGCACCCTGGGAGGTGAGCACTGCTGTGCTCTTCCTCTGACGAGTTTAGGAAGCTGAGGCTTGGACAGGACAAGGGACTTGCTCAGGGTCACAGAGCCAGTACGTGGTAGAGGGAGGATTAGAACCCGGTTCTTTCTGGTGCCACGTCCTGTGTGTGAGAGTGCTGGCAGCCAGGTGTGGGGCCGGGAGGGGGCAGTGTTTGAAGGCCAAGATCAGGGGGAGTAGAGGGGATAAGCTCAGACACTCAGGATCCCAAGTGGGGAAGCTTGAGGCAAGAGGGGGATGATGGACTGCTCTGTCCTACCTGAACGTCGAGGCTGTGGGCCACACCCCTGTGTCACCCACGGGTTCTTAGCTGAAATCCTGAGCTTTGCCTAATGATTTTACCCTGCCAGGACTCAAGGCTGCACAATAAAACCCTCAAGAGGACACGCAAGTTCGTGGTGGATGGTGTGGAGGTGAGCATCACCACGTCCAAGATCATCAGCGAGGACGAGAAGAAGGATGAGGAGATGCGGTTTCTCAGGCAAGCCTGGGACGGGCTGCTGGGGGCAGTAACAGGGCGGGGTGTGGTGGGGGCGCTGTAGGCTCCTTTGGTTACAGAACTCTCTGTGTGTCTACAGCATGGAGTGAGGGATCAAGGACACAAAAGGCAACTGGTTTTGCTCCTGCACTCCCCAGAGCACCCATGCATTCATCTACCCATCCACCTACCTATTTACTCATCCACCTGCCCATCCATTTACCTGTCTGTCCACCCACTCATCTACCCACCATCCATCCATCCACTCCTTCATCCATCTACCCACTCACCCATCCACCCACTCATCTACCCATCATCCATCCACTCACCCACCACCCACCCACTCTCTCATCTACCCATCAATTCACCCATTCACCCGTCCATCCATCCATCCTCTCGCCTACCCACCCATCCATCCACTCAGCCACCCACCCATCCATCCACTCACCCACTCACCCATGCACCCACTCACCCACCCATGCACCCACTCACCCACCCATGCACCCACTCACCCATGCACCCACTCATTAACCCACCCATCCATCCACTCATTCACCCATCCACTCAGCCACCTACCCATCCCTCCACTCATCTATTCACCCATCCATTCATCTACTCACTCACCCACCCATCCATCAGTCCATCTACCCAGGTACTTGCCCGTCTACCAGGTTGGGGGACATGGTAGCAATCCAGATAGTTGAGGCTGTCGCCGTTGTAGAACTTAGACCTGATGGGCCAACACGTGATAAAAAGTCATCCCCAATTGTAGTACACGCTGTGAAGGAAGTACTGGGTGATACGATAGTGAGCCCCTGGGTTGGGGGGAGGCTGCCCTGTGTGTGGGAGACCCCGAGTGGAGCAGCTGGGGGGCGCACAGAGGGAGCTGCAAAGCTAAGGCCCAAGGAGTGACTGCTGGGCTTGTTTAGGAGGCTGAGAGGATAGGGTTGGAGTGTGCGGCGTGAGGGCAGCGGTCACGTAGGCCTGTGGGCCAGGGTGGAGTGTGGATTTTACCCCAGGGGCAGCCAGAGTAAGATAGCTGGAGAGTGACTGGCTTGCTTTTCCCTTCGGAAAGATGGCTCTGGAAGCTGCAGGAGTGTGGGCTGTAGAGGGCGACACTGCACAGGGTGACAGGGAGACCCTGTCCAGCACAGTCAGGCTGCAGGCTTGGGCTGGGGCAGTGGCTGGGAGGAGGGAAGAAGGGGTCAGTTCAACATACATCTTGGAGTCAGAACCAGTGAGACTGGTGAGGGGAGGAGCGTGTGAGGCAAAACTGTCTGCTGGGAGCCATCTCTGCACTTTGGAGGTGCTCAGGCCCCCTAACAGCCCTCCTCAGGGAGATGCCATTTCCCCAATTTTGTAAATGAGGACAGTGTTTCTTGGCAGGTAAGTTATTTGCCTTGGGTCACCCAGGTGAGAAGCTAGAGCTGCGATTCTAACTAGACCTATCTGTGGGAGGGTTCTAGCAGGCTTCCACTGGACCGGAAGCTTCCTGGGGCTGCCAGGGGTGGGGGGCTGAGCAGTCAGGGAGGCCTTGGAGCCACAGAGCTCCCTCGGAGCCAGACCTTTGCAGGATAAATTCATTATTAGTTGGAGAATATTTCTAGAACATCAAACACATTTATCTTTTAAAAAAGCACAAGCATTCCAAAGCCAAACTCTAGCAGTTTTGGATGCTCTGGGGCACTTACCCTCTCTGGGCACCACAAAGATGAGAGGCTGACTTTTCATCAGTGGTGTTTCTGCATTTCTGCATGATTGCATGTACACGTGTACACACGCGCGCGCACACACACACACATCCTGGTCATGGGGTTTGGGGAGGCTCACGACAGAGGGTGGGAGGATGGTTGCTCTTGGAGGATGACACCACCTTCCACTTTCCTGGTCGCCTGGGAGATGACCTGTTCTCCTAAGCTTCAGACCTCAAGGGCTGAGTTTCCTTTCCATCATCATCATCTCTCTGGGCAGTTCGGGTTCCTGGGTTGAAACTGTAGATCCCCACCATACCCCATCTAGAATTGATGCCCTCTAGCCCTGGCCCTAGGCCCCCACCCTTTTGCTGAGCAGAGGAGCTGTGTGTTGCTGAGGTTTGAAAGGTGAGTCTTCGCAGAGGCCGAGGGCCTCTCTCCCAGTCCGGAGGGCCAAGTGTCCTGTATACCCGGCTAGGCTGCCAGGCTGCGCAGGGGTGGTGGAAGGCTCTCATTGTTCCCTGGCTGGCTGCTGCCCCCCACTGCACCCCCAGTCCACCCCCTGGCCTTCATGGATGCTAGGATTTCCAGAGAATTGGGTCACATACAGGCTTTGAACTGTGTCACCAGATATTCACTTTCCCAGATTGAGGCTTCTAGGTCAGAGTTCTTTCTCCTTTTCCCTAAAATTGCTGGGGCCAGTGCCTTCCTTCTATAAGACATCAGTCTGTCTCTCGGCCTGCTTTCCCTTGTGGGAACCCAGGTGGGGCAGGGAGTTAGTGTTCGAACCTGGCCGCCCACCTTCTTTTGTATTCCTTTGTTTTTTGGTCAGGTGTTCTCTGAGCCTTAAGTTTCTTTGGAGTCAGGATTTCTGTGTCTTGTTAACACTCTCAACCTTCTTACTGCCCAAAGAGCAGAGGCTCAGATGGAAGCTTCTTTGTGGCTGTGAAGAGTGTCTCTGGTTTCCCAGAGACCTAGAAGCCTTTGCCTCTTGTTACGATCACTCCAGCAGCTACCACTTAGTAACAAAGTTAGCGAGTTTTACCACTTGTCTGCGCATGCTGGGGGGGAGGGGCGGGGTACAACAGGCATCCCCGCATTTAGCTCTCAAAGAACCTGAGAGGTAGACATGATCTGTGCAGTTTACAGATGCAGGAAGAGGGGCCTAGAGATGGAGTGACTGCCTGAGTGCACACAGCTGGAAGTCAGCAGAGCTAAGATTCAAACAATGTTCCTCTGACCCCCAGAAGCGTGCTGGCCTCTAGTTGGGGGGCAGGTGGACTCTGGCTAAGAACAGGACACAGGCCTCATGGACCCAAATCCTGAGAGCCTGCCAGGGAGCCCTGATTCATAGGAAGCCCACGTTCTTCATCATTTTCTTTTCTGATGACATAAATGATACATATCAATCTTTAGTGGATTTGCCCAGAAAGAAACACAGTTAACACTTTGGAGTTTATCCTGCAGTTATTTGTGTGTGTGTGTGTGTGTGTAAACACATAAACACATATACACACACATCGACAATATATGTGTTACAAAATTAAGGTGTACTCTGTGGTTTAGGTCAAGTTTTTATTGTATTGATATTTTGAATAGTTAATACAATGTCATGGTTCAAAATTCAAAGAAATGAAAACAAAAAAAAAAAAAGAAGAGGGTAAATAGTGAAAAATCTCCCTCCCTCCCTTTCTTGCCAGGCATCTGGTTCCCCTCTCTGTGTTAATATTTTATATGTAATCCTTCTTGAAGTACCGTGTTTAAATAGGAAAGTGAACACACACACACAGACATATAATTTTTTTTTATTTTTCTCCCATAAGGTAGGGTAACAATAATAGATCCACTTGTCAACATCTTGCTTTTTTCACTTAGAGATCATTCTAAATCTATTCATGTAGAATTGTTACATTTTTTTAAAAAAATTGTCCCATTTTTAATAGATGTTTTTTCATGTAATTAAATATTTTTTAAAACTTGATTTTTTTCATGGTTGTGTACACAAAATTAACATCTGGTGGATGTGTTTTAATTTAATTAGACCTATATGATGAACATTTAAGTCATTTTTAGTTTTGGACTATTATGAGTAATTTTGTTATGGATATCCTTATTCAGTTGTGCATCTATGAATATTTCTATAGAATCAATATCTAGAAGTGGAAATACTGTATCAAAAGGCACGAACTTATTACCAGTTGTCCTCCAGAATGTACCAGTCCATACTGGCAGGTTATGAAAATATCAATTGCCCCTCTTGCCTTTTTAATGAAAATGGAATTTTTAATTTGTACCTCATATCCATATTAGGTAATTTTAAAATTTCTTTTTGTTTTTTCTTTCATGTCTATTCGTGTTTTGTGTTCCTTTTTAAAAGTAGGCTCCTCCTGTTTTTCTAATAGATTTGTACATTGATTCTTTATAATAGATTCTTTATACATTGATATTAATGTTTTGCCTGTCAATAAATGTCAAGTTCAGCCTGAGTTCTAGTCCTGCCTCTGCCCCGTTCCATGTGCCAGCCTCCAGTGTCTCTAGCCAGAGTTAACGTGATTGCTGAGGTGCACATCCTTTCACTCTTCAGGCGCCAGGAGCTCCGAGAGCTTCGGCTCCTCCAGAAAGAAGAACACCGGAACCAGACCCAGCTGAGCAGCAAGCATGAACTGCAGCTGGAGCAGATGCATAAACGTTTTGAACAAGAAATCAATGTGAGTGTGAGAAAGGATGGGTCCCTGGAGGGCTTCTTGCTCCGTGTTTTCTTTAAGGGCAGTAGAGAGCCCAATTCCTGTGCTTTCCTGATCTCCTGAGGCATTGGCTTTGTAAACCCAGAATCTCATGAAAGCCCCAGTGCTTTTCTGAGTCATTCGGGAGGGTGTCCAGAGGGAGACTGACCTTTGTTGAGTACCATACAAGGTAGACAGTCCGGTCTGCCTTTTGCACATGAGGAAACAGAGACTCACCAAGGTTAGGTGACTTGTCCCAGGTCACAGGGCAAAGAGGTGGTTGAGCTGGGATTCAAGCCCAGGTCTGAAGATAAGCTCTGGGCTCTCCCCATCTTGCTTCCCATCTTCCTCCCAGGTATAGAGTGACTTTGCTGAATTTCTCCTTCTGCTCCTTCCAGGCCAAGAAGAAGTTCTTTGACACGGAGCTGGAGAACCTGGAGCGTCAACAGAAACAGCAAGTGGAGAGGATGGAGCAGGACCATGGTGTGCGCCGCCGGGAGGAAGCCAGGCGGATCCGGCTGGAGCAGGATCGGGACTACACCAGGTTCCAGGAGCAGCTCAAACTGATGAAGAAGGAGGTGAATATGTGTTGGGTGGAGGCTGGGGTGTCTAGGTTGCAAGTGATCAAAACCCCAGCCGAGCCCCACTTCAGCAGCGGAGGGAATTTGGGGAGCTCGTGTACCTGAGCTCACGTCATGTGTCTGGGTTTACGTGCTCCAGCTGCACCGTGAGGAGCCACTTCTCCATCATCTGGGCTCTGCTGTCTTGGGTTGACTTGACTCCCAGGCAGCTTCCTGGACATCCTCCCAGCATAGCAACCCCAGCTGAAAGAGAGCAGGGGAGAAGGAAGGGATGGCAGCCCAGGGGGATCTGAGATGCTTTGACCAGAAGGGGGAGCGGCTGCTGGGTGGCAAACGCAGTATGTCTTCTGTGCCCTGCCCTTCTTCTGCCCAAACAGCAGTCCCCTAGTTGGGACCCACGTGGCTCTTCTTCTCTTTCCTCTCCCAGCTGGAAGAGGAAGGGGGAGGTGGCAAAGAGGTAGATGGTCCTGAGACAAAGGGAGAGGGGCAGATTTCCCAGCCTGCCCTGGGGAAGGGCATCTGGGTCCCAAAGAACAGTGCACACGTCCCTCTGTGGAGCCTGTCACTGGCAGGCTGGGCCATAATTGTTGGCCATCCGCAGTCTGCAGAACAGCCTCTAAGGGTGGTCTGTGGTGCTGCCAGCCTCAGAGCCCAGCTCCCAGACGGCGGTGTGTGGGTGTGACATTTGTTGTATCCAGGGCGCCTCAGGCAGCTGCAGGGGCAGGGCTGGGGTGAGACATGTGGGCACAAAACTGAAGGGGGCGCCAAAAACCTTGGTAATCATCAAGATAAATAATATCCTAGTGTAGTGTTTTAAAATAAAAATTACTGCAAAATATTCATGATGAACAGAATGTCAGTTACTTAAAGTCAGTATCCAACAGGGCCAGGATTAGGGTGAGGTGATGAGTTTGAGTCCTGCAAATATAGGGCTGGATCCTGTCTGTATTTAAAATTTTGATATTCATGGGCCGCCTGGGTGGCTCAGTTGGTTAAGTGTCTGCCTTCAGCTCAGGTCATGGTCCCAGGGTCCTAGATCAAGCCCCACGTCAGGCCCTCTGCTCAGCGGGGAGCCTGCTTCTCCCTCTGCCTCTCCTGATGCTCTCCCTGCTGTGCTCTCTCTCTCGCTCTCTAATAAATAAAATCTTAAAAAAAATTTGATAGTCATGATTTTGGGCATGAATTCCAAAATTTTTAAATGTAATTTATCTTGATTACTGAAGTTTATGGTATTCCTTTTTATGCCTGAGATGAGTGCCTCACTGGCCTTACCTGGCCCTCCTGCTGAGAGCCAGGCCAGTGGGCTGGGGTACGGTGCTGATACTAAGCACACCCCCAGCTCCAGGGCAGGGAGCACAGGCTTGGGAGTCAGGCCTGGTTCTGAGTCTGGGCTCTGGACCACTAACTATGTTGAGCTTTGGACAGCAACTTTCCTGAGTCCCACTTACCTCCTATCAAAATGAGAGCTACTCAGCACCTCTTTTATTGACTATGCACACGTATGGCACTGTCTAGGTGCTGGGGGTACTGAGCAAAAGAGAGAGGAACCCCACTCTCAAGATGCTGTTCACTGCCACGGAAGCCAGAAGGTTTTGGCCATTATAGGTGTGCATTTTCTATACCCATCTCTTTCTCCTTTCCTTCTGGCACTCCCCAAAACACGAATATTACACCTTTGGTATTTTCCTGTAAGTCTCTAACACTTTAGTCTTTGTAATCCTTTCTCTTTCTTGTTCATGTTGTATAATTTTTATTACTTGCTCTTCAAATTCCCTGGCCCCTCTGTCACCTCCATTCCACCTTGGGCTCTGTCCAGTGCTTTCTGTGTTTAGTGTCAGATGCTGTATTGTTTAGTCCTAAGTTTTTTGCGTGTCTCTTTTTAAAAGATTTTATTTATTTGAGAGAGCACATGTGCGTGCATGTGGGAGAGGGGCAGAGGGAGAGGGAGAAGCTGACTACGCACTGAGCACAGAGCCTGACAAGGGGCTTGATCCCATGACCCTGAGATCATGACCTGAGCTGAAACCAAGAGTCAGATGCTTAACCAACTGAGCCACCCAGGCACCCCTTGTCTCTTTTTTAAGGTTTGTATTTCTCTGTGGCAACATTCTGTCTTTCCATTAACCTCAAGTATGTTTACCTTCACCTGACGGAGTGCAGTTATAATAGCTGCTTTAAAGTTTTTGTCTGGTAATTCCAGTGTCTGGGTCATCCTGGAATTGGCATGTGATGGTTTTTTCTTTGAAAATAGGTCTAGTTCCTGATTCTTTATATGTTAAGTTTGGATTTATCATTGCCATTTTGAATGTTACTGTCTGTAGACTCTGGGTCCTGTTACAGTCTAGAGAATGTTGACTTTTTTATTTTAGCAGGCAGTCTGATCCTGGTAGGCTCAGACCATAGGTTCTGTCTTGTCTTCTGTGGGTGGCGGCTCCAATCATAGTGTGGTTTTCAAAGCCCCTGCTATACTGCTTTGGGTCTGTCTTGTCCCGCTCAGCTCGGGTTAACTTGAGATGTGTGTGGACTCATGCACAGAATTAGGGTTTCCCTCCTTCTGCTGCCTTCTCTCTGGGATTCTTCCCATACACTCTTTGACCCGCACAAGCCCAGAACATGAGGTTTCTTAGAGTGTTAGTGTTTCCACTGCACCACTGTGCAGGTCTGGGACTGGAGCAAAGCCAGGAGCACAAAAGGAAAAAAAAAAATAGGAAACTGTCCTAACCTCTTCTATAAGTTTTGGCTCCTCCATGGTCACCTGTTTTTGTTTACTTTTCAGAGCCCTTGGGTAGTTCCTTTTTGTATTTTACCAGGGTTTTTCATTGTAGTCAGTAGGAGAGAGAGGCTGCTTTGGCTTACACTCACCATGCTGGAAGAACTCCCCTGGAATGTTTTTTGATCATGGACAGTATTTTTCCACCAGCTGCTCCTAAGAGCCCTGTCAGTGAGTTTGGGGTGTCAGACACCTGGAAAGGTGTGGGTTCCTCAGAACTGTCTCAGGAACTCTGGGTGCCTTAGAGAGAAATGTCATGAATCTCTTCTCCATCTTCTCTTATAAAAGACAGAAGCCTATTTCCAGCTGGCTTGAGTATGCTTGCTGGCCTCTGGCCAGGAGGGCAGAAATGTCACTAGGAATCCTTCCTTTTCAGGTTTTGGCATTGCCTCCTGGCACTGAGTTTTGTCTCAGGCAGGCCCCTCCAGGATGGCCCACCGTGGCCTCCATCCTCCCAGTTTAGAAACCCCAGAGGAGAGAGAGCAGCTTTCCTCGATAGTTCCGGCATACATCCTAAAGCTCTCACTGGCCCATCTGGGGTCATATGCTCATCTCTGAACCAGTCCCTGAGGCCAGGGCATGGAATATGGTGACTGGCAGCCTGCGTCATGTGCCCGGCCTCGAGCCAGATGGAGGGGGGGTGGGTGCAGTCAGCCCCACCTGAACCTCAGGAGCTGAGGAGACGGTGCCTGAAGTGTGTCTTCTTAACCAGGGAGCTAGCACTCCTGAGGGGTTAAAAATAGCTTTGGTTATTATAATGGTTTAACAGATTGATAGTTTATCCATGGGATTACTATTTCATGGGGGCAGGTGATTAGGAAGAAAATGTCTAAAGGTTGAGAAAGGCTGCCCTAAGGGAAAGGGAGGTGCCGCCATCAGAAGGGGGCTGGATAGCAAGCAGCAAAAGCAGCGCCTCTTCGCTCTAGGCGAGTCCAAAACCGGAGCCAGCAGCAGACAGGAGTAGGCCAGTGGGGACCACCTATCCGAGGGGCGTGGTGGAGAGTGGGGCTGGAGGCCAGTGTCTAGAAAGCTGAACCCTGTCTTTGGTCTCCCTGACCCAGGAGTTCAGGGGTGAAGACTTCTTTTCTAGGAAATGTGAGGAGGGAGCCTGACCCTGCCACTCTCCACTATTTCTGGTGCAGGTGAAGAACGAGGTCGAGAAGCTCCCCAGGCAGCAGCGGAAGGAGAGCATGAAGCAGAAGATGGAGGAGCACGCACAGAAAAAGCAGCTTCTCGTGAGTCCTTGCCCCTCAGTCGGGGAGCAGAGGGGCTGGAGAGTCCCAGGTTTGAGACCCTGAATGATCAAGTTCCCCCCCTGTCTATGCCCATGCCTTGCCCCTTGCATACCCATCTCTCACTCTGAGTGCTGAAATCCAGCCTATCCTTGTTAGCACCTTCCCCAGGCAGCCTTCCTTGACTGCTCTCACTCCAGCTAGAAGTGAGCTCCCTGGCTTCTGGACACCCAGCCCTTTACATCTACCTCTTCCAAAGCGTTTAGTGCCTCCTGCCTCGTCTTAGGGCTGTTTGCATGTCATATCTCCTTGAATAACCCAGTACATCCACCTGCCCACTTGGCATCTTTTGGAATCTCAGGTGTCAAACCCACGATCTCTCAGGCCTGGCCCTGTTCTTGGATTCTGAGGGGGCACTGTCCTCCATCCTGTGTCAGGCCAAAGCCTTGTCATTGTCATTGCTGACACCTCCTTTCCTTCCAACCCTTTATCACCTCCTAAAGCGTGGGTTTTTTTTTTTTTTTTTTTTGTTTTTGTTTTTTTGAGCTCCAAACTGTCTCTGGATCTCGTCACTTTGTCTGCATCTCTGTGAGTCTCTAGCTATGGTCATCTTTTGCCTCGACTGCTGCAACAGCCTCCCAGCTAGTCTCCCTGCTTCCTCTCTTGCTCTCCTACAGCTTCCTCTCCCACCAGCCAGTGTGATCAACATGAACTCCAAATCTGACCGTGTCACTCTCCCCCTATAGCCTTGTGTCTTGAAAGCCTTCAGTGGCTCCCACTCTGTCCATAAGATAAGACCAGCCTCCTCATGTGCTTACAAGGCCCGGTGGGTCTGGCTCCAGAGAGCCTCTCCCACCTCGTCTCAGTCCCCTCTGCCCCAGCCTCACCAGCCTTGTCAGACCATGTACTCACTTTCCTCCCACTATGGAGTCTGTACAGTTTGCTTCCTCTGCCCCCAAATGTACACTTAAAAATGCTTTGTATATTATCCGGTTTAGCATTCATGGCTTACCAGGGTGGGTGCTGTTCATTTTTCCCTTTGCAGAGGAAGAAACTAAGGCTCAGGGAGGTGACTCTCCGGAGTTAGCAGTATGGGGCACGGCCCCAAACTCAGTCTGTCTCCAGACTTCATGTTCTCTCCAGGACACCATCATACTGTCCTACAACCTGTCCCTTGATGCTATCATCAGAAAAAGAATTCCGGGCTGGGGAGGGTCGGGGAGACGGCCCCCATCCCCACAAAGGGAGAGCAGATTGACTCTTTAAGGAAGCCATTTTGGCAGTGGCATCGAGAGCCTCAAAAATGTGCACATTCTTGGCTTGGATCTTCTGTTTCTAGAGACTAGTCCTGAGGATAAATCATCACAGAGGTTTACAGATAGTTAGCTACCAGATTGTGAAGAGCAGCACCACCTAAAATAGAGATAACCTGGAAACAACCTATTAGGTATTGGGTGAATAAGCTAGGGTACATCTGGGCCATGAAATATTTTTAGCCATTAAAACTCATTTGATAGAAGATTACATTATGACACGGAAAGGTATTTTTACTTTTTAAAAATTACAGTAAAATAGACCCAACAAAAGTTAGCATCTTAACCATTTTTAAGCGTACAGTTCAGTGGTATTACGTACATTCACACCATTGTGCCAACCATCCCCATCACCCATCTCCAGAACCCTTAATCTGGCAAAACTGAAACTACTACTGAATAAATAGTAACACCCCATGATTCCCCTCCCCCAGTCTCTGGCAACCACCATTCTACTTTGTCTCCACGAATCTGACCTACTATACATGGGATCATACAGTATTTGTCCTTTTGTGTCTGCTTTACTTCAATTAACATGCCCTTGAGATTCACCCGCGTTGTAGCATGTGTAAGAATTTCCTTCCTTTTCAGGGCTGAGTAACGTTCCACAGTGTACCTATACTACATTTTGTTTATGCACTCTTCTGTCTGTGGATAGTTATTTCTCCCGTAGCTATTGTGAATAATTCTGTTACGAACATGGGTGTACAAATCTCTTAAGTCCTTTTACGTAAACATGTTTGTATAGATACCCCAAAACCAGTTGCTGCTCCTGGGTGATAGGATTTGTGGGGATTTTTGTTTTTGCTTAGGTGTTCCCTAAAGTATTTAAATTTTAATTTTTAACTCTTTATTATGGCAAATTAAAAATATAGGCAGAAAGGTACAACCGGAACCCCCTTATTTTTTTAAATTTTTTTATTGTCAGGTTAGTCACCATACGTTACATCATTAGTTTTTGATGTAGTGTTCCATGATTCATTGTTTGTGCATAACACCCAGTGCTCCACGCAGAACGTGCCCTCTTTAATACCCATCACCAGGCTCACCCATCCCCCCGCCCCCCTCCCCTCCAGAATCCCCGGGTTGTTTCTCGGAGGCCATCGTCTCTCCTCCGGAAGCCCCTTATTACCTGATCTCGGGAATTAGGAACTCATGCCCCCTCACTCCCCCACCCTTCTGTGTTATTTTAAATCAAATCCCACACATCCTGTCATTTCACCTGTAAATGTCTCAGTAGGTATCTCTCAAAAAATCCACAATACTATAAACGTACCTAAACCTTTAAATAGTTAACAATTACTTATTGACACATTTGCAGTTGAATCATTAGTTACATTTCCAATGGTCTCATTAATTTTCTTTTTTACAATTTGATTGAATCAGGGTCTACATAAAGTGCACGTGCCACAATTGGTTGCCGTGTCTCTAAGCCTCACATTTCCCCACGTATGTTTTCTCTGCCGCTCGTGATGACTTTTCTTCTGTAGCAACAGTAGAGGGTGAGACGCCAAGGCCGGCACTAAAGGTCTGTCCTCCTCCCTCCCACACAGGACCGGGACTTCCTGGCCAAGCAGAAGGAGGACCTGGAGCTGGCGATGAAGAAGATCACTGCTGACAACAGGCGGGAGATCTGTGACAAGGAGCGCGAGTGTCTCACTAGGAAGCAGGAACTCCTTCGAGGTGGGTGCCAGAGAGTGGGCTCTGCTAGGAACTGCTAGGTTCTTCTCCATCCTAACACCAAACAGCATCCTTCAGAGTGAAACATGGGGACAGCTCCCACTGAAGTCAGGACTGAGGCACAGATACCAGCTGTCACCAGCATTATTCCTGGTAAGGGAGGGAGGGATGTAGGGTGGGTGGAAATTGTAAATAAGTACACCGGGTGAACAGGGTGCCGGGGGTGGGGACAGTATTGAGCCCCTTATAAGAGCTATCACATATCGAGTGACTGATCTGCCAGGCCGTGTGCAGTCTTCATGGCTCAATCTCCTTGAATCTTCACCTTAATGCAATGAGGCATTTTTGTAGATGAGAAAACGGAGGCTTGCAGAACGACTGTGCTTTGACTCGTGTTGCTCGGCTAATGGGTGGTAGAGTGGGCCTTGACCACGGATCTCCTCTTGAAGCTGAGCTCCTAACCACGCCTGGTGTGGGGGGGGCTCTGACAGGTTTGCACACCAGCGGGTCCCTCACAGCACGGGACCTTCCAGAGACCCCAGTGTGGGCCACTCCCAGAAGGAGGGCAGAGAAACTCCTGGGGAGAGAGGGCTTCTGTATCTGGATGGGGTCACTCAGCAAGGGGGTCCTAGGGTAGAGCTCTGAAGGGCAGCAGGGCTTAGGGTCTTTCTGTAGCCCTGGCTTTATCTCATCTCTGCCTAGCAGATGTTTGGTGTTTTGTGGGGGTGTGCAAAAGCAAGTGGGCTCTAAATGGCCAAAAATCTGTTGTTTGAGCTACATGTAAAACAGTTGGATGGGTGAAAGTTTGAGTGTGGCGCCTGTGGGCTTTTGAGCCAACGGTGCAGCCTGTCGTGAAGAAGCAAAAGACATGGGGCCAGGGGACCAGCACCATCTCTGGCTTCCTGACACAATGAAGAAGCTACAGCCAGCGCTGTGATGGCCCACACAGCTGAGCAGTGTAGATGCCTCAGTACTTGGGTGCGGGGCAGCAAAATGGGGTCCTGGATGTTCTGACGTTCTGAGGAGTCATAGATGTTTCAGGAAAGCCCGCATTTTCTTTTTTTGTCCCATGATGTCGAGAAGAACCACCCTACTTGTGGGGCAGTGGTTCTGATTTTGGTCAGGAAGCCAAATCACCATTCCGATGTACTGTGGGCGGCTATCGGTTTTCACAGATCAGAATGCAGTGCAATGAACTGACCATTCTTAGTGGGTTGAGCACCAGCCCGCTCTGTGTCTTGCAGGGCATGAGGTCTTCATCTGACACCAGCTCCCTGCCTGTGGCTGAGCAGAGGACCAGCTAATAGACTTCCAGTGATAAAATGCCAGATACTTCTGTCTCAATCATGTATATATAAGGGACGTACAGTGGCCAAGGAGGTGTCCCCCATTTTCCAAAGGAGGGAATAGTGACACGAGGGCTGTCCTGTCCTCTTCATGGTGCTTCATGAGCCCTTCCCACCTGCCCATTAAGAAACACTGAACATAAACATGTCTCCCAAGAACGTTTCTCCCTCTGTGGTGTGGTTGTACCCATTTGGCAGAGGCAGGAATGGAAGCCCGGAGAGGGTTTACCGCCTGTCCCAAATCCTAGTGAATGAGCTGGGCTCCAGCCTAGGTCTCTGGTTTCTCTGGCTTCTGACTCCAGTCACTTCCTGGTGTACCACTCCCCTGGGAGCTATCATCTGATGCTGGGCAGGGCCCAGTGGGGTTCTGGCCATTAGCATCTCATCAGGCCTCATCCTCCACAGACCGGGAGGCAGCCCTGTGGGAAATGGAGGAGCATCACCTGCAGGAGAGGCACCAGCTGGTGAAGCAGCAGCTCAAAGACCAGTACTTTCTCCAGCGGCATGAGCTGGTGCGCAAGCACGAGAAGGTGAGGAGGTCCCTGGCTGGGCGGGCCACCAGGGCTGCCACAAAAAGAGCTGGGTAGGGTGGTGAGGCCACACTGTGACGGGGAGCCCCTTGAATACGAGCTGTGCCCCCAAGAGGAGCCAGGTGTTGGTCATGGTGAGGCCCGGGGAGGTTCTTGGGATGTCCTGCCTCAGGTGGAGGGGCCAGGAATAGGGGAGACCATGCAGGGCAGCAGACGGGAGCTCCCTCATGGACTCCCTAGGGTGTGTCTTTCACTTTTTTCCCTTTTCCTTCATCTTTCCATTTTCCCCTTATCTCTGTCTTTCACATGCATTCCCTCAGAATGCTTTTAAGTCTCAACTTAAACACCACCTCTGCCAGGAAGCCTTCCTTAACCCCCTCAGACCAGGCAAGGGCCCCTGCTCTTTGTGGCCAGAGCACCCTCAACTTCTGTGTGATTGTCTGTCTTGGCTTGATGCCCTTAGTGGGAACCGAGACAGACAAGCCGAGGTATGCGTGTACAGTGGGTAGTTACAATTCCTAATCTAAATGCAGTGATGACGGTCAGCAGAGGGCTATGGCGGCTCTAACGAGGGTGCCCACCCTGGCTAGGAAGTCAGGGGAGGCTCCTTGGAGGAGATGATGGCCATGCCAAGTTTTGAAATACAAACATGTGTTAGGTGAAGGAAAAACTCAAATTTAGTAAGACTTTTAACTGACACCTGCCATCAAGAATGATGAACTGTCCCTGTTAGTGTACATTTTGCCCTGAAGTATTAGCTTTAATGGCCTGCCACCACAGATGATACAAGAAGGCATTTAGAAGGTAAAAATCCAAAACATTAACAAAAAGTAACATTTTCTGTTCTCACTTTAAAAATGAACAGTAGAAGTAAAATGATAGCAGCCTTGCTCTGCTGAGCATTCGGGGCCACACGGGGCCTGGGCCTCTCCTCACACCCCCCGGGGCCCAGAGCACACGTGGCCTCAGGCCCGGCTGGCTGTCCCCTCAGGAGCGGGAGCAGATGCAGCGCTACAATCAGCGCATGATGGAGCAGCTGAAGGTGCGGCAGCAGCAGGAGAAAGCACGGCTGCCCAAGATTCAGAGGAGCGAGGGCAAGACGCGCATGGCCATGTACAAGAAGAGCCTCCACATCAACGGCGCAGGCAGTGCCTCTGAGCAGCGCGAGAAGATCAAGCAGGTGGGGGCCCTGTGGGTGTGCTGCAGGTTTGGTGGGGCCTGAACCTTATATGGATGGGGGAATAGAAAATATAAGCTGCAGCACCGGGTCTTGGAGGAGGAGTGCCAGTCACACCCTCATCAGCCCCTGCTCTGCTGGACAGAGGAAGAAGCTTGCTCACGTTCCCTTTCGGATGCTGGTGCCTCAGTCCTGCGGCTTCCTCTGCTGGTAAACCCCTTCCTCTTGTCTACTAAGACGCCCCCTGCGTGTCACCCCTGTGTCTTGGGGACGTGGAGTCGGTGGCCGTGGGCCTATGTCACAACAACACAATGTTGTGTCCCTACCAGCCTGGGTCTCAGCTCAGGAGGAGGGCATGCATAGCCTGAATGCTGTAGGGCACAACTCGGGTTGTGCACAAAGCAGCCCCTCTGACGGGTGGAGGTCGGTCCCCCGGCCAGGCCTGTGGCCCTCTGAGGCACTCACCCTCTCTCTGTTGCAGTTCTCCCAGCAAGAGGAGAAGAGGCAGAAGTCAGAGCGGCTGCAGCAGCAGCAAAAACATGAGAACCAGATGCGGGACATGATGGCACAGTGTGAGAGCAACATGAGTGAGCTGCAGCAGCTGCAGGTACAGCCCTCCCTGCCCCCCTTCTTGGACTGCCTCAGTTTCCCTCAAAGCAGTCCACTCTCAGGGACCAGAGACTCTCATCAAAGGAGCCTGGGCTAAGACCGTTTACATCCTGCTGTGTAATACTGGCCAAATCCCATCCCCTCCCAGGCTGTGAACGGCTATGGGGTGGGGGTGAGAATTCCTACTTTGTAGGACTGGAGTGAGGCTCTGTAAATGAGATAACTGACTGAAAGTGCCTTGCCTGGGGCCTGGCCGTGGCGTGCTGCTGGATTTCTTGGTCATCACTGTGTCTTGGGACACGGTGTCCCAGTTATCCTCATACCAAAACTAGACATTATAAGTAAGGAAAACAGCAAACCACTCTCTCTCGTAAAGACAGATGCACAAATCCTCAACAAAATATTAGCAAATGGACTCCAACAACATATAAAAAGAATCCAAGTGGGCTTTATCCCAGGCTGACTCAACATTCAAAAATCAGTGTAATCCAGAACATCAACAAGCTAAACAAGAACCACATGATCACATCAACAGATGCAAAAAAGCATCTGACAAAACCCAACACTCAATCATGAGAACACTCTTAGTAAACTAGAAACAGAGGGCAACTTCCTCAATTTGACAAAGAACACCCACAAAAACCTACATCTCATATCATCCTTAATGGCAAGAGGCTCACAGCTTTCCCACTGAGATCAGGGAAGGGTATCCTGATGTTGTCAACCTCTTGGTGACCCCTTTCCCCGGGGAGATCCTGACCTCTTCAAGATTCCTGACTCCTGAGCTTGCCCCATGCCTGCAGGGCGCCACCCCAGGAGCTGGTACTTGGCGCCCCCTTGTGGTGGAGCAAGGCATTGCCATACCTGAGGGATGGGCCAACTCAAACCTCTGATTTCAGGAAATTGCTCAGGCTATTGGACCCATGTGGCAATTTCGGGAGAGGCAGAGAGGTGTGGAGAAAACATGACAGGCGCTGAAGCCTGTCAGGTAGGGACTCTGCCATTTGTTGCTGTGTGAATTTTAGCCAACTCCCTCACCTTCTGCATCTGTTTTCCTATCCCTGCCTCATGGAGTTACTGGGAGCATTAACTAAGAGAACCCATATAAAGTCCCAGGGGCCCAGCTCCTGGCAGGTCAAAGGTACTCCATGCTGCTAGGAGTACTGTTTCTAACTAAACCGATTTCTAAACTCTCAGAAGCCCAAAATGAAAATCCCCCAATAGGTTTCACTCTTCCAGCCCAAAACGTTGAGGTATCTGGATGAAGGTACTTGCCCCTTACTTTATATTCTCTGTGAGGAATCAACAGGGACTTGTCCCTTTTGCCTGTGAGAAATTCTACATAACTTTTGTGAGACGGATAACTTACCTCAGAGAGAGAACGGTAATGTTGGGAGTGTCTCATTCAGGTCCATGTCCTCATCCTTACTACAAATTTCTCCTGAAGAAATGACATACAATACAGAAGATTACATATATAGTGAATCTTAACTCTGGCTGCCATAATGAAATACCAGTCTGGGTGGCCTAAACAACAGTTTATTTTCTCACAATTTTGGAGCCTGGAAGATCAGCTTACCAGTGCGGCTGGGTTCTGGTGAAGCCTCTCTTCCTGGCTTGCAGATGGCTGCCTTCTTGCTTTCTCCTCACATGGAAGAGAGAAAGAGAAAGAAACCTCTTTAGTGTCTCTTCTAAGGACACTAATCCCATCATGAGGGCCCCACCCCTAGGACCTCAACTAAACTTAATTTTTTCCTAAAGGTCCCACCTCCAAATACCATCACACTGGGCATTAGGGCTTCAACATATGAATTTGGGGGAGACACAATTCAGTCCAAAGCACAAATACAATGCTATTTAAAATAGTGAAAATTAAGAGCAACCTAAGTGACCAGACATAGGGGAATGTTTAAGAAAACTTGATGAATCCACACTGTGGGATATTCTGTAGGCATTAAAAATGATTATGAAAAATGTTAATTCTTTGTAGAAATGTTTACATTATAATGTTAGGGGTTGGGGGAAGCAGGTTTCAGAAATGTATATACAGGGTGAGCTAAACAACACTGAGAACATCTAAACTGTTGCAGTGGTTTGCCTCTAGTGGTGGGATTAGGGGACTTATTTTTATTTATTGTTAATGTTTTATAGTTTTGTTAAAGTGACATATGTTCATGTTGAAAAATTCAAACAACACAAAAAAGCACAAAGAAGAAAGCTGCAAATTACTGCAGATCCCATCACATAATAAGAATTATTAACATGAATATTCTGAAATATTCCTCCAGGCATATCTTGGTATCTATGTACTTATAGAGTTTCATATAAATTATAATCAAGGAGAAGAAATAAAAAATGAACATAATGCTGGTGCCATCACGACTACAGCATGAGGTACGCTGCAGCCTTCTCCACCTCTGCCTTCTGAGTTTCTTACCTGTTCTGTCTGGAATTTGTTCCAGAATGAAAAGTGTCACCTCCTGGTAGAACATGAAACCCAGAAGCTGAAGGCTCTAGATGAGAGCCATAACCAGAACCTGAAGGAATGGCGGGACAAGCTTCGGCCACGCAAAAAGGTAACCATGTCTGGGCTTGTGGGCTCGGTGGTAGGCTCTTCTCCATGCTGAACCACAGGTGTCTGCCTACAATGTGAATACAGATATAAATAAGATACGGATTTATAGATTTACTTGAAGAAACTGGCTCATACAGTTGTGGATGGCTGCTAAGTCTGAAATCTGCAGGGCAGGTTGCAGATTGGAGACCCAGGGAAGAGTTGATGTTGCAGTTTTGAGTCCCAGGGCAGTCTAGAGGCAGAATTCCTTTTTCCTTAGGGGAACCTCAGTCTTAAGGCCTTCAACTAGTTGGACGAGGCTCACTCACATTAGGGAGGGTAATCTGCTTTCCTCAGAGTCTACTGAGTTAAATATTAATCACATCTAAAAGTTTCTTCCCAATGACATCTCCATGGGTGTTTGACCAAACAACTGGGCACCATGGTCTTGCGAGGTTGACACATAAAATTAACCATTACAGGTCCTCAGTGTGGTCAGTTTTAAAGTGGATGTGAATATTGTGCGGTGTGATGCAAAAAGTTATTAGCCAGCTCATAGAACAGACCAAGGACATACTCCTTTCCTTCCACTCCTAAACTCTCTGAGGAGAGAGCTACCCCCTAATTGCCCTTGATCAGGTATCCTGAAGCCCTGAGGTTTGTTCCACCATCATACATCCGCTCTGCTTGTTCTAACTGTGCTCTGGACAAGAGGCAGCTGCCCAGCTCAGCTGTCTAATGGCCTTGGGAGTCCTTGAAGTGAGGCTTCTCTATCTGTGTTAATGGAGCTTTTTGTCTGGAAGCTGGCCACGGTCCCAGACCTTCCTCTTAGCAGGCCTATGTTTATCATTTTCTCTAATCACGGCCTGTTGGGACTTTTGAAATCAATAATGCTCCTCCTGACATAGGTTGACTCTGGTATCAGGAAATAAATGTTCACCTGGTTCTCTTATGTGGGTGTTCTATATCCTTGGCACATCCTGAGAGAGAGTTTGAAAATGAATGATCATGTTGCCTCTAGCAACTGCCTCATTATTTCCAGGGCACCTGGATTTAGGGGAGGTACCACAGTGTATGTCTTGGGAGCTGCATTGGATTTTGCCTGTCGGGCTGCTATTATGCAGAATTCTTTTTTTTTAAAGATTTTATTTATTTATTTGAGAGAGAGAGAGAGAGAGAGAGCACGAGAGGGAAGAGGGTCAGAGGGAGAAGCAGACTCCCCGCCGAGCAGGGAGCCCGATGCGGGACTCGATCCCGGGACTCCAGGAGCATGACCTAAGCCGAAGGCAGTCGCTTAACCAACTGAGCCACCCAGGCGCCCCTCAAATAAATAAAATCTTAAAAAGGGGCGCAGGCGCCCCTCAAATAAATAAAATCTTAAAAAGGGGCACAGACGCCCCTCAAATAAATAAAATCTTAAAAAAAAAAAAGAGAGGCGCCTGGGTGGCTCAGTTGGTTAAGCGACTGCCTTCGGCTTAGGTCATGCTCCTGGAGTCTCGGGATCGAGTCCCGCATCGGGCTCCCTGCTCGGCGGGGAGTCTGCTTCTCCCTCTGACCCTCTTCCCTCTCGTGCTCTCTCTCTCTCAAATAAATAAATAAAATCTTTAAAAAAAAAGATTTTATTTATTTGAGAGAGGGAGACTACAAGCGGTGGGGGAGGGGCAGAGGGAGAGGGAGAAGCAAACTCCCCGCTGAACAAGGAGCCTGATGCAGGACTCGATCCCAGATGGGATCATGACCTGAGCCAAAGGCAGACACTTAACCAACTGAGCCACCCAGGCGTCCTTTTTTGCAGAACTCTTTGTAGAACCATCTGTCATTAGCTATCTGGGTTACTGTTGGAACACTGAACCAGAAGTCATATAAATGTTTTTTTCTTGCATTATAATCTACAGTCCTGAGCTATACACGGGCAGGGGAGATGACTGTACACTGCAGAATAGTTTTAGAAAAATTCAGACTTACTTCTTTCAAATAAGTACAGAATATCTGGTAGTGGCAATAAAGTGTTGCTTGGGTGACAGTGAACACAGAATATGGCCTCAGACAAGTCTTCCCTTTCAACCTTGCTTTTTAGGGCTACAAAATGTAGATAACATTTCTTCCCTTAAAGCAAGTGTTAGTAAACTATTGTCCATGGGCCATATCTGGCCTACCATCTATATTTGTAAATAAAGTTTTATTGGAACACAGCCAAGCTCATTTGTTTACATATTGTCTCTGGCTGATTTTGCACCACAACGGCAGTTGAGTAGTTGTGACAGAGACCTCACAGCCTGCAAAGTTGAAAATATTTATAATCTGGCCCTTTACAGAAAAAAGGTGACAGACTCATATAGATGACTATATGTGGTAGGCACAAGAGACTAGTGCTTCAGAGCACAGGCTTTGGAGTAAGACACGCATGCAGTACAGTCCTGACTCCCCTATTACTAGCTGTGAAACCCTGGGCAAGTTGCTAAACCTCTCTGCTCAGAAAGTGGTAGCTATGATAATTAAATTGTTATTGCTATAGCAGAGGTCACAAACTGAAATTGGCTTATAGGTGTTAGGTTTGGCCAACATAAAGAAATCTCAACTTTTTTTTGAAAGTTGCCAACCTTGGGGCACCTGGGTGGCTCAGTCGGTTGAGCATTTGCCTTCAGCTTGGGTCATGATCCCAGGGTCCTGGGATCAAGCCCCGCACCAGGCTCCTTGCTCAGTGGGGAGCCTGCTTCTCCCTCTACCTGCCATTCCCCCTGCTTGTGCTGGCGTACTCTCTCTCAAATAAATAAATAAAATCTAAAAAAAAGAAAAAGAAAGTTGCCAACCTTTAAATTAAGTACAGGCATACCTGTTTTACTATACTTCACAGACAATTGTGTCCCCCCCCCCAAACTAATGGTTTGTGGCAACCCCATGGCGAGTATATCTATCAGTGTCATTTTTCCAATAGCATTTGCTTACTTCCTGTCTCTGTGTCAGATTTTGGTAATTCTTGCAATATTTTAAACTTTTCATTATTATTTGTTGATCAGTGATCTTTGATGTTACTATATAATTGTTTTGGGGTGCCATGAAACTTGACCACAAAAGATGGTGAACTTCAAGTCTCAAATTTTAAGAAGACTGAAATCATATCATGCATCTTTTCCAACCACAACAGTATGAGACTGGAAATTAATCACAAGAAGAAAACTGAAAAAACACGAAGATGTGAAGGCTAGACAACATGTTACTGAACAAGCAATAGGTCAACGAAGAAATCGAAGAGGAAATAATAGACACAAATGAAAATGAAAACACAATGATTCAAAATCTTTGGGACAGAGTGAAAGCAGTTGTAAGAAGAAAATTTATAGTGATACTATACTGGCTTATCTCAAGAAACAAGAAAAAAATCTCAAACAGTCTAACCTTATGTCTAAAGGAGCTAGAAAAGAACAAAGTCAAAGGTTAATAGAAGATAGGAAATAACAAAGATTAGAGCTTCAAATGAAATTGAGACTAATACATAAACCAATAGAAAAAAAAAATCAATGAAAACCAAGAGCCACTTCTCTGAAGAGTTAAACAGAACGGATAAACCTTTAGCCAGTCTGTCAGGAAAAAAAGAGAAAGGACTCAAGTAAATAAAATCAGAAATGAAAGAGAACATCCAGCACAACAGAAATATAAAGGATTATAAAGAACAGTACAAAACATTACATGCCAACAAACTGGACAACCTAGAAGAAATGGATAAATTCCTAGAAACAGTCTTCTAAACTGAATCAGGAAGAAATAGAAAATCTGAACAGACCAATTATTAGGAATGAAATGAAATTGGTAATCAAAAAAGTACCAACAACAACAACAAAAAGCCCAGGGCCAGATGGATTCACAGTGAATTCTACCAAACATTTAAAGAGATTATTTTCCTCAATCTATTCTAAAAAATAGAAGAGCAAAGAAAGCTTCCAAGTACACTCTAGGAGGCCAGAATTAATCCTTATACTAAAACAAAAGACACTAAAAAAAGAGAAAACCACAGGCAATATCCCTGATGAACAAAGTGCCAAAATTCTGAACAAAGTATTAGCAAACCACATTCAACAAGGATCATTTACCATCATCAAGTAGGATTTTTTTCTGGGGATGCAAGATCAGTCAATATGATACATATCAACAAAATGAAGGATAAAAGTGATATGATCATCTCAGTAGATGCGGAAAAAGCTTTAACAAAATCCAGCATCAGTTGGTGATAAAAACTCTCAATAGAGTGGGTTTACAGGGAACATACCTCAACATAATAAAGGTCATATATGAAAAGCCCACAGCAAACATCATAACTCCATGGTAAAAAATTGAGAACTTTTCCTCTAAGATCAGGAATAAGACAAGGAGAGTGTGCCCACTCTCACAACTTTTATTCAGCATAGTAGTGAGAATCCTAGCCACAGCAATGGGCTAAAAAAAAGATTAAATACTTCCTTACCAATTTGGATGCCTTTTAACTGTCACTATTTGCAGATGTCATAATACTATACATAGAAAACCCTAAAGACTCCACCAAAAAAAAACTATATTAGAAGTACTAAATCAATTCAGTAAAGCTGCAGGACACAAAATTAATACACAGAAATTGGTGGTATTTCTATATACTAATAACATAGTAGCAATAAAGATAAATTAAGAAAGCAATTCCATTTATAACTGCACCAAAAAGAATAAAATACCTAGGAATCAACCAAACTATAAGACATTGATGAAAGAAATTGAAGATGACAAAAACAAACGGAAAGATATTCCATGCTCATGGGCTGGAAGAATTAACACTGTTAAAATGTCCATATGCTCCAAGCAATCTACAGATTCAATGCAGTCCTATAGAAATACCAACAGTATTTTTCACAGGACTAGAATAATACTAAAATTTGTATGGAACCAAAAAGACCCCAAATAGTGAAAGAAATCTTGAAAAATAACAAAGCTGGAGGTAACAGGATCTCAGATTTCAACATACACTACAAAGCTGGAATACCAAAACAGTATGGTACTGACACAAAAATAGACACACAGATCAGAGGAACATAATAGAACCCACAAATAATCCCACACTTATATGGTCAATTAATCTATGACAAAGGAGGCAAGAATATACAATGGGGAAAAAGACACTCTCTTCAATAAATGGTGTTGGGAAAACTAGACAGCCATACAAAAGAATGAAAATGAACCACTTTCTTATACTACATATAAAAATAAACTCAAAATGGATTAAAGACCTAAATGTGAGACCTGAAATCATAAAAATCCTAGAAGAGAGCAGAGGCAGTAATTTTTCTAACATAGGCTGTAGTAGTATTTTTTTCTAGGTATGTCTCCTAAGGCAAGGGAAACAAAAGCAAAAATAAACTATTGGGACTTCCTCAAACTAAGAAGCTTTTTGCATAGCAAAGGAAACCATCAACAAAATGAAAAAGCAGCCTACTGAATGGGAAAAGATATTTGCAAATGATATGTCTGAGAAGGGGTTAATATCCAAAAATACATAAAGAACTTAAACAACCACCAAAAAACCCCAAATAGTAAATGGGTAGAGGACATGAATAGACATTTTTTCCAAAGACAGACATTTGACCAACAGATACATGAACAGATGTTCAGCATCATTAATCACCAGGGAAATGCAAATCACACTTGATCTCAGCCAAAAGGCCGAGAAGCGATTGGGGAAATGCAAATCAAAACCACAAGCAGGTATCACCTTGCACCTTTCAGAATGGCTCATATTAAAAAGACAAGAAATAACAAGTATTGACATGGATGCAGAGGAAAAGGAACTTTTGTGCACTGTTGGTGGAAATGTAAGTTGGTGCAGCCACTGTGGGAAACAGTATGGAAGTTCCTCCAAAAATTAGAAATAGCATATGCTCCAGTAATTCCATGATTGGGTATTTAGAAAACAAAACAAAAACATTAATTTGGGAAAAGATATGTGCACCCCTATATTTATTGCAGCATTATTTACAATAGTCAAGATAGGGAAGTAACCCAAGTGTCCATCAATAGATGAATGCATAAAGAAGATGTGATACACACACACACTGGAATATTAGCCATGAAAAATGAGTTGTTTTTTTTTTTTGCCATTTCAGACAACGTGAGGGTATTATGCTAAGTGAAATAAGTCAGACACAGAAAGAAAAATATAGTATGTTTCACTTATATGTGGAATCTAAACAGAACAGAGTAGACAAAAAGCAGAAACAAACCCATAAGTATAGAGAACTGATGGTTGCCAGAGAGGAGAGGGTGAGGGGATGGACAAAAATGGGTGAAGGGGAGTGGGAGATACAAGCTTCCAGTTGTAGAATGAATAAGTCACAGGGATAAAAGTTGCAGCATTGGGAACATGGTCAAGAGTATTATAATAGCATTATGTGGTTACAGATGGTAGTTACACTTGTGCGGAGCATAGCATAATATATAGACTTGTCAAATCACTGTGTTGTACACTTGAAACTAATGTAACATTGTGTGTCAACTATACTTCAAGAAAATAAATCATAAAATATACTTTAGGAAAAAAAATAAGATGGCCAATTGTGTATCTTATGACTGACTGCTCCATTGACTGGCCATTCCCCTGGCTCTCTCCCTTTCTCCTCAGGCCTTATTCCGTGAGACACAGTAATATCAAAATTATGCCAGTTAATAACCCTATGGTGGCCTTGCAGTGCTCAAGTGAAAGGAAGAGTTGCACGGCTCTCACTTTAAATCAAAAGCTAGAAATAATTAGGCTTAGTGAGGAAGGCAGTGTTGAAAACTGAGATAGGCGAAAATCTGGCCTCTTGCACCAAACAGTTATAGTCAAGTTGTGAACGCAAAGGAAAAGTTTTGAAGGAAATTAAAAGTACTACTCTAGTGAATACATGAATGATAAGAAAGCCAAACAGCCTTATTGCTGAAATGGAGAAGATTTTTGTAGATCAAACCAGCCACAAATTCCCCTAAGCCAAGACCTAATCCAGCGCAAGGCCCTACCTGTCTTCAATGCTGTGAAGACTGAGAGGTTCGGAAGCTGCAGAATAAGAGTATGAAGTTAGCAGAGTTTGGTTCATGAGGCTTAATGGAAGGAGCCGTCTCCAGAATACAAAAGTGCAAAGTGAAGCAGCTAGTGCTGATGTAGAAGCAGCTGCAGCAAGGTATCCAGAAGATGTAGCTGAGATAATTCCTGGGAGTGGCTACACTAAATAACAGATTTTCAATATGGATGAAACAGCCTTCTGTTAGAAGAAGAGTTTATAGCTGGAGAGAAGTCAGTGCCTGCCTTCAAAACTTCAAAGGATAGGCTGACTCTCATTATGGGCTAGAGCAACTGGTGACTCTAAGTTGAAGCCAATGCTCATTTACCATTCCAAAAATCCTAGGGCCCTTAAGGATTATGCTAAATCTACTCTACCTTTGTTCTCTAAATGGAACAGCAAAGCCTTGATGACAGCATATCCATTCACAACATGGTTTACTATTTTAAGCCTACTGTTGAGACCTACTGCTCATTGGCAATGCACCTGGTCACCCAAGAGCTCTGATGGAGATGTACATGATTGATGTTTTTTTGTTTTTGAGAGAGAGAGAGCACGAGCGTGTGTGAGCAGGGGTGGGGGGTGCAAAGGGAGAGAGAGAGAATCTTAAGCAGGCTCCATGCCCAGCACAGAGCTCAACGTGGGGCTCGATCTCACGACCCTGAGATCATGACCTGAGCTAGAAACCAAGAGTCCGGACACTTAACTGACTAAGCCATCCAGGCACCCCTAATGAGGTGGGTGGTGGTGGTGGTTTAAAAGATTAATGTTTTCATGCTTGCTAACACAATATCCATTCTGCAGCCCATGGGTCAAGAGTAATTTTGACTTTCAAGTGTCATTATTTAAGAAATACATTCGTGAGGCTGTAGCTGCCATAGACAGTAATTCTTCTGATGGATCTAGGCAAAGTAAGTCAAAAACCTTTAGAAAGGATTCACCGTTCTAGATGCCATTAAGTACATTCATGATTCATGAGAAAAGGTCAAGATATCAACATGAACAGGAGTTTGGAAAGAAGATGATTCCAACCGTCATGGATGACTTTGAGGGGTTCAGGACTTCAGTGGAGAAAATAACTGCAGACGTGGTGGAAACAGCAAGATAAGAACTAGAAGTGGAGCCTGAAGGTGTGGCTGAAATACTGCAATCTCAGGACAAAATTTAAATGGATGAGGAGGTGCTTCCTATGGATGAACCAAGAAAGTGGTTTCTTGAGATGGAATCTACTCTCGGTGAAAGATTTTTGAAATGACAAAAAATTTGGAAATATCGCATGGTTAGTTGATAAGGCAGAGGCAGGGTTTGAGAGGACTGACTCTAATTTTGAAAGAAGTTCTACTGTGGGTAAAATGCTGTCAGATGGCATCACATGCTACAGAGAAATTGTTTGTGAAAGGAAGAGTCAGTCGATGTGGCAAACTTCACTGTTGTCTTATTTTTAAGAAACTGCCTTGTATGTGTACTTCAATAATAAAAACTAAGAAATAACTACACTTACCATGGCAAACACAGCATAGTGTACAGCATTGTCGAATCACTATGTTGTACACCTGAAAGTAATATAAATGTCAATTATACTTCAATAATAAAAAAATATTGCCACAGCCACCCTAATCTTCAGCAACCACCTTGTTCAGTCAGCAGCCATCAATCCTGAGGCAAGACCCTTCACTAGCAAAAACATTATGAATTGCTAAAAACTCAGATGATGGTTAGCATTTTTTAGCAATAAAGTACATTTTAACTATGGTGTGTACATTTCTTTTTAGACCATGCTGTTGCACATTTAAGACTATAGTATGCTATAAACATAACTTGTTTTGGTAAACATGATTTTTATATGCACTAGGAAATAAAAAAATTCATTCAACTTACTTTATTGTGATATTTGCTTTATGGAGGTAGTCTGGAACCAAACCCACAATATCTGCAAGGAATGTCTGTGTAAGGATATTGTACATAAAAATCCTAAGTTTCAGTTTCTTTTGAAAACCCAGGAGCTCTAGCAACACTGGGTTTGTCATACCACATGACAGACATCAGCTGGAGCTAAGAAGAAACCACCTTCTTCAGACATAGCATGTGCTCTTCACCGCACCACCATCCCCACCACTCCTCACTGCCTCCACCTAGCTGTCTTCACTTACTCAGTTCATTTGGCTGCCTCCCACAGGCACTGGATCTTGTGGCACTTAAACAGTACTACTTTTACCTTGCTTATATATAATGTTTGCTTATCACGAACACTTTAATATTAATACATCCAGCAAAGGAGAACTTGAGCCAAGAATCTGTGTGAATTACCAGAAATTTCAAATCCGTCAAGTCCAAGATGAGGCATGACTTCAAATACCTTGCCTGCCTTCACACGGACATCCTATAACAGATTGGAAAGATTGGTATTGTGATCCAGTGTCCCTTCCCCATCTCTCCTTGAAGTATAGAGAACTCACTAGAATTTAGTACTACTAAAGGAATAAGAACATAAGGGAGGATCTGGTAATTATTTGTTGAGACTATTTCAGGGCATTCAAAGAATAGTCTTAAAAAGAGACACATAATAGGGGCGCCTGGGTGCCTCAGTTGGTTAAGTGTCCGACTCTTGATTTCAGTTCTGGTCATAGGGTCCTGAGCTCAAGCTCCAAATCAGGCTCCCTGCTCAGTGGGGAGTCTGCTTGTCTCCCTCTCCCTCTGCCCTTCCCCCTGCTCGTTCTCTGTCTCTTTCTTTCAAATAAACACGTAAATCTTAAAAAAAAAAAAAAAAAAAAAAAGACACATAATAGAAGGCTGGTCAAATCCTGTGAGCATAGTTACTTCTTAGTGAAAATAAGGAAATTGGGCTGATGGTCAGATGCTTAATAATGAAGCCACATTTACTGTGCATCTCGGGTGTGTGCCTGGCCTTGCAGACGGTGGACCACAGTGTTTCAGAGCTTTAACTCTGAAGTTAGAGGTAGGTTCCCATCTTGGCTGTGCCCCTAGCTAGCTGAGTAACCAGGGGCAAGTGATCTAAGCTCTCTGAGCTTAAGTTTCTCCACCTATAAGATGGAAATAATAGTATCTGTCTCATAGGGTGAAGACTGAATAAGATGTAATGCACTTAGCATAGCACCTGACATGTAGAAGTACTCAATAATTATGAACCATTAGTTTTTAGTTTAATCCTCACAACAGCCCTGCTAGATAGGTAGTGATACTGCCATTTTACATAGGAAGAAAGGTGATATGTGAAGGCCACACAGCTGGTAATAAGAAAGCTGAATTTGGTATGACTTTAAAGCTCATGTTCTTTCCAGTACACTTTGCTTCCCTTTTTAATTGAATGCCTATTACTGGAGACCCCTCAAGACATTTTTCTGGTAGGATCCAATTTATCTAGATAAACTTGCATGTGCCCCAGGGAAGCTCCTGCAGTAATGGTCAACTAGACACTCTGCTTCTGTTTTTATAACACACAGAACCCCTGTCTTACCACACCTACCACAAATTTTCAGAATCAGAATCTCAGGGGGTGGTGTGAAGGCACATGTATTTTAAAAACAATGCCCTGGATGACCTCTGTGGGGCAGTGCTCTCATTAGGAACACTATGTACTTGGACATTCTGCCCCCACCAACCCCCCCCCCCCCCCCCCCCCCCCCCCCTCCTGTTAAATCTGTCCATTTTCTACCTTGGGTCTTTCTCCATTCATTTGGCTGTTTTCCTGCCAGGAGACTGGCATCTGCCCCCTTTCCCCCTCACTGAGTTGGCATTCACCAAACACTAGCCCTTGGCCCACAGCAAACTCCTGTATGCTGTGGCAGAAGGAAGCAAGAGGTGGTACCTATCTTCTGGGTGACCGGCTCTGGGAAAGGAAAGAGGGAAGACTAAGTTACCATGCACTAAAGGCCCGGAGGGTGGGCGAGTTTCCAGAGAAGGCCACTTTGGTGGGGGTCCTATAATTGGGAGACCTGTCCTATGGGATCTGACTGAACTCTGTCTGCCCTCTTTCTGTCCTAGGCTCTGGAAGAAGATCTGAACCAGAAGAAGCGAGAACAGGAGATGTTCTTCAAAATGAATGAGGAGACAGAATGCCTGAACCCTACCACCCCAAATAAGGCCACCAAGTTCTTCCCCTACAGCTCTGTGGATACTTCTTAACAGCCAGCTGGGGCTGGGGCTGCAGGGTGGGGGGCTTCCAAGGCCCACCCATTCTCTGTGAACAAGTAACTCAGGACCCCCCCTTCCCTCTTGCTTCCATGACAACTTGAATCCAGCCCCTTGCCTTGTGCTACCCCAGCTGTGCCCAACAGACTCATGCTAGTGTTCCTTAATTCTCGCTCTCTTATGGCGGGCGAGGTTTTATGATGTGTGGCCTGATCCTAATGTATGTCCTGTTTGAGCCCCACATCTCTCCAAGTTGTCAGTGACCTGGGCTGCTAGTGGGGTCAGGGTCCAGGAGGAATGGTGTTCTGCAGCCTTGAGGCCCTCTTGTTTGCTGAAACACCCGTTTTGCTGTCTGTGGGCACAAAGTGCTGCCGCTGGTTATGATGAGTTTGTCCATATTGTGATTCTTGCCAGCTTTTCAGCCATTCCTTCTAGTATCAGACAAAAACCATGACTCTTAGCAGCCCTTTTGGTTCCTAGTGAAGCCCACCCTGCAGCCAGCTGCTCAGGGGGTGCCCTCATCCTTCCAGTAACCCCCGATTTACTTTTCTCTTGAGACAAGGCCATATCTACAACAGTGGGATCGAGGAGAGCCTGAACTGTTCATTCTGCTGGTCTTGGGTGTTTCGTGCCATCTTGTGCCCCCCCGCCTTACCTGACACATCTGCATACACATACATAGGGCTTGGCTCCCTGGCATTACCCAGGCTTGCCTCTGCCCTAGGCCTCTTGTGCCAGGTGGGTTGAAACACATTCACTGCCTGAGCCTGTGCCACTGAGCATGTGTAGGTGAAGCCACTGGTGTGAAGCGTGCTGGGTGCTGGCATAAATGGTACAGGCTGAGCTGCCAGTCTGTGATTCCCTTTGGCCCCCAAATAGGCTCCTGTGTTCAGGGGTAAATTCCGTACCACACAAGACTGTGCCTAGGCTATTGCTGTCTCACACCTGCCCATCCTGTCTGCAGGTGATATGGGAAGGCTGCTTCCCTCTGCCTCTCCTAGCAGGAGCCTGGCCTTACACTGGAGACACCGGCTGGTGGTCACTGGGATTTCTGTTGAGGAAGAAAAAGCCTCAAGGAGAAATGTAATGCTTCCTGTCCCCAGCAACACAGCGGATGCAAAGCTTCTGTATCTCAGATGGAATCCTGGGCCTTTGGGTTACTCAGCTGGCCTCCAACAGATTCTGATTCCCACAGGCTGCTGGATGTAGATAACCTAGTAAAAGTCATGCTTAAACAGGCATTCAGTTTATCTACAAAGAAAACTTTGTTCACTTTGATTTCTAACTTGAAACAAATATAAATGAATGGCTTCGATAGGAAGATACCTGCTTTAAAACAAAACCGAAGGTGATTTTGAGGAATCCCATGGGTGATATATTAAGTCTGGGTACCATTTTGCTGGTGATGGAGTGGCTAAGATCCAGGGACGATGTTTTCCTTCACTCCTAAATGTTTAAGGTTTGATGCTTGGTCCTAAAGCAATTCTCTTGAAGTTTTTGTGGCGCTGGTTAGAACTGGATCTTGGGGAGGGTGGGTAGCCATGCAACAAGAAGAGACTCGGGGTTCCCAAGGCTTATGTATACAGTGGAGATGCTCTGGGGGCTGTGGGGAGGCAGGGGTCCTCTTAAGTTAGTGAACATTCAGCTTGTCTGCTTCAGTATTTGACCCAGATGGGACAGTTTTCTCGTCTCACACATGTGAGATAAGGGAAACCATCGGCCCCTTCTATTCCTTTTGGTGCACAGGTACTGGGAAAATGTGAACTAGCAGCAGTGTAATTACAGAACATTGACAGAGTTCCACCAGACAAGGCCAGCACTGGCAAATGGTCAGGCAGGGCTGATACTGGCTTTGTTTACAATATTGCCTTTTGCAGCCTGGGGTGTGAGAGAGAGTATTCAGGTGAAATGCCCACGGTTCAGATGAAAGTCTTTGATCATTCCCCTATTTGGCTCATCATTTACATGACTTAAGGATTTGCTCCTTCCCTGTTCCGTGCTGCCCAAGGCCTGATAGCTCCCTTGTCTTTTCTGGAGGGGGGCTGGTTGGGTCCTCCAGCCTCATGATGGAGCCAGCGTGCATACCCATCAGTGAGAAGGCCCACACAGTATTCCTCGTGCCCTGTGCTAATGTTTCCTCTGTAAGGGACAGATGGAACTGTTCCTCGTTTTCAGTCTGTTTTTGGCAGAGTAAATATAACTAACTTATATTTTCCCTTTATAAAGGATAGAAGTTATTTTTATGTCATTTCAAAACTTTATACAGAACTTTTGTAAAATTTTCTCTGCAAACTTTAACTGCAAGAATGTAAATATGCTTCTAATAAAACAACAAGGTGAGAGACTATTTGCATTTGTGGTTGTTCTCTTAGATCAGGGTGGAAACAGCAGGGCAAACTTATCCACATCTGCCAGGCGAGAAAGGGTTTACTACCTCTCTGAGTCACACAGCCAGTCAGACTTTGGGGTGGGTTTCTGTTTTGTAAGAAGTTATGTGTACGTGTGTGTGTGCGCGCGCGCGCGCTCTACAGACATTTAACAACATTAACATTCTCATTAACATCAAACCCCAGGAGTTTTCACATGTTAGCTTATTAAATCCTTTTAACAACCTGTGAGGAAAACCTTGTCATTCCTATTTTATAGACGAGGAAATGGACACAGCAAGGGGAAGGTTGGGCCAAACTTCACAATACTGGTAAATGATGCCTATGAAATTCAAACTTAGACCTAGAGGTGCTGTTTCCACCACACCTCCTCTCCTACTTGCAGCTGCCCATTACACACTCAGTAAGAGTCACTGTATTTAAATGCATTTTTCCGCCATGCCTCTGAAGCCCCATTCAGGGGTTCCTAATCTGGGGTCCACAGACCTCCCCTATCACCAACAAGGGATCAGAGGGTAGAATTTAGGGTGTCTTTGTACCTGGATGGGAAAAGATTTGGTTTTTAGTTTGAGTAACCTCTAACTGAAATTCAGTACTTCCTGTCTGTATGGATGTAGGCAACCAACTCTAGTAGTATAAGCAGTAAGACCGCTGTGCAGACATCTCAAAATTTTTGTTCATCACTTTGAAATAACAGTAGTTATTAGACATCACTAGATCCTGTTATGTAAGACTGAGATGTGTGTATCACATTATATATACATACATATCACATCTATAAGCAATATATGTTTTCTAACATTCTGATACCTACATTTCATTATGACTGTTTCACTTGTAATCTATGTGCTTTATATTGTAGATCTGACAATACTATTCTTAGAAGCGTTTTACATTCTTTATGGAATGCCTTAAAATTAAGGACCCCTACTTTGTCTGCAGCCCTGAGCTGTCACTGTCCTAAAAACCTACTGACCAGCAGGTGGCGGTCCACTGTCAGGGTATCCCATAGGTCTGTGAACTCAGTGTGTTGGGAGATGGGGGTGCAAGCAGACCAGTAGCTGGCATGCCTCCCATTAAGGGACAGAAAAGTGACTGAAATTCCCAGGAAAAAGGATTCATGAAACGGGTGAAGAAGAAATGCATCAAGGGATACATGGAACTTGAGAAATGAGATCATTCCACTTGAACTGATACCACTTATGTACTATGTGCTAGAGATGCTGAAATGAGTAAGACATTGACATTGCCTTCAAAATACTTGCCCTGCCGAGGAAACAGACCTGGAGAAGCAGAGCGTCTGTTCGGGCTGATGCAGCCTCAGAGAACCAGGAAAGAGCTACCAGAGGTGGGGACACTGAGTCTTGGAGGACAAACTACTATGTGCCAGAACACATTCAGGGCCTGGGGTATGAGTGGTTTATGAGCCATGAGGCTGGAGAGAACAGGGCCAGACCGGCATGCCTGGGCTCAGAGTGACCCTTTCCAACCCAAGGGCAGTAAGAAGTCTGGAAAGGAGTTTACTCAGGGAAAGGACAGTTGAAATCATGACAGTAGCAACTCAACAGACCAGCTGCGGAGAGAGAATGTTGACGTTGAAGTGAATGATGGCCTACAAAGGTTGGAGGCTTTAGGAAGGAATGGACAGACTGCAGGCTCCATAAGGGCAGGGAATAAGACTCTACCTGATCCCTAAACAGCCAGGTCCCAGCATGTTGCAACACTGAGATACTGTCTGGGCCCCTTGTGCCAGCAAGGGTCTGAAAAGGGAGCAGCAGCGATCTGGGGGCTGAAGACTGGATATATATTAACCCACTGTGGTATCAGAGATGTTGACTAGGTCTGATTAACCACTGTGTTGATAGTTAAAAACATCACTTCCAGTGATGGCAGACGAGGTAATTCAGACCAGTCCTCTAAAATTGAGGACAATTAGAAAAGCTCGGCAGAAATACTAAACATGTCTACTAGAAGGTACAAGAGATCTATAAGATAGTGAAGACTTAAAAAGTCAGGACTGAAGCAAGTAGAGAAGGCCAAAGAGATGATTCTGGTATTTTACCCTGAGAGCATTTGCTGATCCTAGAGAGGGGACAAATCTGGAGCTGGCCAAAATGCCAGGATCTCTGCAAGGGGAGCTTGTACATGTAGTCAGTGCACTGGTTATGTCTGGTGCCCCAGTTTTGGGGGCTGCTTCCCACAGGATGCCTCTTGATTGCCTGAATCTGGGGGCTAGGGGAAGGTTGTGTTCCAGCGTCCCTCCAGACTATAACAATCAGTTCTTGGCAGACTACCACCCCCAAAACACTACTGCACAGACAGTAGACTGAAACACACCCCCAGTCTTTCTGTGAAAGAAGTGTGTATGTTTTTCCTGGAGCTTTTGCCTGAGGCACAGGCTTCCAGGTTTAGCACACATCTAGAGGCCTATAGAGATGCTCTCAGGGAATGTAGGCTGGGGGACACAACCTTTGTGCTCTCCCTCTGCCTTGTTCCAGCTCTCCAGTATCTCCCAGAAAGGAGAATATACACTTGTCTGGAGCCCTGATTTTTGCTAATGTCATCTATGGAACACCTCCAGATCACCTAGTCTGGTGGCTAGCAGGGTTCATGCTTGTGGTCCCACAGTACTATATATATTTGCATACTCAAAAGCTGCTACCTGAAGGTCTGGCTTCCAATCAGCCTGAATTTAGGTGCTGAGATCCTCCACTTTAGGGCAGATAGAACTTGGCACACCCCCAACAATGGGAGCTTTATATTAAAAATAAGACAGGCTGCTTGGAATCTTAAAGGTTCAAGAGCCTACCAAGAGCTAGACAAGGCTGAACAATAACACTCATCTCTTAAACAAGGCCACTCCTTTAAGACTGGAAGAGGTAGGTGTTTCACTTAATACATAGAAACAAACACAGAGTCAAGCAAAATCAGGAAACAGAGGAATATATTCTAAACAAAAGAATAAGATAAAACAGGAAAAAACCTTAATGAAATGTGTAAGTAATTTACTTGATAAAGAGTTCAAAGTAATGGTCATAAAGATGCTCACCCAATTTGGGAGATGAATGATGCTCACTCAACTTGGGAGAAGAATGGATGAACACAGTGAGAACTTTAACAAATGGATAGAAAACACGAGAAAGTACCAAATAAGAAGTCACAGAGCCGAAGAATATAATAATTCAACTGAAAAATACACTACAAGGGCTCAACAGCAAACTAGATGAAGCAGAAAAAAGATCAGTGAACTCAAACACAGAGTAGTGGAACTCCCCAGAGCAGCAAAAAGAAAAAAAGAATTTAAACAGTGAACATAGCTTAAGGGATTTATAGGACAACATCAAATGGATTAACATTTGCATTATAGAGGTCCCAGAAAGAGAAGAGAGAAAGGTGCAGAAGTTTTTCTTGAAGAAATAAAGGTTCAAAATTTCCCTAACCTGGGGAAAGACATGGACATAGAGATCCAGGAAGCCAGAGAGTTCCAAAGAAGATAAACTCAAAATGACCCACACCAAGACAAATTATAATTAAAATGTCAGAAGTTTAAGACAAGGAGAGGAATCTCAAAAGCAGCAAGAGAAAAATTTGTTAGGCACAAAGGAACCCCCATTAGACTATCAGCAGATTTTTCAGCAGAAACATTGCAGATCAGAGGGAGTGGCATGATACATTCAAAGTGTAGGAAAAAAAAAATCTTCCAACCAAGAATACTCTACTTATTATTTAGAATTGAAGGAGAGCTAGTTTTTTAGATGAGCAAGGCTAAAGGACTTCATCATTATTAACCTAACCTTAGAAGAAATGTTAAATGTACTTTTTAGCCTGAAAAGAAAGGGTGCCAATTAGTAACAAGAAAACATGAAAGAATAGATCTCACCGGAAAAGTAAATATATAGTAAAGGTAGTGGATTAATCACTTGTAAAACTAGTATGAAGGTTAAAGAATAAGTAGTAAAAATAACTGTAACTATGATAATTAGTCAAGTGATACACAAGATAAATGTAAAATTGTGACAACAAAAACATAAAACATAGGCTGGGGAGAGTAAAAACACACAGCTTTAAAATGCATTCAAACTTAAGTTATTATCAATTTAAAACAGATTCTTATGAATATATGAATATGTTATATGCAAGCCTCATGGTAACCACAAAGCAAATACCTATAATAGATACAGAGAAGATAATAAGTAAGGAACCTGAGCATACCACTAAATAAAGTCATTAAGCCAAAAGGAAGACAGCAAGAGAAGAAGAGATAAAAACTGCAAAACAATCAGGAAACAATGAACAAAATGACAATAGGTACATACCTATCAATAATTATTTTAAATATAAAAGGACTAAATTCTCCAATCAAAAGACAGAGAGTAGTTGAATGGATAAAAACAATAAAACCCATCCACATGGTGCCTACAAGAAACTCACTTCATATGTAAGGACACACACAGACTGAAAGTAGAGGGATAAAAAAGGATGTCCCACACAAATGGAAACCAAAATAAAATTGGGGTAGGGATATATAAATAAAACAACACTTCAGGGGCACCTGGGTGGCTCAGTCAGTTAAGCATCTGCCTTTGGCTCAGGTCATGATCTCAGGGTCCTGGGATCAAGGCCCGTGTTGGGTTCTCTGCTCAGCGGGGAGTCTGCTTCTCCCTCTGCCCCTACCCCTGCTTGTGCTCACTCTCTCTCTTTCAAATAAATAAAATCTTTAAAAAAAAACCACTTTAAAACAAAGATTGTAATAAGAGACAAGGACATTACATAATGATAAAGGACTCAACTCAACAAAAAGATATAACTTTTGTAAATATTTATGCACCCGACACAGGAGCACTAAAACATACAAAGGAAATATTAACATACCTAAAGGGAGGGACATCTGGATGGCTCAGTTTGTTAAGTGTCTGACTCTTGATTTCAGCTCAGGTCATGATCTCAGGGTTGTGAGATTGAGCCCCGCATTGGGCTCTGCGCTGGGCGTGGAGCCTGCTTAAGATTCTCTCTCCCTCTGACCTTCCCCAGCTCTCTCTAAAATAAATAAATAAATAGAAAAAAAGAAGAATTAAAACAAAACCAAAAAACATACCAAAGGGAGAAATAGCAAAATAATAATAGTAGGGGACGTTAATGTACCACTTACATCAATGGATAGATCATCCAGAGAGAAACTCAATAAAAAAACATTAGCTTTAAATAACATGTTAGACCATATAGATTTAATAGATATATATACAATATTCCATCCAAAAGCAACAGACAATGCATTCTTCTCAAGCACACATGGAACGTTCTCCAGGATAGATCACAGTTTAGTCCACAAAACAAGTCAATAAATTAAGGAGACTAAAATCATATCAAGTATCTTTTCCAACTGCAATGGTATGGAACTAGAAATCAATTACAAGAAGAAAACTGGAAAATTCACAACTATGTAGAGATTATACCACATGCTACTGAAAAACCAATGGGTCAAAGAAAAACAAGAGAAATTAAAAAAATACCTTGAGACTAATGAAAATACAGTATCCCCAAATTTATGGGATGCAATAAAAGTAGTTCTAAGAGGGTAACTCATACTAATAAAGGCCTCTATCAAGAAACAAGAAAGATCTCAAATAAATGACATCTAAAGGAACTAGAAAAAGAAGAGCCCAAAGTTAGTAGAGGGTAGGATATAACAAAGATCAGAGTACAAATAAATGAAAGAGAAACTAAAAAACCAATAGAAAAGATCAATGAAACTAAGAGCTTGAAAAGGTAAAAATGGCAAACCATTAACTAAGCTTAGACTTATCAAGAAAAAAAGAAAGGGTTCAAATAAAATGAAAAAGGAGACATTACTGATACCACAGAAATACAAACATCATCAAAATGAACAACCTAAAAGGAAAAATTCCTAGAAATGTACAACCTTAGAAGACTGAATCATGAAGAAATAGAAAGTCTGAATATATCAATTACTAGTGAGGAGATTGAATCAGTAATAAAAAACCTCCCGACAAATGAAAGTCCAGGACTAGATGGTTTCACTGGTGAATTCTACCCATCCTAAGAATTAATACCAAACCTCTCAAACTCTTCTGAAAAACAGAAGGGGAGAGAAAACTTCCAAACTCATGTTGTGAGGCCAAATATTACCCTAATACCAAAACCAGATGAAGATTCCACAATAAAATTACAGGCCAATATCACTAATGAACACAGATGCAAAAATCCTCAACAAAACATTAGCAAACCAAATTCAACAATATATGAAAAGGATCATATGCCACCATCAAGTGGGATATATTCTAGGGATGCAAAGATGGTGTAATACCCATAAATCATCAAGATACACATTAACAAAATGAAGGATAAAAATCATATGGTCATCTGAATAGATGCAGAAAAATTCAACATCTCTTCATGATAAAAACTCTCAAAAAAGAGGGAACATACCTCAACATATAAAGGTCATAATATGACAAGCCCACAGCTAATATCACACTTAACAATGCCTTTAAGATCAGGAACAAGAGAAGGATGCCCATTCTTGCCAGTTTTTTTCAACACAGTACTGTAACTCTTAGAGCAATTAGGCAAGAAAAAAATAATAAAAGGCATCCAAATTGGTAAGGAAGAATAAAATGATCACTATTCGCAGATAACATGATATTATATGTAGAAAACCCTAAAGATGCCACCAAAAAAAAAAAAAATCTTATTAGAACTAATAAATTCAAGGGGCGCCTGGGTGGCTCAGTTGGTTAAGCTCCTGACTCTTGATTTTGGTTCAGGTCATGATCTTGGGGTTGTGAGACTGAGCCTGGTATTGGGCTCTGTGCTCAACAGGGAGTCTGCTTGAGATTCTCTCCCTCTCCTCCTCTAGCTCTCTCTCAAAAATAAATAAATCAATGAATCTTAAAAAAAACTAATAAATTCAGTAAAAAAAATAAATTACAGGATAAAATTAATATGCAAAAAAGTGTCTACACACTAATAACAAACTATCTGAAAGAGAAATTAAGAACACAATCCCATTTACAATTGTATGAAAAAGAATAAAATACCTAGGTATAAATTGAACCAAGGAGGTAAAAGACCCATACACTGAAATCTATAAGACACTGATGAAAGAAAATGAAGATGACACAAATAAATGGAAAGATATTCCATGCTCATGGATTGGAAGAATATTGTTAAAATGTCCACACTATCCAAAGCAATCTACAGATTTAATATAATCCCTATCAAAATTTCAGTATCATTTTTTACAGGAATTTAACCAACAACCTTAAAATTTGTACGGGACCACAAAAGACTTCGAATAGCAACAATAATCTTGAGAAAAAAGAAAAAAGCTGGAGGCATCACAGTTCCTGATTTCTTTTTTTTTTTTAAAGATTTTATTTATTTATTTGAGAGAGAATGAGAGATGGAGAGCACAAGAGGGAAGAGGGTCAGAGGGAGAGGCAGACTCCCTGCTGAGCAGGGAGCCCAATGTGGGACTCGATCCCGGGACTCCAGGATCATGACCTGAGCCGAAGGCAGTCGCTTAACCAACTGAGCCACCCAGGTGCTCCACAGTTCCTGATTTCTAACTATATTACAAGGCTAAAACAATCAAAACAGTATGGTGTTGGCATAAAAACAGACACATAGATCAATGGAACAGAATAGAGAGCCCACACATAGATGGTCAATTAAGTTATGACAAAGGACACAAGAATAACAATGGGAAAAGGACAGTCTCTGTAGTAAATGATGCTGGAAAAACTGAACAGTCACAAGGAAAAGAATGAAACTAGATTACTATCTTACATTATATACAAAATTAACTCAAAATGGATAAGAAGGCTTGAATATAATACCTGAAACCATTAAACTTTTAGAGGAAAACATAGGCAGTCCACTCCTTGACACTGGTCTTGATGATTTTTTGGACCTGACACCAAAAGCAAAGGAAACAAAAACAAAAATGAACTCGTGGAATTACATCAAACTACAAACCTTCCGTACAGCAAAGGAAATTATCAACAAAATGAAAGGCAACCTAGTGAATGAAAAAAAATTTGCAAATCATATATGATAAGGAGTTAAAAATCCAAAATATATAAAAAACTCATACAACTCAATAGCAAAAAACAATCTGAATAAAAAATGGGCAGGGATGAGGCGCCTGGGTGGCTCAGTCGTTAAGCGTCTGCCTTCGGCTCAGGTCATGATCCCAGAGTCCTGAGATCGAGCCCCACATTAGGCTCTCTGCTCAGCGGGAAGCCTGCTTCTCCCTCTCCCACTCCCCCTGCTTGCGTTCCCTCTCTCGCTGTCAAATAAATAAAATCTTAAAAAAAAAAATTGGGCAGGGGACCTGAACACATTTTTCCAAAGACACACAGATGGCCAACAGGTACATGAAAATATGATGAACATCACTAATCATCAGGGAAATGCAAATAAAAATTACAATGAGATATCACCTCATACCTGTTAGAATGGTTATTATATCAAAAGACAAGAAACAGCAACTGTTGGTGAGGATGTGGAGAAAAAGGAACCCTCGTACACTGTTGGTGGGAATGTAAATTGGTACAGCCACTGTGGAAAACAGTATGGAGGTTCCTTTAAAAAATATATACTAACCATATGATTCAGCAATTCCACTTATGGGTATTTATCCAAAGGAAATGAAAACACTAACTTAAAAAGATACACCCCCCCATGTCTGCTACAGCATTATTTACAATAATCAAGATATGGAAACAACCTAAGGGTCTATCAGTGGATGAATGAATGGATAAAGAATATGTGGTATGTGAGTATGTGTACGTGTATACACATAATGAAGTACTATTCATTCATAAAAAACATAAAATCTTGCTATTTGCAATGAGATAGACCTTGAAGACATTATGCTAAGTAAAATAAGTCAAAGGGAAATGCTGTATGATCTCACTTATATGTGGAATCTAAACAATACAAAAGGAAAACAACAAAACACAACCCAAAGCTCACAGATACAGAGAACAGATTGGTGGTTGCCAGTGGTGGGGATGGGGGTTAGATGAAATGGATGAAGGTGGTCAAATATACAAACTTCCCATTATAAAATAAATAAGTCATGGGGATATAATGTAGAGCACAAAGAGTACAGTTAATAATACTGTATTGCATATTTGACAGTTGTGAAAGGAGTAGCTCTTTAAAGTCCTCATCATAAGAAATAATTTTTTCTAACTATTGTTAAAGTCAAACACAAATAAAGACCAGACTTCAAAATTCTCTGGACAGACAAAACTAGTTTAGTCATATAGGCAAAGCTTAATTTATTTTGCAAGGCAAGTGAGGCTAACTTGACATGGGACACTTCTTACTTGTGCCTCTGAAAATGATAAATGAAACTTAAATTGATCCCAAAACTGATATGAGATAATCACTAACCAATTCCCTTTCTTTTAAGAAAATTCTAATACTGTAACCAGTCATTACCTCTATAATACATAAGCTGCTTTATAATCATATACCTCTGAGCCTCCTTCCATGCTTTGATTGGAAAGCCTCTGGCTTGCAAACTGTCTTTGGTGTAAACACAATATACTTTTACTAATAGTACTTCAGGGATTCATTGGTTTTAGGTCGATTTTTTTTCCCTGAACTTCTGGCTCCATGGTGTCAGAAGTGGGATCCAAAGAAGCTACCCAATGACTCCAAGTAAGGTGAGCAACCAGGTGCTGTATCCACACACCACAATGGGCTCAATGATTTCTCACTGACTCTGGAGTTTGAGGGTATATCTTTCTTGATCTGAACTCCACTATCTGTTCTGGGCTCTCCAGCTTCACTGTGTACATTTGCTTTCTGTTTTTGTTGAAGCTATTCGGTAAGTCACCCTTCTGTATGTAAAGGGAAAAACCCATGATTCTCGATTTTACACCATGGTACAATTACTGGGGCCCCCAGAGATGATTTGTGTTAGGGACTCTAAAGGCAAAGATGTGTTCTACCTGGTCTGAAACTCTCTCTGTCCTATAAAGACTCCTCCCTTTTATAATGTATAGCCACTATAGATGAGGATCTTGTGTACTTTTTTTTAAAGAGTTTATTTATTTGAGAGAGAGAGGGAGAGCATGAGAGAAGGAGTGTGTACACGAGAGAGCACCAACTGGAGGGGGGGCAGACGGAGAGGGAGAAGCAGACTCCCTGCTGAGCAGGGAACCCTCCACAGGTCTTGATCCCAGGATCCTGGGATAATGACCTGAGCCCAAGGCAGATACTTAACCAACTGAGCCACCTAGTCACCCTGGATCTGGTGTACTTTTGGAAAATGAGTGTGAACTTTAAAAAAATTTGAAATTGTAGTGGCCCCTTTGGAGGAAACTTTAACTTAGATAAACCCACCTTAAACAGCTCCCTTGAAAAGGGAGGATCAAAACTCTCAGAGATAATGAAATGCATTATTTGATTGGTATGTAGAAACTTCTGAAAGGCAAAATGAGGGGTGCCTGGGTGGCTCAGTCATTAAGCGTCTGCCCTCAGCTCAGGTCATGATCCCAGGGTCCTGGGATTGAGCCCCACATCGAGCTCCCTGCTCCACAGGAGGCCTGCTTCTCCCTCTCCCACTCCCCCTGCTTGTGTTCCCTCTCTCGCTGTGCCTGTGTCAAATAAATAAGTAAATAAATAAAATCTTAAAAAAAAAAAGGCAAAATGACTCCAAAAATAGCTTCTGCAGAAGAATCCTTATAGCACACAAATTTTAGTAAGAAACTTTGGCCATCTAACAAGGCAATCTTAACTTAGTCTCTGCCAAATACATTTCTGAATCCAGCTATTCTTTTGAGTTCTATATTATTGTACCCAAAACATAGCAAAAATTTTAAAGTGAAAATATAAGATCTCTCTGTGTGTGTCTGTACGTTTATGTAAATCTATGTATATGTATATGTGATATTTTTAAGAGAGTTCTATTTAATTTGCTAAAAGTGAAAGAAACAGTTGTATAAATTAACTTTTCCTAAAACTCAGAAATACATAACCTAACCTAAATGTTTTCCAAGTTCACATGATATGGGATAATCTTTGGTAAACAGAAAGGAGTTTAAGTTTGTTGGTTTAATAAATACAGGCATGTATTCAGAATTATCAACATAAATGTAATGCAAACATGCAACTTTTCTACCTGGGTTTACCAGTCAAATAAACTCATGCTATATTTATGTTGCAAAATTTGTCAAGAAGAAAAATAATTTAAAATGATGGCTAGCAGTTTCATGTCTAACCTAAGCACAATTGTTAAAAACAAGTAATTTAAATACATTTAAATAAAAGCTTACATTAAGTTAAACTATATAATGAATATTCATTGAATATATAGGTCATTCTCAAATAAGAAAATATACTGAGACATTGATAGCTAAACATGTTTATCTACTTTTTGGCCACTTCATTTCAAGTAGGCTCTATATCCAGGGTGGAGCCCAATGCACACACAACCCTAGATCAAGACCTGAGCTGAAATCAAGAGTCAGATACTTAAGCCACTAGCCACCCAGGTGCCTCTACTTTTGGCTTTTTAATTTTTAGAGACAAAAGATATTTGGGTTTATTAATATTGCCACATTGAATACTACAAAATACTACAAAAATATGTCAAAACTGTAAAGTTTTTATAACTATGTATTTGTAAGTTTGCTAATGTACTATGGGATGCTAATATATGAAAGACCGTTCACAACTGCCTGTGCCTTAGTTTTCACTGGAAGGTAAAGATTACTAATAGTTAAAATTTATAATCAATATGTAAATATAAACCTACTAGAAACAGTTAACATTTATAATCAATGTGTAAAAATAAACCTACTAGAAAAGTAAAAGTAAAAGGAAGCAATTTTGTATACAAAATGTGGGAAGAAAATCATGTGTATTTATGTGCAGAGTACACAAAGAATATAGGATGTGTTTTCATTATGAAGAAAGAGTACTGTTGTCTAAAATAAAATGACTGGTTGTTCCAGAATAAGAAAGTAAGAAAGAGTGGGATAGAGGCTAAATGGATATAGAAGTTGCAGAAAGTTTGTGGGAAAGAAATTTTATGTTGTGAGGCCAAAGCTGGGTAAAATTGAATAGATTTACTGCAAGATTTTTTTTTTAAAGATTTATTTATTTATTTTAGAGAGAGTAAGCAAGTGTGCGCGTGCAAGTGGGGAGAGGGGCAGAGGGAGAGAGAATCCCAGGCAGGCTCCCCACTGAGTGTGGAGCCTGATGTGGGGCTCGATCTCATGACCCTGAGATTATGACCTGAGCCAAAATCAATAGTCAGACGCTTAACTTACTAAGCCACCCAGGCATCCCTAAGGGTTTTTAAAAATAAGCTTTAATATATAGTGTATATTGTATAAAACTCTAACTTAATTTCCTTTCATCTGCTAAAAGGACAAAGTTTTCTTGGACTATTTCTCTGCTCTTGATAAGATTATGAAAGGTTTTTCTTTGCTTTTTAAGTAATCTCCCTAGAAAACAAAGATTCTGTTTTATCAAAATAATATTCTGTGGTTCATGTTGTCTTTATCATGCTTTTGATTACTTAAAAAAAAGTCTTCTCTATTAAAAGAGCTAAGGGTTTTTTTTTTTTCCCTACAAATATATGGCTTTCTGTATTTGCCTTTGAAATCTTTTGTCACTTTGGTGGAATGGATAACTAAGTATTGTTTCACAGTGAACTGTTATCCTATTTGATGTTCAAATGTTTTAAATCTTTTGACATTTTTAAAATTTTTATTTTTATATTTTTTTAAGAGGGGGGAGGGGCAGAGAGAGAGGAGAAAGAATCTCAAGCAGGCTCCACACTGAGTGTGGACTCAATCTCATAAGTGCGAGATCATGACCTGAGCTGAAACCAAGAGTTGGATGCTTAACCAACTGAACCACCCCAGTGCCCCAAATCTTTTGACATTTTTAACAAACTTCAGCAAATCAAATTCTGAATGAAGTCTTTTTGAATTTGAACTAACTTTGGGATTTTCCTGAAGAACCCTAAAAAATCTCAAAAGTTGTGTTCTCTCTCTGTATAAAAGAGAAATATTAATTTATTTAGGCTTATTTGCTCTGTTAAACTACATGGGAAATATTGTTGAATAAAAAGTAATGCTTAATCTTCTTAGATTATAATCATATGGTTATATGCTATTTTTTTTTTTTTTTAAGATTTTACTTATTTATTTGAGAGTGAGAGAGAGCGCATGAGTAAGGGGAGGGGCAGAGGGAGAAGCAGACTACCTGCTGAGTGGGAGGCCCTATGCGGGGCACAATCCCAGGACTCCGGGAGCATGACCTGAGCTAAAGGCGGACAATTAACTGACTGATCCACCCAGGTGTCCCTGGTTATATGTTATTAAATATAACTGTTCCAGAAATTATACAAAGTTCCTAAAATTGTAGTATGTCCTGGTATGATGTTATTAGTTATAATTCCAGTTATTATTTTACAGTACTATATATCACAAAGATAACAGTCTGCTTCTCAAATGAATCTTTTTTTTTTTTTTTTTGGCAAACTCTTACCAGATCTTTAACCAAAGCTATTTTGAAGTCTTGTCATTCACAGACATTTATTGTCTTACTCTTGAATTTTCTCTGGAAGCATTTACAATCAACTACAGGCAAAGATGCTTCATCTTCAAAAAGATTCATGGAAAAGACCCTCACCAGTATTCTAGAATACAGGTTTCTGATAACTTTAAATCATAACACTGGACTAGATAAGCATTTTTAAAAATCTAGTGGAAAGCGGATTGATTCATAAAGCTGCTAACCCAAGATGAAACAAAAGTGTAAGTCTCTGAATAAACCAATGAAGATGATTATAAATACAAATTAAAAAAAAGCAAATCAAAACTACAATGAGGTATCACCTCACACCTGTCAGAATGGCTAAAAAAACCCCCACAAGAATGGGGCACGTGGCTGGCTCAGTTGGTAGAGCATGCAACTCTTGATCTCAGGGTTGTTAAGTTTGAGTCCCAGGTTGGGTATAGAGATTACTTAAATGAGAAAATAAATAAATAAAAACTTAAAAAAACCCACAAGAAACAAGTGTTGGTGAGGATGTGGAGAAAAAAGAACCCTTTTGCATTCTTGGTGGGAATGCAAACTGGTGCAGCCACTATGGAAAACAGTATGGAGGTTCCTCAAAAAGTTAAATATAGGACTACCCTATGATCCAGAAATCATACCACCGGGTTATCTACTCCAAAAATACAAAAACACAAATTCAAAGTGATACATGCACCCTTATGTTTATAGCAGCATTATTTACAATAGCCAGATTATGGAAGCAGCCCAAGTGTCCACCAATAGATGAATGGATAAAGAGGGAGTGGCATATATATATTATTTAGCCATAAAAAGTATGAAACCTTACCATTTGCAATGACGTGGATGGAAACAGAAAGTATAGTGCTAAGCAAAATAATAGTTAAAAATAGGACTACCCTATGATCCAGAAATCATACGATTGGGTATCTACCCCCAAAATACAAAAACATGTGCCTGAAACTGTCATCCTCATTTTATCTTCTAAAAAAGCTCCAAACTCAAATCTAGAAATTTTCTCAACTGGCTGCTGTCTAAACTCAAAAATGAATTTATAATTTGTTTGAGCTATTAACCCTTGTTTTTCTTTTATTTCCATAGAAATGCCTCTTATTAAATTACTTGATTGCTCACATCATGGAGGCCTAGTTAAGGTGGAAAGTCACCTGTAATTCTGCCTCCTGAAATAAAACATCCTCATGTTCATGCTGTCCAAAATAATCATGAGGCCATGTGATTGTTAATACATCTATTGTGCCTATATAAAATAACTAAAAAAATGTAGATTGAATTAGAAAGGTAAAACCTGAATCTGATTAGAACACATTTGATTAAATGGTTAAATCTTGGCTTCTGGGAATCTCTGCTCTGGGGAATTTTTCAATCTTTGGCTATTATTCTCCTTAGAGAATCATATCTCCTTATCAATCATTTCAATGTTTCTAGTGTGTTATATCCTCTCAAAGGTTTTGAACGCCTTTGGGCAGCAACTCACACCTCAAATTATAACCATCAGGATTAGACAACTCGAGGAACTCAATGATCTGACCTCCCACGTATATGACGATGATCTGACTGCTGGCAACAGTGACTACATGACCCTCCATCCTCAGGACTCAGCTATTGTAAACAGTGAATGTGCCTGGCTACATCAATAGTGGTAACCAAGAGTAACGCTATACTAGTTGGCTACACTCAGCTTGCTAAGAGAATGACCAAAAAGGAATTGTTAGAATCAAACACGTATGGAGACCAGAGCTTGTCTTGGAGCTTATTTTGCAAGACAAGTGAGGCTAACTTGACCTGGGTCTCTTCTTGCTTATGCCTCTGGAAATCATAAGCGAAACTTAAACTGTTCCCCCATGAGGTAACCAATAATTCCCTTTCATTTAAGAAAATTCTAAAATTATAACTAATCACTGGGAAGAATAAACAGTCACTGTCTCTACACTATATAAGCTAGTTTATAATAATAAACCTCTAAGCCTCATTCCATGTTTTGATTTGAGTGCTCCTGGCTTGCAAACTGTCTTTCTGGTGTGTGCTTTTTCAGTATGCTTTTATCAATTACTACTTCAGTGATTCATTGGTTTTACTTCTGTATTTTTCCTGAACTTTTGATACTATGTATGGTGATGGATGTTAACTAGACTTAATGTGGAGATCATTTCACAACATATAAAAATATGAAATTATGTTATGTATCTCAAACTATTATGTTGTATGTCAATTATACCTCAATTACAAAAGAAAAGTGGAACTGAGTGACAACCTTCCATGGCTAAGAGCATGAAGATTAGAGCCCAGGGCCAGGTAAGAGCAGAGTAGAGGGACGCCTGGGTGGCTCAGTTGGTTAAGCGTCTGCCATTGGCTCAGGTCATGATCCCAGGGTCCTGGGATTGAGTCCCGCATCGGGCTCCTTGCTCAGTGGGGAGCCTACTTCTCCCTCTGCCTGCCACTCCCCCTGCGTGTGCTTGCTCTCTCTCTGACAAATAAATAATCTTAAAAAAAAAAAAAAGAGCAGAGTGGAGGGAACCCAAGTGAAACCATTTCCTTTGTAGGAACTTCAAAGGGGTATAGCCATGAACAAGAGTAAAGCTGATATTGACAAGCATCTTGGGGTTTGTAGTTCTCCTTCTGACAATCAAAACCTCTGAAAAGGCCTGGGGTAATCCAGGATTGCTAAATGCTCACAAGTGCCTGGCAGAAGCAAAGGTGAATCCTCTCTCGAGGAGTACACAACCTTAGGTTTCGACAATTTCTGCAAACAGTTTTTATAAATAAAACATCTAGCACTCAACTGAAAAATAACTAGGCACACAAGGAAAATTTTATAACTGAAACCAGCAGAAACAATGGACATTAGAAACATACCAACAAGCACACCACATACTGGAGTAATCCAACTCCAAGTATAAAACTGCTATGCTTACTATGTTTGAGGAGATAAAGTACAAAATTTGAAATTTTTCATCAGAGAGCTGAAAAGAAGGGGAATCAAGTGTTCTAAAATGAGGTAGCGATAATGGTTGCACAACTCTGAATATACTAGAAAACACTCTTTGTACACTTTTAAAGGGTGAATTTTATGGTAGATGAGTTGTATTTCAAAAAAGTGGTTATTAAAAAAAGAAACAAAAAGTCTAGATAACAAAACAAAAATAAATGAAGTAAAATAGCATGTAGACACAACAATGGACACTGTCAGAAGCCTCCATCAACCAATGAATTAGTCTGCAGCTCTTTCCTACCTCTACCGGTCTATGTCATAGCACTTTGGGATGATAAGGTTTTCGAAAAGTTTGCAAAACATTTCTTTACCAATTCCATGAGAGCAGGGACATGCTAAAAAACTCATGAAACAGAACAAACAAGATGGATTGACTTCCTTCAGGACATGAAAAAAACCCAGCAGGGACAAAGCTGAATCAGAATCTCTTAGTAATGTGAACTGGGGTAGAGTCAGAGAACAAGCCAGTGAGAAAGGGAAGTTGAGAGGCTGAATTACCATGCCATAGTGAAGAAACAGAGGCCAGGAGGGACCAAGTATGAGCTGGAGTTAGAAAGGAGCTGACACTCAAGGATGGCTTCTGAATTTCTGGCTTTGCTGGCTGAGTAGGTAGAGGTATCACTTACTGAGTTAGAAAAGATTGGCACAGGACAAGATTTGGTGCAGTGAGGAGAGAGAATCAGAAGTCCAACTTTAAAGAGTTCTAAAAAAAAAAAAAAGCTTAATTGTGCATATATTAAATTTGAGATGACTATTTGACAACCAAAGAGGGATGTCACTTGTCTATTCACTTGTGTATATACATCTGGAGCTCAGGAGATATCTGGGGCGGAAATACAAATTTGAGAATAGGATATGAAGTAGGTATTTGAGAAAAATGAAACAGAAGATGTAGGCAGACCAAACGGATATACAATACACCATGAAAAGAAATTTGGATTTTTATCCTGAAGGCCACATGGGACATTAGCTTTATATGGCAGACAGGTGACTAGCTGCAGTGTAAGGGACATACTGGAGAACCAGAGACATTAAGGAGGGTAACAATTAGGGCCTTTACAGTAATCCAGGTAAGACATGGGAATTCTCATATACAGTTTTATATCCTGACTTTTTCACTTATAACACGAGCATTTAACAATGTCACCAAAAGCTCTCTGGAAACATAGTTTTAAAAGACTAAATAACCTACCCACCTGTGAATGTAATCTACCTAACCAGTACAATGCAATTAGGCATTTTGGCTATTTTAAGTTTTTTTTAAGGAACCTATTCGTTCATAATTTACCTATCCTTTGCCCCCCACCTCAGTGATAAAATCTCTGGCAAACCTCAGAGGTTTTCCAAATTTATTTGATTAGTACTAGTTACCCAGTTTTACCTTCTCATTTGATTTATAACTTTTTCTCAACCAGCTGAAGTTTGAACTAGACTTAGAAACTTGTAGTAAAAAAGGCATGGCTGGGATGAGTAACCAACTGTACCATCTGACCCCCCCCCCATTTCTTGTCCCCATGCAGTCAGGCAGTGCTGTCACACCTGTGCTAAAGCACACTGAAAAGCCCATGCATAGTCCTCCCATGAAAACAACTGGGGGAGCTGTGTGTTCAAGATGGGGCAGAATAAGATGGTGGATCCTCTAACAACTTTAGTTCCATGTGGAGTACAGTCCTCCGCCATTTCATGTAGGACATGAGGCACAGGCAAAACATGAACTTTATTGTATGAGCTGCTGAGATTTTAGGGCTACTTGTTACCCCAGTATAATGGAGACTATCCCAATATAGTGCATGTCTTCATCATTTCTGCCACTTTGCTCTCTTCCTCTTCTTCCCCACTTACTAGGTTGCATCTGGGTTGGAGAAGTAAAAACAGAGAGAAGAACAGTTCATGGAACCAATATTCAGAAGACCCAGGTTTTGAAATTTATAGATAAGGATTATAGTTTATTATAACTATACTCAGTGGAATCAGGAATATAGATTTGCAATGAATGAAAAGTTAAGAGGTCACAGCAGAAAAACAGAAGCTATATATATTTTAAAAAACCAAACAGAAATTCTAGAATTGGAAAAGACAATACTCAAAATAAAAAATTCACTAGATGGGATTAACAGTGCAGTGGAAGTAATAGAGGAAAGAGTTACTAAAAGAAATTACCCAATCTACAGAAGATAGAAAAAAGATGGGGAAAAAAACGAACAGAGACTCAGGGACCTACGGGATAATATCCAGAAGGAGGAGATAAAGACAGGACAGAAAACTGTTCGCAGAAATGACCGACATCGCCCCAAATCTGGTGAAAGATACAAATTTATAGATTCAAGGTCAGTACGTCTTAAGCAGGAAAAATATGAAGAAAGCCATACTCAGCCACATCATAATCAAACTGCTGAAACCGAAAATAAAATCTTGAAAGCACCAAAGAAAAATGATAACTTACATACTACAGAACAACAGCTTGAATGACTACTGACTTAGAATGGAGGCCAGAAGGGGCACCTCGGTGGCCTAGTTGTTAAGCATCTGCCTTCAGCTCAGGTCATGATCCCAGGGTCCTGGGATTGAGCCCTGCATCAGGCTCTCTGCTCCGTGGGAAGCCTGCTTCTCCCTCTCCCACTCCGCCTGCTTGTGTTCCTGCTCTATCTCTCTGTCAAATAAATAAATAAATAAATAAAATCTTAAAAAAAAAAAACCACCAATTTTTTTTTCTTTTTTTTTAAAGAATGGAGGCCAGAAGACAGAGAGGGCTGAATTGTGGATCCTCCCAAAATGTATCTGTTCCAGTCCAAGTTGATGATATACAAGGATCCTGAACTCACTTCCTCCCATAGACACATGGAATCTACAGTTACAGATGGAACAATTTCCTCTGAAAAACAAACAACAAACAAAAAGAAAACAAAAAACACCCAAACCAGCTGAATAATGCCTATGCATTGGGTGAAATAGAGAAAACTCACATAGAAGCAGGTAGGAGAGACTGAGACACAATTTCCCCATGACGCCCACCCTTAGTGTGGTGCCCCACAATCAGAAGGGAACTCAAAACCCCAAGCTTCTCATTGAGAAGTGAATGGTTTGAACTCCACTTCTGGCACGCCAACTTTTAAGACCTTTATCTGGAAGGTGAGCCACAAAACATCTATCTATCTTTGAAAGCTACTGGGGCTTGAGTCCATGAGAACTACAAGGCTATAGAGCACTAAGGAACAATTCTTAAAGGGCTATGTACACAGACTCACCCACTCCCAAAGCCCAGCACAGAGGTAGTCAACTGAAAAGTGCCCAGGCTTCTGTGAAAGAGGCTTATTTGCTTATCTTAAAGTATTAGCCCAGTGTGACACATATCTAGTCTACTAAAATATTATCCCATGATGGAGGCCAGTAGGCACCATCCTTGTGCTCTTTGCTTGCTCAAATGTACTGGTGTCTCCCAGAAAAGGGCTTGTACTCTCATTTGGCACTCTGATCTTTGCAGCTGCTGCCCAGAGGACATCCCTAGGTCACCTGGCCCTGGTCAGTGGGACTTACACTTGTGGGTCCCACAGGTCTGTAACAAATAAAAATAGAGTTCCTAGGGGTGCCTGGCTGGCTCAGTTAGTAGAATACAGGACTCTTGATCTCAGGGTTGTGAGTTCAAGCCCCACGTTGGGGCTTGTTGAACATCTGTTGAACAGATGAACAAAGTAAGAATTTCAACAAAGAGAAATACAGAGCCTATTTGAAAAAAAAAAAAGAGTTCTTAACCAGCTACCACTCCAAGGGCATGGTAAAAGGGCAACAGACTAAGATGCCCAATCTTTCTGCGAAAGAGGCCCATTATCTTATATTCAGAGCTGTGGCCTGAGGGGCAGGCTTCTTATGAAACACACATTTAACAGCTGAATGTCATCCTCTCCGGAGACCTTGGAGAGCAGGTGCTATCATTGGGCTTTCCTTCTGCCACTCTCTAGAGCTCAGTATCTTCCAGAGAGAAGCTTGTACTCATGTCTGGTACCCTGGTTTTTATGCCCAGTGCGTGGTACTTGAGGCTACCGCCCAATGTCCCTTGATCCCCTAAATCTGGTGGGCAACAGGGCTTGTGTTCCTTGGGTCCCAGGAAGGTGACTGCAACAACCAGAGGCAGTTCTTGGCTTGTTACTGTCCCTAGGGCACAGCGCAGAGAGCAGAGTGAAACACGTCACCAATCTCTGTAAACAGGCCTGTTTGCTTATCCTGGAGTTTCAGGCTGAGAGGCAAGCTCCAGGTTTGGCACACATCTAGGGGCCTGCTGAGCTGCTTTCCAGGGATGGAGGCTGGTGGATGCCATCTTTGCGCTCTGCTTCTGCTTTGCTATAGGTTGCCAGTATCTCCCAGAAAAGAGCTTGTATGCTCATCTGGTGGCCTAACTCTTATAGCTGCTGCCCAGGGGACACCTCTAGATCATATGGCTCTGGTGGCTAGTGAGGCTTATGCTTGCAGTCCCACAGGACTATATTATTTGCATACTCTAAAAGCTGCTGCCCATGGGTCTTAACTTTCAATCGGTCTGAATCTAGGTGCTGACTGAGATCCTCCCTTTTGGGACACTGAGAGGTCTTAGCATACCCTCAACTACTGATAGCCACTAAAAATAAAGTAAGCTGCTTGGACAATCATAAAGGTGTCAGAAACAACGAAGAGCTAGGGCAAGGTTAAACAATAAGCTTCATCTCATACATGATGCCCTTCCTATGAAGTTTGGGAGATGTGGCTGTTTTATGTAACACATACAAACCAACAGAGAGAATCAAGGAAAATAAAGACACAGAGATGAATATGTTCCAAACAAACAAACAAACAAAAAAGATAAAACTTCAAAAAAAATGTTAATGAAACAGAGATAAGGCTTTACCTGATAAAGAGCTCAAAGTCATGGTCATAAAGATGTTCATCAAATTCAGGAGAAGAACAGATGAACAAAGTAAGAATTTCAACAAAGAGAAAATATAAGAAGGTTCCAAAAAAGAAGTCACAGAGCTGAAGAATACAATAACTGAAACGAAAAATACAACAGAGAAGTTCAACAACAGCCTAGGTGAAGCAAAAGAAAGGATCAGTGAACTTAAAGATAGGGTACTGGAACTCACCCAACCAAAGCAGCAAAGATGAAAAAAAGAAAAAAAGTAAAGAGAGCCTAAGGGACTTGTAGGACAACACCAAGTGTCCAAAATCCACATTTAGGTGTTTCAGAAGAAGAGAAAAGAGGCAGAAAACTTATTTAAAGAAATAATGACAGGGGTGCCTGGGTGGCTCAGTCACTAGGCGTTTGCCTTTGGCTCAGGTCATGATCCTAGGGTCCTAGGATCAAGCCCCACATCGGGCTCTCTGCTCTGTGGGAAGCCTGCTTCTCCCTCTCTCACTACCCCCTGCTTATGTTCCCTCTCTCACTGTGTCTCTCTCGGTCAAATAAATAAATACAATCTTAAAAAAAAAAAAAAAAAAAAAGAAATGAGGACAGAAGACTTCCCTAACCTGGGGAATGAAACAGACATCAAGATCAAGGAAGCCCAAGACGTTTCAAAGAAGATGAACCCAAAGGGACCCATACCAAGACTCATTATGATTACAGTATCAAAAGTTAAGATAAGGAGAAATCTTAAAAGCAGCAAGAGAAAAATAACTTGTTATGTATCAGGCTATCAGAAGATTTTTCAATGGAAACTTTGTAGGCCAGAAGAGAGTGGCATGATATATTCGAAATGTGAAAGAAAAGAAAACACCACCAACTAAGAATACTCTACCTGGCAAAGTTATCATTTAGAATGAAAGGAGAGAGTTTTCTTTTCTTTTTAAAAAGATTTTATTTATTTATTTGACAAAGAGAGACAGCAAGAGAGGGAACACAAGCAGGGGGAGTGGGAGAGGGAGAAGCAGGCTTCCCGCTGAGCAGGGAGCCCGATGTGGGGCTCGATCCCAGGACCCTGGGATCATGACCTGAGCTGAAGGCAGACGCCTAATGACTGAGCCACCCAGGCGTCCCAAGAGAGAGTTTTCAACACAAGCAAAAGTTAAGGAGTTTACCACTAGACTGGCCTTACTAGAAATGTTAAAGGGACTTCTTTAAGCTGAAAATGAAAGGGTACTAATTGGTAACAGGAAAACATATGAAAGTAGAAATCTAACTGGTAAAGGTAAATATATAGTAAAATTCAGAAAAATCTAATCTTGAAAGGCAGTGTGTTATGCACTTATAAAGCTAGTATGAGGGATGCCCGGATGGCTCAGTTAAGCATCTGCCTTTGCCTCAGGTCATGATCCCGGAGTCCCGGGATGGAGTCCCGCATCAGGCTCCTTGCTCAGCAGGGAGCCTGCTTCTCCCTCTGCCTGCCACTCCCCTACTTGTGCTCTCTCTCTCTCTGACAAATAAATAAAATCTTTAAAAAAAAAAAACCTAGTATGAAAATTAAAAGACAAAACTAGTAAAAAGAACTATACAATAACCTAAGAAATACACAAGACAAAAAGATGTAAATTGTGACATCAAATGGTGTGTGACACATGGTGTGTGAGGGGGATAAAAATGCAGAGATTTAGAATGTGTTCAAACTTAAGTTGTTATCAAATTAAAACAGACTGTTACAAATATAACTTGTTTATGTAAGCCTCATGATAACCACAAAGCAAAACTGAACAGTAGATACATAAGATAAAGGAATCTATCCATACCACTATAGAAATATCAAATCATAAAAGAGCAAGAAAGGAACAGAAGGATTAAAAAATAACCAGAAAACAATTAACAAAATTAAAATAAGTACATACCCATTAATAGTTGCTTTAAATGTAAAAGGACTAACAACTCTAATCAAGAGACATAGTGGCTGAATGTATAAAAAAATAAGACCTATCAATGTGCTGCTTATAAGATATTCACTTCAGATGTAAGGACACAAACCAAAAGTGAAAGGATGGAAAAAGATACTCCATGCAAATGAAAACCAAAAGAAAGTTGGGGTAACTATACCAATTCCTGACAAAAAAGACTTTAAAACAAAGACTATAAAAAGAGACAAATATATTGCAAGATGATAAAGGGGTCAATCCAACAAGAAGATATAACATTTGTAAATATTTATGCACCCAGCACAGGAGCACCTAAATATAGAAATGAAATATTAACAGGCCTGAAGGGAGAAATAGACAGCAATACAATAATGGTACGTTACTTTAACACCCCACTTTTCTCAATGGATAGATCAACCACAAAGAAAAATCAATAAATAAGGAAACGTTATTGACCTTAAATAAAACATTAGACTAGATGGACTTAACAGATATATATAGAATCCACGTTCTTCTGATGCACACATGGAACATTATCCAGGATAGATCATAGGTTCTTCTGATGCACACACGGAACATTATCCAGGATAGATCATAGGTTAATCCACAAAAAAAGTCTGAAAGAAGATTGAAATCATATCAGGCATCTTTTACAACCACAATGGTACAGAACTAGAAATTAATTATAGGAAGAAAACTGGAAAATTCACAACTGTGTGGAGATTAAACAACATGTTACTAAAAAACCAAAGGGTCAAAAAAGAAATCAAAAGGAAAATAAAAAAATAGGGGTGCCTGGGTGGCTCAGCTGGTTAAGTGTCTGACTCTTGGTTTCAGCTTAGGTCCTGATCTCATGGGTTGTGAGATAAAGCCCCAAATTGGGCTCCATACTCAGCAGAGTATCCTTGGATATTCTCTCCCTCTGCCCCTCTCCCTGCTCGCGTGTGCTCTCTCTCTCCCAAATAAACAAATCTTTAAAAAAAAGATACCTCAAGACAAATGAAAACGGAAATACAACATCTCAAAATTTACAGAATGCAGCAAAAGCAGTTCTAAGAAGGAAGTTCATATTGATAAGCACCTACATCAAGAAACAAGAAAAATCTCAAATAAATAATCTAACTTTACACCTCAAGGAACTAGGAAAAGAACAAATGATGCCCAAAGTTAGTACAGGGAAGAAAATAACAACAAATAGAATGAAATAAATGAAATAGAGACTAAAAAGACAACAGAAAAGATCAATGAAACTAAGAGCTGGTTCTTGGAAAAGATAAACAAAATAAACCATTAGCTAGACTTACCAAGAGGAGACTCAAATAAATAAAATCAGAAATGAAAGAGGAGATGTTACTGATAACACAGAAATACAAAGATTTGTAAGAGACTGCTACGAACAACTATATGACAACAAACTGGACAACCTAGAAGAAATGTAGAAATTCATAGTAACATACAACTTTACAAGACTGAATCATTATGAAATAAAAAAATCTCAATAGACTGATTATGAGTAAGGTGATGGAATTAGTAATCAAAAACCTCCCATAAACAAAAGTGTAGGACCAGATGGCTTCACTGGTGAATTCTAACAAACATTCTAAGAAGAATCAATACTAAAACTTCTCAAACTCTTCCAAAAAAGAGAAGTAAAGGGAACACTTCTAAACTCATTTTTTTTAAATTTTTATTTATTTATTTATTTCACAGAGGGAGAGACACAGCGAGAGAGGGAACACAAGCAAGGGGGAGTGGGAGAGGGAGAAGCAGGCCTCCCGTGGAGCAGGGAGCCCGATGTGGGGCTCGATCCCAGGACCCTGGGATCATGACCTGAGCCGAAGGCAGATGCTTAACAACTGAGCCACCCAGGTGCCCCTCTAAACTCATTTTTTAAGGCCAGCATTACCTGATACCCAAACCAGACAAAGATGCCTCAAGAAAAGAAAATTATAGGCCAATATGACTGATGAATATAAACGCAAAAATCCTCAACAAACTATTAGCAAACTGAATCAAAAAATACATACACCATGATCAAGTGGGATTTATTCCAGAGATGCAAAGGTGGTTCAACACATGTAAATTAATTAACTTGATACTACATTAACAAAATGAAGGATAAAAATCATATGATCATCTCTATTGCAAAAAAAGCCTAAGACAAAATTCAACATTTTATGATAAAAATGCCAAACAAGGTGGATATAGAGGGAATGTATCTCAACATAATCAAGCCTATTTGTGACAAGGCCACAGCTAACATCATACTCATTTAAGATCAGGAACAAGACAAGGATGCACACTCTTGCCAGTTTCATTTAACACAGTATTGGAATTCCTAGCTAGAGCAACTAGGCAAAAATAAATAAATAAATAAAAGGCATGCAAACTGGCAAGGAAGAATAAAACAGTCACTACTTGCAGATGACATGATATGATATATAGAAAACCCTAAAGGCTCTACCAAAAAAACTGTGAGAAGGGGCACCTGGGTGGCTCAGTTGTAAGGGTCTACCTTCGGCTCAGGTCATGATCCCAGGGTCCTGGGATCGAGCCCTGCATCGGGCTCCCTGCTCAGCCGGGAGCCTGCTTCTCCCTCTCCCACTCCCCCTGCTTGTGTTCCTGTTCTCGCTATCCCTCTCTCAAATAAATAAATAAAATCTTAAAAAACAAACAAACAAACACTGTGAGAAGTAATAAATTTAGTAGGGATGCCTGGGTGGCTCAGTTGGTTAAGTGTCTGCCTTCAGCTTGGGTGGTGATCCCGGGGTCCTGGGATAAAGTCCTGCATGCAGCTCCTTGCTCAGCAGGGAGCTTGCTTTGCCCTCTGCCTGCTGCTGCCCCTGCTTGTGCTCTCTTTCTCTCTGCCTCTGACAAATAAATAAATAAAATCTTTAAAAAAATAAATTTAGTAAAGTTGGAGAATACAATATCAATATACAAAAATTTGTTGCATTTCTATACACTAATAATGAACTGTCAGAGAAATTAAGAACACAGCTGCCTTTACAACTGCATAAAAAAGAATAAAATACCTAGGAATAAATTAGACCAAGGAGGTACATTGAAAACTGTAAGATGCTGATGAAAGAAACTGAAGAAGACACAAATAAATGGGAAGCTATTCTGTGCTCATGGACTGGAAAAATTTATATTGTTAAAATGTACATCCTAGCCAAAGCAATCTACAGATTCAATGCAATCTCTATTAAAATTCAAATGGCATTTTTCATAGAAATAAAACAATCTCAAAATTTGTATGGAATCACAAAAGACCCCAAATAACCAAGGCAATCTTGAGAAAGAAGAACAAAGCTGGAGGCCTCATGCTTTCTGATTTCAAACCATATATACAGAAATCAAAACAGTATGATACTGACACAAAAACAGACTTGCAGATCAGTGGAACAGAATACAGAGGCTAGAAATAAACCCACACAAACACGGTCAATTAATTTACGACAAAGGAGACAACAATATGCAAAAGAAAAAGAACAGTCTCTTCAACAAATTGTGTTGGAAAGACTGCCCAGCCACATGCAAAAGAATGGCACTGAACCACTATCTTATACCACACACAAAAAATAACTCAAAATGAATTAAAGACTTGAATATAAGACCTGAAACCATAAAACTCCTAGAAGAAAATATAGGCGGTAAGTTCCTTAATGATAGTCTTGGTGGTGATTTTTTTGGATTTGACTCCAAAAGTAAAAGAAACAAAAGCGAAAATAAACAAGGGGGACTACATCAAACTAAAAGAACTGCACGCTAAAAGAAACCATTAATAAAATGAAAAGGCAACCTACTAAATGGGAAAAAATATTTGCAAATTATATATCTTATAAGGAGTTAATACTCCAAAATATATAAAGAACTAATACAACTCAATAGCAAACAAAAAAAAATTCCATTTAGAAAGGCAGAGGATTTGAACAGAAATCTTTCCAAAGACAACATACAGAGGGCCAATAGATACATGAAAAGGTGGTCAACATCAGTAATCATCAGGAAAATGCAAATCAAAACCACAGTTAGATCACTTCCCACCTATTAGAGTGGCTATTATCAAAAGATAAGAAATAACAAATGTCAGTGAAGATATGAAGGAAAAACTCTTATGCACTGTTGGTAGAAATTTAAATTGCAACCATTATGGAAAACAGTATAAAAAAATCCTCAAAAAAATTAAAATAGAATTACTATATGATCCAGCAATTCCACTTCTGGATATTTATCAGAAGGAAATGAAAACATTAACTTAAAATGATATATTCACCCCATTTTCACTGCAGCATTATTTATAATACCCAAAACATGGAAGCAACCTAAGTGTCCATCAATAGTGTATAAATACACTAGAATATTATTCAGTCATAAAAATGAGGGAAATCCTGCCATTTGCAACAACATGGATGGACCCTGAGGGTATTATGCTAAGTAAGTTACATAGAGAAAGACAAATACCATATCATCTCCCTTATATGTGAAATCTAAAAACATAGAAACATACAAACGAAAAATCAAACTCAAAGATACAGAGAATAGATTATGCTTGCCAGAGGCAGGGGATGAGGGTAGGCGAAATGTGTGTAGGTGGTTAAAAAAGTATAAACCCACAGTTATAAAAGAAATGAGTCAGGGGTGCCTAGGTGGCTCAACTGGTTAAGGGTCGAACTCTTTTTTTTTTTTTTAGATTTTATTTATTTATTTGAGAGAGAGAGAATGAGTGAGAGAGAGCGCACACGAGAGAGGGGAGGGTCAGAGGGAGAAGCAGACTCCCTGCTGAGCAGGGAGCCCGATGCGGGACTTGATCCCGGGACTCCAGGATCATGACCTGAGCCGAACGCAGTTGCTTAACCAACTGAGCCACCCAGGTGTCCCAAGGGTCGAACTCTTGATTTCGGCTTGGGTCTTAGTCTCAGGGTCGTGAGATAGAGCCCTGCATTGTTGGGCTCTGTGTTCAGTGGGGAGTCTGCCTGAGATTCTCTCCTTCTCCCTCTACCCCTCCCCTCCAGTAAACAAATCTTTGAAGAAAAGGAAGTTAGTAATGAGATATAAAGTACAGAATGGTGACTATAGTTAGTAATATTGTATAGCTGAAAGTTGCTAAGGGAGATCTTAAAAGTTCTCATCAAAAGAAAAAAGTTTTGTAACTATGTAGGTTGATGGATGTTAACTAGACTTGCTGTGATGATCATTTTGCAATATATACAAATACCAAATCATTATATTGTATCCCTAAAACTAATATGTTAATATGTCAATTATAAAAAAGGATATGTGTAATACTTACCCCTGGAACCCATGAATGTGAATTTATTTGGAAAAAGGGTGTTTGCAGAGTAATTAAGTTAAGGATATTGGGATGAGATCATTCTAGATTAACCAAGTAGGCCGTCAATCCAATGACAAGTGTCCCTATGACTAGAGGAAAAACACAGAGGCATGGGGGAGAAGACACAGAGAAAGAACAGAAGGCCACACAAGGAGGGAGGCAGAGACTGGAGTTATTAACTATAAGCCAAGGAATGCCTGGAGCTACCAGAAACTGGAAGGGCCAAGGAAGGATGCTTGCCTAGAGCCTCTATGAGGAATGTGGTCTGCCTACATCTGGATTTTGGATTTCTGCCCTCCAGAACTGTGAGAGGATGACAGGATGATTTACTGTTGTCCTAAGCCACTAAGCTCGTGGTAATTTGCTACAGAAGCCCTGGAAAACTAATGCGATAGAAAACCAGCATCATTAAGTGTGGAAAGAAAAATTTCTCAACCCAGAATTTCAGGTCCAACTAAAATATCCTTGGAGAATAATGGAGAAATGAAGACATTTTTAGAAAAAAGAAAAAGAAAAAAAAATTGTTGCCAGCAGAGATGCACCATAAGAAATGCTAAAGGAAGTTCTTCAGACAGAAAGGAAATGATACCAGATAAAGAACTGGATATTAAGGAAAGAAAAAGAGCATCATAAATGGTAAGTAACTGAGTAAATATAAAACTATTTTTCCCTCTGACTTTGAAAAGAAATACATAATAACATTTAAAGCTTAATGCATAATTTTGCCTTGTAAGGTTTATAATGTATGCATATGTAATACATGTGACATTTATGGTATAAAAGATGAGAAGGGATAAATGGATCCATATAGTTGCAAGTTTTCTATATTTTAGGTGAAGTGCTAAATAATAATTCTAAGTAGACTGTAAAGAGTTAAGGATGTATATTGCAAACCTTAGAGCAACCGCTAAGAAAATAAGGAAGAGGCATAGCTAAAAAGTTAAAACTTGGTGCTAGCTGGGTTGAGTGGAGTGCTTTAAGTAGGATGTGGCAGAGGATGATAAAGATTGTTCTGAGGAAAAGAAACAAAAGGGTTGGTAATAAAATTGCCTCTGGCAAAGGAGATTGGAATGGACATTGTAGTGGGTTAAATAGTGGTCTCCCCCCTCCCCCACCCCCACCAATATTTCTACCCAGAATGTCAGCATGTGACCTTATTTGGAATGAGGCTTTTTGTAGATGTAATTAGGTTAAAGATCTCAAGGTAAGATCATCCTGGGTTAGAGCGGGCCAATAATGGGTTCCTTATAAGATACAGACACGGAGAAACACAGAGAGAAAGAGAAAAAGGCCACGTGAAGACCGAGACAGAAACTGGGGTTATGAGGCCACAAGACAAGGAACACCAGGAAGCACCAGAAGTTGGAAGAGGTAAGAAAGGCAAAAGGATGAAGGTGGAGCCTTACCTTATACTGTATTAAAAAAATGAACTCAAAATGGACCAAAGACTTAAATATAAGAGCTAAAACTATAAAACTCTTAGAAGACAGGAGAAAGCTTCATGACATTGGATTTGGCAATAATTCTTAGGTATGGCATGAAAAGCATAGTCAACAACAAAAAATATGTCAAAATTTATCTTTCATGCATCAAAGGAAACTATCAACAGTGAAAAGGTAACCACAGAATGGAAGAAAGTATCTGCAAATTATATATCTTCTAAGAAATTAATATCCAGAATACATAAAGAATTCCTGTAACATAACAGCAACAAAAAGCTGAAAAAACAACTGGATTAAAAAAATGGGTAAAGGACTTGAATAGACATTCCTGCAAAGAATGCCAATAAGTACATGAAGAGATGCTCAACATCACTAATTATAAGAGAAATGCAAATCAAAACCGCAAGGACATACCACTTCACACCTGGTAGGATAGTTCTTATCAAAAACAAAATAAACAACAATAACAAAAGAAAAAAAACCCCAGAAAATTACAGGTGTTGGCAAGGATGTGGAGAAATTAGAACCTTGTGCAGTTGCTGGTGGGAATGTGAAATGATACAGCTGTTATGGAAAACAGTACAGCACTTCCTCAAAAAAATTAAAAATAAATTACCATATGATCCAGAAATTCCACTTCTGAGTATATACCCCAAAGAAATGAAGGCAGGGATTTGAAGAGTTATTTGTACAGCCATGTTCATAGCTGCATTATTCGGGAGAGCCAGAAGGTAGAAGCAACCCAAGTGTGAACCAATGGAAGCATGGATAAACCAGATGTGGCCTATACACGCGATAGAGTATTACTCAGCCTTAAAAAAGGAAGGATTTCTGACACGTTACAACATGGATGAACCTGAAGATAGTATGCTAAGTAAAATGACCCAGTGGCAAAAGAATAAATACTATGTGATTCACTTCATGAGGTACCTTAGTCAAATTCATGGAACCAGAAAGCAAAATGGTGGTTGACAGGGGCTGGGGGACGAGGAACAGGGAGTTAGTGTTTAATGGGTATGGAGTTTTAGTTTGGGAAAATGTAAGAAGTTCTGGAGATGGATGGTGGTGATGGTTGTACAACATGAATGTACTTAATGCCACTGTCCTGCACACTTAAAAATGTATCAAATGATGAATTTATGTTAGGCCTATTTTACCATAGTTAAAACATGAAAGAAAAAGAAAAAAAGAAAGGAAGGACTCTCTCTTAGAGCCTTTGAGGGAGTATGGTCCTGCTCATAGCTTGATTTCAGACTTCTGGCCTCTAGAACAATAAGTACATGAACATTTTGATAATGACTAAACAGAATTTTATTACATCTTTAAACCAATAACTAAGAAATAGTTTGCATATCCATGCATGAATATTACTTATTGCTAGAATGAGATGATTTGGCATCAAATTTATTTTTAGGTCACATTTTTATAGATGTTAGTACTTAAAAGACTTGTTTGTACAAGAAGAATGAAAGTTGTCTCCTAGCAATGTTATACAACTTCTTTGGATTCCTTCAGTGTTATTATGTTAAAAATTACATAGTGATTGGCCAGCAAAATTATTTTAAATTATCATTAAAACTTTTTTTTTAAAAGATTTTATTTCTTTGACAGAGAGAGACACAGCAAAAGAGGGAACATAAGCAGGGGGAGTGGGGGAGGGAGAAGCAGGCTTCCGTGGAGCAGGGAGCCCAATGCAGGGCTTGAAACAGGACCCTGGTATCATGACCTGAGCCGAAGGCAGACGCTTAATGACTGAGCCACCCAGGCACCCCAAATTATCATTAAAACTTAATTCAATCATCACTCAATTTTGTTGAGAGCAAAGTACTGGAAATTACCTGACTAGTAAAAGCATTTTTTCTATCATCACTGGAGAAATTCACTTTCTCAATTTCGGGAAAGCATACCTAAAAGTCTTTACCAAGAATTAGGAAATAATTATTAATTAAACCCATGTAGCAGAGACGATCCTATGTACTTACACATTTCATTTCCTTTTTTCTAGGTGGACAGGGAGAGTATGTTGCTTGGCCTCCCTTGCAGCTTCTCCGGGCCGTGTGATTTGGTACTGACCACTGCACAGTGAGCAGGAATGATGTACTTCTGAGATAAGGCAGTTAATAGCTGGGTGACCCACCCTTCTGTCACCCCTGCCCAGCCATATCGGAGACCATGAATTCCAGACTGTGTAACAAGATAGAAGGCTAGCTAGCCCCCCTTTGGACTTTGCATGAACAAAATAGGTGTGTTAAGACATTATGTTCCCAGGGTGTGGAAATTTAGTAATGTGCCAGCTTGGCTAGGCTGAGCCACATTTCCCTGAATTTTGTTCCTCTGTGTTTCTGATTAGGGTGGGCCACAAGAGAGTAGAAATAAAACTGAAGTCATTTTAGAGCCCATATACATTGTCATTGATCTGCTCCCATATCTCCTTGGTGTGAAGAGTGGCTGGGTCTGCAATCACTCCAAGTTCCCTTACAGCTTCCTTTAGCTTCCCTGATTCCTGGGCCATGGTTGGGTGTTCAGCTTTTTGACAAAGGGCTCCAGCCTCTGCAGGACAGCCACACCACCAAGGTCAGAGATATGAGAACTGACAGGTTTCAGTCCATCCTCATGGGCTCTAGTTTGGCTTACGCTTGCTCTCACACATCTTATTTCCATCTTCCCTTCCTGACTGCCTGCCCCAAGGTCTTTAGATCCAGTGTCGACTGTGAAGACAACAGGCTTACAGAGATTGCTTAATTAGATTTAACAATTACATAAGGTCAACTTCTTGTAAGAAATCCCTTAATACACTCAGTGGTTCTGCTTCTCTGACTGAATTTGGACCGATACATAGGGTTGCACAGGATTAATTTGCTACTGTGGCATAGTGTATTCTATTTTGACTAATACAACTTTCACTTGGAGATATCTTCTTTCACCTGATAAATTTAAAAAGGGTTGGGAAACACAAATATTAATTTCAATACATGTTTGCCAATAAATTAATTGGTGAAATGTTTCTATTTATGTGCTTTAAGTGTATCTTCCTAAAAATTGTAAAACTAAAGATATAACTCACCTAACATCTATTATTGAAAAAGCCAGTCTACACTATCAAACCAGTCATCCAAAAAGACTGTCAGAAAAAGTTTGGCTGTTTTTCAGTTCAAATAAATGTGCTAATCTGTATTTTATGATAACTACCTTATTTTTGATTCTATAGATGGATAAGACATGGAGCCTAGTCATATGGATAAATACCGTGCTGCTATCTTTAATAATTTTTTTAAAATTTATTTATTTTAGAGACAGCGAGAGAGAACATGAGTGGGAGGGGCAGAGGGAGGACAGGGAGAGAGAATCCCAAGCAGACTCCACACTGAGTGCAGAGCAAGACGCAGGGCTCGATCTCACGACTGTGAGATCGCAACCTGAGCCAAAACCAAGAGTCGGATGCTTAACCAACTGTGCCACCCAGGCACCCCTTTAATACTTCTTACCACCATTCTCTTTTTTAGAGTTTCACAAGATTCTCCCCTAAGAGAACTTGGACATTCTGTTGGAAATGAATTAATTCAAAATTTCAGTGCAAGGAACCTGGCTGGCTCAGTTAATTGAGCATGTGACTCTTGATCTTGGGATCATGAGTTCAGCCCTACACTGGATATAGAGATTACTTAAAAAAAAAAAGGCAAATAAAAATATTTTAAAAAGTGGAGGCGCCTGGCTGGCTCAGTTGGGTGTAGCATGCAACTTTTGATTCAGGGTTGTGAGTCTGAGCCCCATGTTGGGCACAGTTTACTTAAACAAAACAAAACAAAACAAAACAAAACAAAATTTCAGTGCACTATCCCACTCTATAATGTATCTGAATTCAAAAAACCCATTAGAGGTCAAATACACCATTTTAAAATGCCACTCTTTACCTTCAACAGTATTCAAAAGAAAGGGAAAGACCTAAAGCCCTACCAAGGGTTTATGGTGCTTTGATTAAAAGAGAGTTCACTGAGTCCCAATATGTTGAACTAGCTCACTTGCTCTCTCTTTCTGCATCTCTATTAGTTATCTACTGCTGTGTAACAAATTAACTCAAAATCTAACAGCTTAAAATAACAAATATTCATTATCTCCTAAGTCTCTGTGGGTCAGGGATCCACAAATGACATAGACCGTTGGTTCTCGCTCAGGGTCTCTCATAAGATCAAGATGTCAGATGGGGCTACAGTCATCTGAAGGACTGAATGGGGCAAGAGGAGCCACTTCTAAGCTGACCCTCTCACAGGCCTGGCAAGACAGTGTGGGTTTTGGTAGGTGGCTTCAGTTCTTTACCAGGTGGACAGCTCCACAGGGCTGCTTGAGTATCCTCATGACATGGCAGCTTGCTTCCCCCCCCTCCCCCCAACCGAGAGAGTAATCCAAGAGAAAGCTAGAAGGATGCCACAACACCTCATGATCTAGTTTTGAAAGTCACATACCCTCACATCTGCCATATTCTTTTTTGGGAAAATTTGATATAAAGAACTGTTTATATTACAAAGCTTTAATAATCGAAACAGTATGGTACTGACACAAAGATCAATGAATCAGAATAAATACACAAGATAAAAGCCTACACTTACATGCAATTAATCTAGGACAAAGGAGACAAGAATATACAATGGGGAAAAGACAGTCTCCAATAAATGGTGTTGGGAAAACTGGACAGCAACATGCAAAATAATCATACTGGACCACTTTCTTATACCATACACAAAAATAAACTCAAAATGGATTAAAGACCTAAATGTGAGACCTGAAGACGTAAAACTCCTAGAAGAAAATATATATAGGCAGTACCTTCTTTGACATCAACCTTAGCAACATTTTTCTAGATATGTCTCCTCAGGCAAAGGAAACAAAGGAAAAATATTAGGATTATACTGAAATAAAAAGCTTTTGCATATCAAAAGGAAATCATCAACAAATGAAAAGGCAACCTACTGAATGGGAGAAGACATTTGCGAATGATATGTCCAATAAGGGGTTAATATCCAAACTATAGAAATAAGCAACTCAATACCAAAAAAATTTGATTGAAAAAATGGGTGGAGAACCTGAATAGACATTTTTTCCACAGAAGACATACAGATGGCTAACAGATCCATGAAAAGATGCTCAACATCGTTAATTGTCAAGGAAATGCAAGTCAAAACCACAATGACATGTCATCTTATACCCGTCAGAATGACTAGTATCAAAAAGAGAAGAAATGACAAGTGTTGGTGAGGATGTGGAGAAGGAACCCGCTTACACTCTTGATGGGAATGTAAATTGGTGTAGCCACAGTGGAAAACAGTATTAAGTTTCCTCAAAAAAGTAAAAATAGAAATACCAATATGATCCAATACTCCACTATTGGGTATTTGCCCAAAGAAAATGGAAATACTAATCTGAAAAGATACATGAACTGCTATGTTTATTGTAGCATTTACAAAAACCAAAATATGGAAGCAACTTACAAGTCCACTGATAGAGGAATGGATAAAGATGTGGTATACATATACAATGGAATATTACTCAGCCACAAAAAAGAATGGGATCTTGCCATTTGGGACAACATGGATGGACCTAGAGGGTATTATGCTAAGTGAAATAAGTCAGAGAAAGACAAATACCATACGATTTCACTTATATGTGGAATCTAAAAAACAAGAGAGGCGCCTGGGTGGCTCAGTCGTTAAGCGTCTGCCCAGGGTCCTGGGATCGAGCCCTGCATCAGGCTCCCTGCTCTGCGGGAAGCCTGCTTCTCCCTCTCCCACTCCCCCTGCTTGTGTTCCCTCTCTTGCTGTGTCTCTGTCAAATAAATAAATAAAATCTTTAAAATAAATAAATAATAAACAAAAGAAACAAAGCAGAAAGAACTATTAACTAGTAACAGGGTATTAAGTACTAAGGGGCAAAGACAACGCTAAATACAGAAACAGCGGTTATAGGGAGCAACCACTACCTTTAGGGTTGAGGCAGAGTACCAAAGGAAAAAACAAACTTGGAAGAGCCCTCCCACCCCCACTGCTAGGCTGAGATTCAGACCTCACTGGGGAGAGGTTAGTTATGGGCCATTGGATGGTTGAAGTTTGCTGAGGTGCTACAGGTTGCGTCTGGCAGGCAGGAAACTGCCCACTGAAGTGTCACTGAGTTCACTGAGAAGCCACCCTCTGAATGTCCTAGCCACCTGTGTGTGTTTATGTTGGGAGCAGGGGGTAGGGGAAGGGGAAGGTATGGTTCTGCAAACCATTTGCTTCTGTATACCACAAAAGCAAGAAGGAAAATAAAGTATACCAGAACTAGGAAGAGAAGATCCTTCATTTACCTGTGTTCCTCTAGGGCTCTCTAATGACAAAATTAAGTGTTGTGCCAGCTGGCAGAGAAGAAACATTCACAGGGTCCTAGTTGGACTCCAGTACTCCAAAGTATGTAAAAGAAGAATGGATTTTGGAACTGAGAGGCTATAAATTGGTAACGGCAAACATACGGTCTGAGGCACAAAAGTTAATGTGCTTGATTATCAAGTGCTCTCCTAGACTCCACTAAGTGTGTTTCATTATATATATAGTATGTTTACCATACTGTCTTTGTACAATCTAAGCAAGTCTGAATTCTGAATGTTTTGGACCTCAGGGTTTCGGTTAAGGGATTGTGGACCTGACCACTTTGCTGTTAGCGGGTCTTGTAAACCCCAGAGCAGACCTATCTGAAAAACTGGGGGGAACTATGACTTAAGGTCGTCTGCCTTTAGTGATGACCAAATCTAATCACCAGTTGGCTTCCAGCCTGAAGCACTTAAAATCTGAGAATCTGAGTTCTTGTTTGACATAAGTAATAAAAGACTTGGCTCAGCTTGCCTCTCATATAGCTTGGGTAAAGCTTCTATCAATATATGACTTTCTAATCCCATTGAGCTCCTGGAATTTGACCTAAAAGTATTTTTTCCTCTTATGGTGGAATATGGTTTTAATAAAAGGACAGAAACCTTGAGTTATCTCCATTACAGTTCTAACAGCAAGGGTTGCAAATTCAAAACTCTCTATGGCTTAGGCACACAAATTGAGTGGAGCATGCAGATATAAGACAACAGGGAGCAATGGGGACAGGAGAAATCTATAGAGCACATGCTTCGTGTAAAAAAGGTAGTTGCTACTTAACCCCTGCATATTGTTGCCACACAGCCAAAAAGCCAGATAGTCTGAGTTTTCAAGAGAAGATGCAAACTCAGACTTTAAAATGTGAAAATGTCAAATTTTAAAACAATAAAAATGCTGTAGGGTAAACATACATATTGGGGAATTCAGCTTGTGACTCCTACCCTAACCCTATGTGCTAGGTCCTGTGGCAAATGCTGGTACCTCAGGGGTCTTGGTTGGCTGTTACATTAGTAGTCCTCAATGAACCTTGACTTGGTATTCAGAACCTTGCATAGTCCCTTCCTACATGGACTCTGGGCTTGGTTGTATGACTTGCTCTGGCCAATGGGACATTAGCAAGCATGGTGCGACCGAAGGCTTGATAATCATTTGCTCATTGGGGCTTGTCTTCTTGGAAGCCAGTCACCATGCAGAAGCTTGAGTAAGACACCAGGTGAAGAAGAGAGGCCCTAGAGGATGAGAAGCCATTTTGATGAGCTCCCAGCTGATTGCAGTCTCATGAGTAACCTCAGTATACTATGTGTGCCCAGCTGTGTTCAGTCAACCCACACAATTGTAAAAATAAACCACTGTTATTTTAAGCTACTAAGTCTTGGGCATGGCTTATTATGATACACCATATAACTGAAACAGAGGTCATTTATTCTAACTCCTGTTTTACTAACCAAGGCCCAGGCAGCGGAAGGGGCCTGGTGAAATTCAGACAGCAAGTTAGTGGCAATAACTTTCCAATTCTGTGCTCTTTCTTCCTATTGCTTTTCTTTTAATTCTTTTGGTGGAAAGCACCAGATAAGGACTACGAAACTTCAAACTCTATCAGCGTGGAACTTACACTATGCCTTGCATGCATACAAATTACTGTAATAACTTGATCCTTAGAAATGGAAAGATTTCTAGGTCATTAAGTCCCCTCACTTGACAGGTGCAGAGAATTCAAAACACTAGAGAAAGAGAAAAACAGTCTCTGATATTTGGAAGCTGGCCTGGTACAATTATCCAAGCTGTAATGTTACTAGATGATAGATGGCCGTCTTAGGTAGGCCTTGTGCTCTCCTGTTGAACAGAATTTCACAGAATGTAAACATCAAATGGGGCCATTCTCTGACTGTGGATAGATCAAGACAGAAATAAGATCACTCCTTAATTATATCTGAACGCAGATAAGTCACGAACAATGTCCAAACCACAAAAAATGACCGAACATCCCCCATACTGATGAGGGGCTCCTGTTTCTTTAGCAATTATAGCTTCAGCCTCAATCTACTGGTCCCTTGTTCCAGGCATGATTGAGATGCTCAATCATAGAATTACCCCCACTTCCTGACAGCATCTAATCCAGAGTAAAGCCCCATTTCCTTAAACCCTCTCCCAAAACACGTAACAACTCTTACCCAGACGCCTATAAGTTCTCATGGTGGGTATTCTTCCTCACTGTAACCAGTAATTAACTCAACTTGTTCAATCAGTATGTACCTGGTGGTCTTTGGTTAGCGGGCACTAATAGACCTGACAAAGTTCACACAGAGCCGAAGGCAGAATTCACTAGGAGTCTCCAGCTGCGATCCTTCTTAGCGCCTTCTCTTTTGGTTAATGTCTGTTTTCCCACCACTAGAATCGGAGCTGATTCCCAGTGCCTAGGCTGGTACCTGGCAGAGGTTGGAAGTTTAAAAAATAAATATATTCTGAACGAATGAATAAGAGGGGCTCAATATACACAGGCTCCCTTTCATCTCTCAGCTCCTCCCAGTTCGTGGTGCGTACAGACAGCACCACAGTTCATCTCCATAAACCCACTTTCCCCAACGAAATTTCCAAACCCCTCACTTCTGGGATGCCCATACTCTCAGAACCTCTTCCTTGCCCGAGCTTCTCTCGCTTGTTGCCCCTCCCACACCCGAGCCCCAAGTCCTCCTAACGCATCTAGAACCCACCTGTCTTCATCATCTGTCCCTAGCACCAGACGCTCACGGACCCCCAGCGCCGCTACCTAGACGTCGACTAGGCACTGCAGCATCGACTGCGCATGTGCGGAAATCGGTCTCACACTCTGGATCTCTGACGAGTGAAGAGTTACCTCTGAGTTTCCGTCCCGGTCTCAGTCGCTTGGGGCTGCCAGGAAGTCAGGAGAAACTAGCCGGAAGGAGAACCCGCGCGCAGGGCTTTCTGGGACATGTAGTCGTGGAGTTCCCCAGGCCCTATTTTGAGGGCGCCCTTAATTCTTTAGGTTTGCACGTCCCACAGTCACAGTGCAGTGCTACTTTTGCTCAGAATTCAGCTTCGGACTGCCAAGAGAGATTAGCCTGGTGTTGACTTCTCGTTCCCACAACGCTCTGCGGGGCCCCCGGCGCCTGCTGGGAGCTGTAGTCCTCGGTCTGCGTACTGCGTTCGCCGAGGGGGAGGGCGGAGCTGCCGGCGGCCCGGGCGGGCTGGCAGCTAGAGTGGGTACGATAGCCGCCTCCGCTTCTGCCGCCTCCGCCGTCGCCTCCTCCGCCCGGGCCGTTCGCTGCTGCGCGGGGAGAGCGAGGCGGGGCCGCCGGGGCCGCCATGGAGCCCGACTCGGTGATTGAGGACAAGACCATCGAGCTCATGGTGAGTGCGGCCCGCTGGACCGTTCTTCCGTCCGTCCGGCCCCGGGCGGGCCTGCCCACCTCAACGTCCGGCGCGAGGCGGGCCCTGGCCCTTCCCCGCCGCCTTGGCCGGGACCTGGGCCCCCGCTTTCCTGGCCTCGGGGCCGGCGCGGTTACTCCGGATCCCTGGAGATCTCAGGCCGGACCTGGCCCGGCCCCCTCCATGCTCCTCGGTTCTCCTTCCTCCCTCTGCCCTATATCCGGGCCCATCTCTCGAAGGACCCTCGCTCGATTATGCTGTGGCCTTAGCTCACACTCGCTCTAGCATCTCATTCTCCTTCTCTTAGAAGGGCATTTCCCCCCCCGTATTTCTCCGGCCTAGGCCTGCACCGCTCTTGGAAACCCCACTCAGGCCGAATGAGATGGTGGTGGGAGGGGGGGTACGGAGGAGATCGATCAGGGCCTCGGTCTCCGCATCCTAGTAGGGGTCTCAGCACCCTCTCCTCAACGTAGGGGTGTGTGGATTCCGGGATAGGCCCTACTGGGGTGGAGGTGGGGAGCTCTGGGGTTTGAGGCTGTGACGGATAAGGGGCCTCTTTCCCGGGCCCCTGTGGTGTCCGGCTTCTCGGACAAAGGGTTTCCTACTCCGCGGTGAGGGATGTTTGCATAGCAAGGCCCCAGGTACTCTGGATTCCATCTTCCAGGAAAGGGAAACCGTAACTTCGTGTTTTCCAGCGTTGCTTTGGGAAAATGGGGGAGGGGGGCTTCTCATCACTGCCGCCAGTTCTTTCTTACTAAAAAAAAGGGGGGGTAGAGAATCCTAGGCCCCTGGGGAAGCGATCACTTTTCTATTACAAACCATTGGTAGCCATGCCAGACTCCCCGGTCCTACGGATACCCCAACCGCTTTCCGTTTTACGACTTGGAGCCGGAAGGGGTTTTTAGAAATAGAACTATCAGAGAGTGGCTAGTAGAAGCGAAGAATTTGCTGCTTGGTGGATGATTTGGTGGAAGAAAAGAAACATGGCAGCTATTACCTGCCAATTTGAGCGTTGGGGAAATCAAACCGGGCTCTCGAGAATTGGGAGGAGGAAGTCTTTACCTCAGCAAATGGACATGCCCAGGGTTTCTTCCTGTGGAAACCTTGACAGTTTCTTTGTATCTCTCCTAACACAGTAACAGCCTCTACCCCTGGGTTGAGAGGAAAGGTGAAAGAATCTACTTAACCCAGCATAATGTTTTCCTAGCCAGATTTCTCCAGTGTGAAAATGTTTATTGAGTCAGTGATTCCACTGGGTAGGGTCGGTGACATCAGAGCCACTTCCCCCATTTAATGCTATAAATAATAAATGGTGACACTGAAAGTCTGTTGGATAGCTGCATGGTTTCTGTGGATGATGGTATCTGGGGAGTTGAGATGCATGTTTTAAAAATGGAAGTACAGTAGCATAAACACACAGCTTAATATTTGCTGTCCTTTGCATAATTCACAGAACTAGACTTCTCCAGTATTCTTTTAAAACTAGAAGAAAAAAAAAGCTTTGGTCGTTTCTGCTTTGTGTGCAGACATATGTGCTTGCTTTTTAAAGGATATTGTGTGAGTTTTTATTTGCTTTTCATTATTAAGTAATTTTTCCTTTTCAGTATAATTTATCAAACTATTATTGTAGCAAAGCCTCTGATGTTCTAGAAATTTTGTAGTGGGTTATTTTGGTAAAATCTCTTATTGGAATTCCATATATAGTACATATTCTTACGGATCTACAATACATGTCCTCACAACTGAAGGAGTACTTCACATTGAAAAGTTGTAACTTGGTGCCTCTGAAATTGGCTGTTCTGTGCTCCTTCCATTGCCATTCTTTTAAAAAATAAAATGTCTTTATTTTCAAAAGAATTAGAAGAAGTACAGTGTAATTCATTTAGTATTTTTGATTGTATGGTAAAAAAAAATCTCTGGCCTAAATTTATTGGTTTCCCATGCTCATAACTTTAAAAAAGTTTTAATTGTACATGATTTTACTTGTTTATGATCTGAAAAGATATTTCAGCCTTTCAAGGACATTATAAACTGAGATTCTCAGAAAATTTAACAAAAAGATCAATTTTGAAATGGGTTTTCATATACGGATTTTGATATTCTCTCAAAGGGATACCCAGTTAAGACTCTTAGGCAACCCTTTTCATAACTGTGTATGTATTTATTTTAGTGTAGTAGATAGCACAGGTATTTAACAACTGATTTAGTAAATCCAGGATTGAATGTAGGAATGATAATGCCTTAAAATCTAATAGCATGTGGCTCTCTGTATTCACTGCATTTTAATTACAGTTTCCAAAACTAGGTTAAAAATACTTTTTACATTGGTTTCAAAATAACATAATTGAGAGAGAGGAATGGGATAAACTGATGGTATGTTGAAAGCCTTAAGCATGAAATATTTTTAGATTTTTATGAGTCAGCTTCACTACTCAAATATTTGTGATTGTGCTGCCTGTACCAGTTTGGTACTTAATGGTTAACAGGGTAACTTTCATTTGATATTCTAGAAAGAGCTATATTAAAGACAGGAAATAGGCTTTTTGATTATCTCCAACTTGTTAATCTTCATCCTTCCACTTCCTCTGATTTGATTCTTTTTCTTTTTTTTCTTGTACTTTTTTTAGTTTACTAAGAAATAAAGCTGGTGATAGCCTAATAATTAAATCTCCAAAATATGCCCTCCTCATTCCCCTTGTGACTCCTACTTTTGCTTCAGGCCCGGTCCACAAAGAGTGCTTCTCCAATTGACGCACCTCATCTGGTTCAGTCTTGAATATAGACTATAAACTCTTGATTAAGACAGCTGAATTTATAATTGCTGATGGTAAATAATTTAACCACCAAATGACTTTCATGGCCTTATCTTGGACCAGTATTGTACCTAGTTTGTGGGACTGTTTTTGAAATTTCTGACTTTGGTAGAATGAGCATTATTATTAATGAGGTAGAAAAGTAGTAATCCAGTTGGAAGTATACAAAGTTTACAAGGCTATGTCTATTGTGATGGACTTCACTGGAAAGAAGGAAAACTGCATTATGTATCACATGATGTTTATCAATGCTTGAATTAGGAATATGAGCTGATGTTCGGCCCTCATTACTAGAAAGCACTCACACAGCTGCTAATTGGAAGAGAAAGATGGTAAGTTTTCCCTATTAGAAGATAGCAGAAATTGATGTTCAAGGTTAGGAAAGGTAACCCTGCTTCCTCTATGGGTGTGAGAGCATGCCCATCCCCCTCCCCCAAACACAAATTAGTGGACAGTTTATACTCTATTGCTGGCTGTTGGTTGGTTCCCCTCTTTGCTAAGTGACCTTAAGTGACTCATCTTCCTTTTGTGTTGTCTCTAAGTGGCTGTATTACTTGTTGAATTTAGTAATACAGGTAAAATACGTTGGACCTTATTAAGAAGGTCAGATATCAGTGTTGTGTTTTAGAGCTGTTGAAGTATAGGCAGGCCACAAGGCCAAGGAGAAGTGAAGTTATGGAAAATTTTTCTCTTTTTTTCTCTTTGGATTTTTCCCCCCTTCCTGTCACTGGTTTTCTGAGTGGAGTAAGTAGGATTTAGACTCTTTTAAGAAATTGGATCTTAGTTTGTCGCTATCACTTATCCTTATCTACTCCTAAGCTTGTGCTGATTTACTAAATGCAGATTAAGTATACAAAGGTTTAAGTAGGATCTGAATGAAATAAACTGCATAGGTATTTATAGACTCATTTGCCTGCCTCAAGGGGCTGTGGCTCAGATATATCAATTTTGCTTCTGGTTTGGAGTAGGTTAGATGTCCCTTCAGAATTGACGAGGACAAACATGATCCTGTGCACGTGTCTTGGTACCCCTGTCTCTTGACTGCTCTAACCGGAAAACAGCTTGCACAGGAAAATCACTAGGCCATTGCGTAGGTTCACAGAGCAGCACATACAGCCACTTGACCCTTCAACGACATGGGTTTGAATTGTGTGGATCCACTTACATACCTTTTTTTTTTTTCTAGTAGGATAGTACTGTAAGTGTATTTTCTATTCTTTATGATTGTCTTAATATTTTCTTTAGCTTACTTTATGTAAGAATACAATATATGATACATACAAAATACAAACTGCGTGTTAGTCACTTGGTTATATTATTGATAAGGTTTCCAATCAACAGTAGGCTCTTAGGTAGTTAAGTTTCTGGGGAGTCAAAAGTTATATGCAGATTTTCTGTTATCTGGGAGGGTCAGTGTCCTTAATCTCCCATGTTGTTCAAGGGTCAACTGTATATCCCTCTGAGTAGTGCTGTTTGATCCTGAGTTTTGCGCTCTGAGGTTCCTGGGTTCCACCTGGTGGTATTTACACTTTAAGGGAAAGAAAGCATTTCAAGTCCTAGTAATTTCAATTCGAGACTCCTTTCTTCTCACATTCCTCACTTATTCTGTATTTCAGCCAAACAGCAGACCAGGGTTCTTCAGATTTTGCTCACACTATTTTATTTTTTCCGTCAGCACTGATAGTGACTGACCAAGTCTATGTATTGAAGGCTACTGATGTTTACTAGAGGGACCTAATAGTTGGCCAAATTGGCTTAGGTCAAATCTCAGCAGTTCTCTCTTGCACCTGCACGGAGATTGACTCCTCAAAACACAATTTAGATGCTAACTCTTTTGATGTCAGTTTACCTTATGGTGGCACATACCATTTTATTTTTATAGCACTGCCTACATGATGTTTACTGTTAAATGAACGAATTCTGGCACTCTGTATTTATCTGGTGGCGCTTAGCATATTCTGGGTTCGTATTATAGTTTCCTGTTTGTGTCCCCTATTGAATGATAAACTCTCAGTGCCTTCTTATGGTACATGTTCAGTAAACGTTGAGTTGAATTTTCCTGTTGATTGTTGACATGCATTATTGCTGTCTGTCTGTATGGTAATTCTCACCTGTATCACTAATTCTCATAATAATCTATTCCTAACTCTTATAGGACTTACCATACCCTTCTGTGTATCATAAAAGCTTGTGATCCTGTCTGAATTTTCCTTCCAGAGGCTGTATTGTCTTTTGAATCCTTCATGATTCTTAGCACTTGGGTGTGCAATAGATACATTGACTTAATGTGAGGTGATTTTTTTTTTCATGCTGTGAAATGTTTTTAAGATTTCCTTTTGATAACTTTAAGACAAAGGTGTAGATGAATAGAGGAAAAAGGCTGATAAAGCAGAAGAGGAGGATGGTGTGTGGTACACAGACATCCATAGACATTTCAAAATCACTATTTACAGACTTACACATAGCAGATTGATTTATATACATCCCAGAGAGTGGTTGATAGCAAAGTATTGAGGAAACGAAATTCCTTTTTATATATGTTGATGTGAACTTGCCAAAGAGCCAGTAAGTTCTGAGGATTCTACCTTAGAAAAACATGATTTAGCAGCAAGGGTAAGGGCTTTAGAGGGAAGCACCCGAGTTTATATCTTAGCCCTGTCACCTGCTGGCTGTGTGACCTTAAGAAAGTTAACCTTTCTGTGCTATGATTTCATTATCCGTAAAAATAAGAAAGTGTAGGTTTTGCTCCAAGTTGTTGGGAGGATTATGGCAGAGAGGTATGTGAAAACACCTTGCAGACGCTTGTCTCAGCAACTGCTTGCCGAACTAACTTCCTCGCAAGTACGGGGACTGGGTTTTGTGAAGCACAGTCAAGGCAGATGGTGTTTTAATTTTTACCCCTTAGTTGGTCGTGTATTTATTTGTGAAGCTTTACAGAGGCCTGACATTGAGTTGCTTTCGGCTCTCTGTTTAATGAGGTATCTTTAGGGGAAATGGTGAAATTTTACAGAATCAGTATTATCTTTGGAAATTTGGGAAGTGGAAGTAGTGTTACAATTACTAAGAATTGCCAGTTAGGCATAATTAGACCTGTACTCTACCTACAGACAGAACTCACCCAACTCTGTTTATAGAAGGTAGGAAGGGGACAGGGGACTGGTGATTAGTTCGTATTAACATTGAGCATTATGTTTGATCGGTTTAGTTTTGATGAGGAAATTAGGATTTTTGAATTCTTATTCTTGTTTTAGCAAAGCTCGACCTTTAACACAGTAAGCAGTGAGTATTATACAAGATTTCCTCCTGAGTTGCTTGAATTAATTGACAAAGGGGGGGAAAAAAAACCTGTCGGTCAGGAATGTGCTTGTTAGCTTCAGTTAAGGTTCTGCTGATCACAATTGCCTAACAGGAAGTTTGTCTTTGTAGGCAAATGAGAGACAAACCAGGAAGACCTGACCGTCCAGTAGGGTATCTCTAACCTGGATCTTATTTTTGTTTTCACAAAATTCAAAGATTGCAGAGTTCTGTGATGTCAGCAGGAAGCATTTTTAGGAAATTCCCTCTTAGGGTTAGTCAACAATGAAGACCACAGAATGGAAAGCTGTTAAGTAGAAACAATGGGATATTAACATGTAAAATGGAAAAAAAAAAGTCTGTGAGTAGAGAGATGGCTAAATATAATAATTGTAATGAATATAGGAAACCATTCTAATACTTGCCTCAGATCCACAGAAGAAAAATTAAGTTAGAGCTCTACTGTTGAGAAAAAGGAACTTGAGTCATTTTTAATTTTTATTTTTTTAAAGAGTTAAATTGAGAACGCTTAACCAGTTTTGGAATAATAAAATATATTTTGGTTCTGTGAAATGATCACTTGGGAGACTCAAAAAAAAGGGGGGGGGCAGAGAACAGGAAGAACTCAGTCTTTAACCTCCTGGTCTGGCTTCTATTAATCTTTGTAGCTCTAGCATAAGGCCTGCCACCAATTAGGCATTCAGTAAATATTTGAAGGGAAGAGAAGAAAATTAACATAGTAATACAGGAAAAGGCTTGGTGATTCAAGAGGTTCAGAAATGAGTCCATTAGTCAGGCTGTGGTTGTGTTTTGCTATAATTGCTCAGCATTTTGGTTATAGCAGTAAGTTATACTTTGAAAAGCAGAGTGTATTCTTTCAGGAGTTAGCTACTAGCCATAGCTCACTAGCTGCTTTTATCAAAACTGGGTTTCCAGTTGATTCTTGGGCTTCAGGGTAGTATCACTTAATGGGAGAAGCTTGAGCACTCATTCTTTGCTTGAGATTTTACTTACGTGAGCTCTTTTAAGTTGTGGGTATTAGGATACTTCCATATGATTGTTATGGTGAGGCTAATCATAGACTGGTATTTCAGTCACTCCCATTGCTTTACCTATGATGTGATAGATCAGAACATCTTTAGTTACTGCCTGTGGACTATTATTTATTGACAAATCTTGGAATTCCTCCATTTCAACTGGATTTGAGATTCTTTGTCACAGACACAGTCTTTGATGCTAAACACAAAGACTTGAACATTATAATATGTCTTATCATTAAAATTGTGAGCCTCAGAATTGCATGCCTCTGTTAAGGAAATGCTTTTTTAAGTGCCAAGATATGGAGAGAGAGCCCTTTCAGGATGGTTTAACTGGTTTAGTTGTATTTTAGGCTAGGCTGAACTATTTATTCTTTGGAATTTTTGTACTTCTCCATTCTGACGTTAATTAACTCAGGACCTTTGAGAGTAAAGCTCAGTTTCTTCTGCCCCAGGAATCATGGCCTTTCTGATCCTTAGACTTGGCAGGCTGCAGTGCTCAGTGGAAAGGGCATGGTCTCTACCACTTAGTAGATGTAGGACTTGGGGCAAGTTATTTCTTCTCATCTTTTTTTTTTTTGAGAATTAAATATAAGTAACAAATGTAAAGGGCCTGGCACATTAGTATTCCTTAAATAAAGGTAGGTATTAATTACTGCAGGAACATTTTGGCAGTAGGGTGGTAATTGAGGAAGTAGGCAATTTATGTGCAAGTAAGTTAACAATCTTTTGACTCCTCAAATTTTTATCTTTGTTATCCCATTGAATGCTTTTTTTTCTCTCTCCCTTATATTTTGTTTATGTTTTTGCAGGCTAATGGAAAAGTTGGTATGGTAGTAAAAGAATGTTGATATAATGTGTGGACTGGGCTTATGGACTTAAAGGTGTCATATAGTAAATTGTTTATTAGTGTTTTTTTTTTTTAATAATTTTCCTTAGTTTACCCAATCACTGGCCATTGTGGGGGATTGGCCTTTAATGAATCAGAAGTTTACTCTTAAAATTATGCCATGTATTTTAAACCATCCTATATTTCAGGTGAGGGTTGAAGATTTGTATAATGTGTAGATTTGATGTCTTATATGTAGCAAACCAAAAGATTTCTTGCCAGGTGCCTAAGTATCTTTACTGGGAGATATTTGAGCCCTCTCATATCATTAATTTTGGGTGATATTTTTTGTAATGGTGGAGGAGCTGTCTTAGAAAATGGATAAGGAAGTTCATTGTAGCTGAACGGTCTGAGACAATTTATGTGGATAATAGAGTAAGTTTTTAGCTGCTCTCATTTGGAATTGCATATTTATCATGAGTAAAAATTAATACTAGGGATGTTTCCTTCTTTGCCATATAGAATTTCTTATCCTTTTGTCAGCACAGAGGTGAGGAATACTGCTCCAGAACTTTTATCCCAAATAGCTGACTCAGGGGTTGTAACTTTTTTTCTGTGCCTCAGATCCACCACTCCATTGACCATTTCTTGGTGGCTGTCCTTTGCCGCTGGTGCCATGGTGGGTGTTTGGATTGCTTTCTGTCTTTCAACAGTTACCGAAGTGCATGTTTGGGATTTTATTGAAGAAAGCTGGATACAGTAAACGGAAAGAATCTTGGAAGCTGCTTGACTGCTGTCTTTTCTCAGACTAGTCTGAAAGGGAATACCCCCATTCATTCTGGATTGGTGGATCTGAAGTACAAAATATTGTCCAGGTAAGCAATTACCCTGTATTGTTTTGTTATGTGGAACTCAACTCATTTAAAGAAACTTAAAGAAAATTTCTTTACTTTTTTCTATTGATAGAGAAAGGAAGAAATGTTATTTAGATATAGTGTTCATGTTTGGGATGGATTAGTGAAGGTGTCTGTGGAAGAATTGCTAGTAGACACTTTGTTTTAGTGTAAGAAGTGCAGTTATTTTTATTGTAGGCCCAATTGGTTTATAGTTACAGTCAAACAGGAAATACAGTAAACAAGGGAAATTTGGGGAATAGCTTATAAAATATGGACAACAGGTGATCATTTTAAGGTATTATCTCATGATTTATAGCTAATACCTGGTCAAAATAGTTTTTGTAGTTACCATGTAAAGTAGTGGTGTTTTTATTCTTGGGACTCTTGGAGGGCCTTCTCAGGAAGATTTACTTACTGTAGTAACTGTTTATTGAGCGTCTGCTAAGTGCCAGGCACTGTTAGAGGCTCTTTACATAATTTCTTACTCAGTTGGCACATGCTTTACCTTATATTTTATTGTTAGTGAAATGAAGCTCATAAGCATTAAGTAAGTGCAAGTTGCCTGGGGGCATACAGCTAGTAAATGGCAAAGCCAAGCTTTAGGCTTGATTCTTTATGTTTCCAAAGTTCCGGCTCTCTCCATGTGACTGCATTTGCTGAAGTTTGTACTTCAGCTTCTGGATTTTCAAATTGCCCATCTGCAAGAGCAAGGTGTAGTTTTCTATGATGGGTTTCCACCAGGAAAACACATGATAGATCATTGTTTGGCATGGTATTTTTATATCTGGTGCTCTTTCTGCTTGGTGAAGAAATTAGATCTTCAGTCAGTTCATCAAGTGAACATAAAGGTAACTTAGGGAGTATAAGAGAGGCAATGCATTTAAATGTCAAAACATGGTTTATACAGGGAAGTATCACTTGCTCTAGTGAACTCGAACCTGTATCTTCTCAGTTCCTCCTTAGTTTTTGTTGGTTATTTAAATAGCTCAGTAGTTTAGTATGTGGACTTCTTTTGATCTGTGATTTGTTAGCCTTACAAGTAAGACATTGTCTGGCAACTCTCTTGAAAACATGACTTTTTTTGGTATTTAATATACCCTCCAGATTATCCATTTCCTTTAATCTTAAAAAAATGTCTTTTTGTCATAGACTGATACCCTAGCTTTGTGATCCTTCTTGTAGTTTAATTCCTTTATATTTGCGAATGTTTCTCCTAAGTGAGCATTTTCTACACTTGTCATCTGAAGAGCTGTGAGGGTGGTGGTGGTGGTAGAAATAATAGCAGTTAACACTTCGTGGGCACAATTATAAGCACTTCATATGTATGAACTTTTTATACTCATAGTAACTCAGTGAGGTAGGTACCATTATTTCTTTACTGATGAGGAAACTGAATGATAGAGTAATTAAATAACAGGTCCAAGGTCGCATGTCTAGGAAGAGACAAAGATGAGGTATGAATCCAGGCAGTCTAGCTTCAGAGACTTCTAAAGTCTAGCTTCTAAAGTCTGTACTATATTGTCTTAGTATCGAGTGTCATCCAGTGATAAAAAGAGGGGTGGAAATCCTGAGGGCTAAAACTGAAATCACTGTAAAGAAAAAGGAAACAATTGTTGTGTCGAGTATCTACTTCTGACCTTTGGTAGAAAATAGCCTAGATCTCAGTTCCGTGTTAGCCATCCAAGACTATCAGGCTGTTTCCCAAGGTGACTCACAGTAGGGTTTGTTGGAGGCTATCTTCCATAATAGTGCTGTTCAGTGGAACTTTCTACGGTAATGAAAATGTTCAGGATCTGTGCTGTTCAATATGGTAGCCGCTAGTCACATGTGGCTGTTTTGAAATGTGGCTCTGGAACTGAGGACGTGAATTTTAAATTTTATTTAATTTAAATAGCCACATATGCAATTTTAGAATTTACCTTCATCCTGGGTCTGTTCATTGGTTTAAAACCCTGAGAAATCTGATCTGGTCAGCATGCTCAAAGCAACTCCTTATCCCAGGTATGGACCAGTATTAACCAGATGTGCAAGACTGATGTGTAAAGCCAGAATTCCAGTTTACTAGTTTATAATGGTATGTGCATGTTGGTATGATTAATGTAAACTTTTTTGATAGGTAGGTTTGCTTACTAGTTCCTAATTAATATACCAGTTTAAGTTTTTCAAATAAGAAACAGAATTAGAGGGAACTGAAGACTCAAGCCAAATGCCTGGAATATTGTTTTTGACTTGACCTACCAGGTCAGAACATAGTCACGTGGCTTAGTTTGCATGGACTCAACCAGAAGAGTGAGGTATTTGCTAGACTGGAACTGAGACAATCTCATTCAGCTTACGTTAGGGATGGGTGGTTTTTCCCTATGGCAGAACCTTTTCCTTCAACTTCTCTCCTTGCTTTTAACTTCCCAAAATCTTTTCTGATTAAGGCACTCATTTTTAGACAAGTTAGTACATTCAGTGTGAATGTACTCTTGACTTTATAGGTCTGGGAAGCCCTTCGTTTCCCTTCAGAAAATGAAGGAAATAAATGCCTTTATCACTGTTATGATCCAGTTTGTATTCATTTGTGACTCTAAGAAGGCAGTTAGGTTTTTTTGCTTCCCTGTAGCCTCTTTTGACCAAAACAATGTATTAGCTTATTTAATTTGGTCATATAGTGTGGGGTGGAATAAGAACATACTCATAAAAAATAAGCTAGGTGGTATGTTCTCTTTGCATTTTATCGTGTTATTAAATGAGCTTGTTTTAAGCTTGCTGTATCATTACTTTGAGACTTGCTCTTGTTTTTCTGCTCTGAAAGAAGAAAGAGTAATGTAACCACATTTGTATTTTAGGAAGTTAACTTTTCAGGTGTGTGCAAGATGGATTAAAGAGACTGAAGGCAGGGAGACCAGTTAGTTCAAGTGAGCAATGAGAAAGGCAAACCAAAGCATTGACAATGGGCATGATGAAGGTGGGGTGGACTTAAAAAAGATGTAGGTGGTAGGATCTACAGAACTTGGGGATTGGTTATTGGAGTAGGTGATGGATGGACTATAGTATGAATTTTTAGATTTTTGCCTTGGGCACCAGGATGGATGTTTACTATCTTTTCCAAGATAAGGACTATTAGAAGAAGGGCATACAGGGCATGGGAGAGGTGGAGGAAAAATAATGAGTTTAATTTATAATGAAGTTGAGTTGTGTATCGTGAGTCCTTGATACTAGAGAAGTATCCAGTGGGAATATGAGCATCAGAGAGAGCAGGGAGGGAGAGAAAGATTTGGGAATTTTTATTTTGCTTCAGTGATAGCTCAATTTTACAAGATTTCTCAGAGTGTAGATTGAGGCATCTATGTATCAGTGTTTGGGAATGCTAACAAAGAAATGGACTATAACTAAGTTTACATGATCTTATGAGATCATATGTGATACTGATCAAGCATTGTTACCACTCTCCTTTTCATCTGAACCTGGATATTCCATTATAGTATATTCCCAGTCTGTAAATTAGCCTACTATGTTTGGGTTATGATTTTCTTTTTTACTATATGGCTTGTTTAATGGAGGTACAGTTTTTGAAATGTGTTTTTTAAAACTCCAGGTTGTCACTATGTATCTTATGGACATTTATGCAAATTAAATTCCATGCATCTGGTGACCAAAACAAGGGGAAAATAACCTAAACAGTGAAGGTTCTGGATAAAGTGTGACATGAGAAATTAAAATTTGCTCTTCTCTCAGCCTATCTCAATTCCTGACTGCTTCTCATCTAGCTGTGATGAGTTAAAAGACACATTTTTAATATCACAAGATGTCCTTTTTAATAAGGACAAGCCAGCTATTTTGTATACTAGTCAGCTGAAGAAACAGTGAACTGTTCAAGTGGAGTGAAAATTAGCTGTGTTGGAATTACTGAGATGGTGTGTCAATCTAGTGTGGCATGTATTTAAGGGATTTGTAAGGCAGATGTTTACTATATGCTATTTTCACCTTATGCACTGACTTCAGGCCCTAATTCCCAGGTGATCTGTAATGCATGGTTTTGGTAATGAAAGCATGGAGATATGAAGAGTTCATTATAGCTACAGTAAATCAGTACTTAACAAAAAGGTTTTTAGGATACATTGTATGTGTGTATGCTACAAAATTCATAAAGTACAAAAAGGAGTAGACATTTCGGGTGCCTGGGTGGCTCAGTTGGTTGGGCGACTGCCTTCAGCTCAGGTCATGATCCTGGAGTCCCGGGATCGAGTCCCGCATTGGGCTCCCTGCTCAGCAGGGAGTCTGCCTCTCCCTCTGACCTTCTTCCCTCTCGTGCTCTCTCTCTACCATTCTCTCTCTCTCAGTAATATAAATAAATAAATAAATAAAAATAAAAATCTTAAAAAAAAAAGACATTTAAAAAGAAAGTCTGCAGGTCTCCTATTACCTCTGGCTCCAGCTATTCAGCCATATTTTTGTGTAGCTTTCATATGTATGTGAGTGTGTGCTGGACATATTCTTCTGCACCTTGAATTTTTTTAAATGTAAAACATGACATGGTTATCTTTCATATCAGTTCCCAAAGAGCTCCTATAATTTTTGAAGAGATAATTTAAAAGATGCAGGCTGATTTATTATAAGTGCTATAATTTGTTAAACCAGTCTGGACTGATACACATATAGGTTATTTCCAGTCTTTTGCTATTACATACAATGCTGTAAAGAATAACTTAGTGTATGTGTCATTTTACATGTGGAGAAGTATATCTTCAGGACAGTTTTCTAGGAGTAAGTTTCACTAGATAGATGATTTAAAAAATCTGATAGACATTGCCACATTGCCCTCCAGTTGTACTGCCACAGTGTATACTCTCACAGGCTCTGCTGGAGAGTATTCTTTTTTCCTGATACTCTCATGGTGTCATGTGGATTTCAAGGTGATTGCTTTTTTAATTGTTCTCTTTTCCCCCCATAACTTTTTATTATGAAAAATTCCATATATATATATATAAAAGAGTTGGGGAAAACCCAGTACAACAAGCACTTGTATAGTCTTTCCACCTAGACTCAACAGTTGTTAAAGTTTTGCCATATTTTTATCATTTCTCTGCTCCACGCCTCCATTCCTCCTTCCCTGCCCTTGCCACTTTTCTCCCTTCCTCTCTCTCTCATCTCCTCCTGTCCTTATCTCCTCAAATACATATCCTTTGTGGTCATTAAAAATTTGATAGTAAGTTGCAAGCATGACACTTCACCCTCTAAACATTCCGGCACCTGTCTCCTGAGAATAAGGATACGCTTTCTCTCTAAAACTACACACACACAGAACCATGTACATATAGATATATATATCCATATATAACCACGTATTATGTGTAGTCATTTATATTTCATACATATATAAAACCACAATACTATTTTTATGTCTGAGAAAATGAAAAGAATTCCATAAAATAGTATCAAATATTCAGTTAGATTTTCCTAATTGTCCCAAGAATGTCTTTTCTAGCATGCCACCCCCCATTTTGTTTTAAATGCCAGGATTCAAACAGAATACACCCTTTGTATCTGGTTATTATATCTTTTTAATTTCTTTTCATTTGGAACATTCCCTCTGCCCTTTTCCCTCCTCTCCTGGCATTGATTGTTTTTGAAGAGTCCAGCTCAGTTTTCTCTAGGAAGTGCAACATTCTTCATTTGTTTATTTCCTCATGGTGTCATTTAACTTGTTTCTTTAGCTACTCTACTTCTTGTAAACTGGAAGTTAGGTGAGAACCTTGATTGCAACCAGGTTAAACATTTTGACAAGAATGCTTCATCATAGGTGAAGTATACTTTGCACTGAGTCATGTTGGGAGGCACTTGATGACAGGTTATCCCATTGTGAGCTATGCTAAATTTGATCCCTTGGCTAAGGTGGCAGTAGTCAGATCTCTCATTTATAAAGGTACAGTTTTATCCTCTGCTATTAGAAAAGAGTTTATGGGATAATATTTTGGAACCTTGTAAATATCCTGTTCCATTACAACATTTCACCCCATGGTTTCGGCATCCTGATCCTGAAGTCAGTTATTAGAGTAGGAGTTACAAAATTGTGGTTTTCTATCATTCTGTCTACATTTATTAGCTAGCATTCACAGAGGCCATCCCTGTTTCTCCTCCTTTCTTTTGTGTACCATCATACTCTCATGGACTTTTTATTTATTTAGTGTGTTAACAATCAGTCTTTTTTTGTAAAGATTTATTTATTTGAGAGAGCGAGAAAATGGGGGGGGTGGGAAGAGAGAGAGGGATAAGAATAGAATCTCAAACAGACTCCCTGCTGAGCACGGAGTCTGAGGCAGGGCTTGATCTCACCACCCCGAGACCATGACCAGAGATGAAACCAAGAGTTGGACGCTTAACCCCCTGAGCCACCCAGGTGCCCCAGTAATCAGAGTCTTTACTGGTGTTCACATTGTCCCAGATTTGGCTAATGAGAGCCCCTTCAAGGTAGTGCCCTGCTTCCTTTTGATATGATCCCATTAGTCTTTGTGTGTTTCTTGGCATTTTACTTTCTCTGCATTTCAGGCATCAACCAGTTCTCCAAGAAGCTCTGATTCCTTTTAGTGGGGAATGGTATTTAAAAGTCCAAAGCCTTGTTGTTGGGTTGTCATTGCTTCTAGATCCTTTCGGTAGATAGAACTAAAGAATCTATTTAAAAAGAACCATGAGATCATATTAGTTCTGATGCAAATTTAATATTACAGGGATATTTTTCTAAACTTTTTAGCCTTTTGATTTTCAGAATCAAAGGGACCATATTGGTGTGTAATGGTTATCAAGTTGAGATACAAATTGTTATGTAAATAGGCAGGTAAATAACTTCATTTATTATTGAGCATGTACTCAAACAGGTACTCTTTAGTTATATGGGGAGTACAGAACAAAATCAGATACGTACCTTGCTGCCAGAAGCTTACAGTCTTTTACATAAAAAACTATAGTAGTGTGAAAACTGGTAGGGATCATGAGAGGTAGACATACAATGTTTTACTCACCCTTAGAAGCCTGAGCAGAAGTTAGACATGAATATGGATGTATTGGGGAAGGGGAGGGCTTTCATAGCAAAGGTAAACAGGTGAACGATGGCTGGCAGGCAGGCAATGCTGTGTAGTGCCTTTCGGGCAGTTCTGTGAAAAATATTGGAGTATAACTTGTGTGGTGGGATTAAGGTAGATAAATTTGCAAAGATAGATTATAACCAAATTTTGGACTTTATCTTTAGGTCCTAAGTTATGAACTAGTAGCCTATATGGATCAAACTTCACAGATATATTTTCTTTGGCCTGCATAGATTTAAAAAATTGAGATATGGGGTACCTGGGCGGCTCAGTCGGTTAAGCGTCTGCCTTGGCTGGGGTCATGATCCCAGGGTCCTGGGAAAGAGCCCCGTGGGGGCAGGCTTCCCACTCAGCGGGGGGGGGGGGGTCTGATTATCCCTCTCCCTCTGCCCCCCTGCCTGCATTCTCTCTCAAATAAATAAATCTAAAAAAAAATTGAGACATTTCTTATCAAAACACTGATTTCTGGTTTGTCTGAAAACTGGAGCTGAGGAGTGGCTGCCTTTTATTAGAGTCAGGGTTTGTGCTTTCCTGGTCCCTATAGCCCCTGTAAATCTGTCTTTATCTGTCTGGCCCTTACAAGCTTCTGAGCTTGTGTGATCCTGCAGGATTGGAGGTGGGGTGTGAGGGTGGGAGATGGGATTTGAGAGGAGAGGTGATTGAGAGCTTGAGCAAGATCTGTGCTTTAGAAAGATCACTCTGGCAGTCGGTTTGGAGGATGTATTGGAGCAGGGAGACCAATCCGTAGACTGTTGGAATATTCCAGGGGAATACAGGGTAGTAACAGATGGTGCAGAGAGGAGAAAATGAGACATTTTAAAATGTAGAGTGGTTAGATTGTATTGTTGGATAAGAGTATGTGTGTGTATGTATTGACAAGAATGTAAATCAAACTCTATTAAAACACGAAATCCCGTTTTTAAAAAGCTTTGCATTCATAAGTTGGTTTCTGGAAGTTAACCACATGTTTTCATAATCTTTTGGTTAATTCTGGAAGACAGTGGTAATAGTTTCTTGCATTGTCACTGTGTAAAGTTTAGTTTTGTAATATGCCAATAGCATCTTTTGTCAAAAAATCTAACTCTGGCTTTATTTCTGAAAGTTGTGTATGAAGTGAGTGTATTGTGATTTTTTTTCTTAATTATAGAGCTAAATTACCAGGCAAAAATGTTAGCAATGCTATATACTTATTTTTAGAGAGTTGGCTGCTTTATTTAATTTCCCCCACATTCTCTGCAAGAAGTTAATCCAAAGGATAATGAGTTAACATGGGACTGTCTGGTACACTTAAAATCACACCTATATTAAAACCATCTAAGTTGTTAGTAAGTATTTTGGACATCTTGCCTGTCCGATTGGGGCATGACTTGATCCAGTTCCGTTGCCAATGCTATTACTCTAGATATTTAGTGGCACCACCAGCTTAGGCAGTCTGAGGGAGATAGACCTGGAGAACATGTAAGTGACAAGACTGGGAGTCAGAGTGACTCACGCTGACAAGCCATATCTGGATTCTGTGTAATAAGCTTCGGCCTCAAAGGGTGAACAAAGATTGGTTTAAAGGGTATTTGTATATACGTTTGTTTGTTTTTGTAACTTACATATAGTATAGAACACAAATCTTAAGTGTACAGCTGAATGAATTTTTACCTATGGAAACAGAACACTGTGTAACCACTACCCAAATCAAGGTATAGAACACTTCAAGATCACCTTGAGGGCTTCCTCATGTCTGTCTATGCCTAACCAAGTCAGTAACCCTCCCAAAGGTTTATTCTGGTCTTTTTCACTGTAGATTAGTCATGACTATTTTTGGATTTTTTTTTTTTTAAGATTTTATTTATTTATTTGACAGAGAGATAGCCAGAGCAGGAACACAAGCAGGGGGAGTGGGAGAGGGAGATGCAGGCTTCCCGCTGAGCAGGGATCCCAGGACCCTGGGATCATGACCTGAGCTGAAAGCAGACGCTTAATGACAGAGCCCTATTTTTTTTTTTAAAGATTTTATTTATTTATTTGAGAGAGAGAGAATGAGAGATAGCACGAGAGGGAAGAGGGTCAGAGGGAGAAGCAGACTCCCTGCTTAGCAGGGAGCCCGATGTGGGACTTGATCCCCGGACTCCAGGATCATGACCTGAGCCGAAGACAGTCGCTTAACCAACTGAGCCACCCAGGCGCCCCTGGAGCCCCATTTTTGAATTTTATATAAATGGAATCATACAGCTTATACTTTTGTGTTTTTTTCCCCCCTCTGCTTGCTATTACATCTATGAAATTCACCCATTTTGTTTAACAGGTCTTTTTCCCTGTGCATTATTCAATTGTATATATAGTCCATGTTTTGTTTATTTTACTGTTGATGAATTAGTTGGATTGTTTCCAATCTTTGGCTGCTATATAACATTTCTAAGGTGGAAATAAGCACTTGATTCTATCGGTTATAAAAAACCAGGATTGGAATTACTGGGTCATAGGATAGGCATATGTTCAGCTTCAGTAGATACTGCTAAACTGTTTTCCAAGTGCTTGGGCCAATTGACACCCCCACCTCTAATGTGCGGAGTTCCAGTCACTTCGATTTACACCCCCACCTCTAATGTGCGGAGTTCCAGTCACTTCGTTTTGCTAGTCCTTTTATTTTATTTTAAAAAAGATTATTTATTTATTTATTTGACAGAGAACGATACAGCGAGAGAGGGACCAAACACAAGCAGGGGGAGTGGGAGAGGGAGAAGCAGGCTTCCCGCGGAGCAGGGAGCAGGGAGCCCAATGCGGGGCTCGATCCCGGGACTCTGGGGTCATGACCTGAGCTGAAGGCAGACGCTTAACGACTGAGCCATGCAGGTGCCCTTGCTAGTTCTTTTAATTTTAGCCATTCCAGTAAGTGTGTAGTGGTATCTATGACTATGAACTATTGAGGTGTAATTTACATGCAGTAAAATGTGCTCATATTTTAAGTGTACTGCTTGAGATTTGAGAGCTAACCCCCCCCAAAATTCTCTCACCTCCCTTTGCAGTTCCCCCACCTCCATCCCTGGCCTCAGGTAACCTGCTTTCTATAATTAAAATTAGTTGTGTGTGTTGTAGAATTTCATATAGGTTAATTGTATAGTATGCATATACTGCAAGCACTCTGTGTTTAGCTTATTTTACCCAGTGTAATGTTTTTGAGATTTATTCTTGTTGAGTCAGTTTTTCATTCCTTTCCATTGCTTAGCATTATTACATTACACAAGTATACAATGTTTTGTTTATTCATTCTCCTGCTGAAGAATATTTGGATTGTTTCCAGTGTTTGTTATGAATAAAGCTTGTGTGAACATTTGTGTTCAAATTTTTGTTTGGACATTTCTTTTCTCTTGGGTATACCTAGGAGTGGAATTGCTGGCATAGAGTGTAGATGAATGTTTAGTTTTTCCAAGTAACTGCCAGGTCTTTTCCCGTAGTGGTTGTACATTCTTATGACTTGCCCCACAATATATGAGAGTTTCAGTTTCTTTTATAGCCTTGTCAGCACTTGGCATTGTCAGTTTTAGCCATTCTTATATGTGGGAAGTAGTGTCTCATTGTGGTTATAATTTACATTTTCTTATTTTTACGGATTTTTATTTATTTATTTATTTGACAGAGAGAGAGAGAGAGCACAAGTAGGCAGAGTGGCAGGCAGAGGGAGAGGAGGCTCTCTGCTGAGCAGGGAGCCCGATGTGGGACTCGCTCCCAGGATACTGGGATCATGACCTGAGCCGAAGGCAGCCGCTTCACTGACTGAGCCACCCAGGCGCTCCTATAAATTTACATTTTCTTGATGACGATTGATGTTGATCATTTTTTCATGTGCCTTTTAGATACTGTCTTTAGAGAAGTATCCATTCAAATCTTTTGACCCTTTTAAAAAATTGAGTTATCTTTTATATTGATTTGTGGGAATTCTTTATGGTAGTCAGGAAACAAGTTCTTTGTCAGATACACATATTGCAGACATCTGTTCCGTGGCTTGCTTTTTCAGTGTCTTAATGTTGTCTTTTGATGGACAGAAGGTCTTAATGCTTACAAAATCGAATTACTCAGGTTTTTCTTTCATTGTAATTGGTTTTTGTGTCCCATTTAAGAAATTTTGCCTACTCTAAGGTCTTAAAGATAGTCTACTCGCAACTTTATGGCTTTACCGTCTTTTTTTTTTGACAGACAGAAAGAGACAGCAAGAGAAAGAGCACAAGCAGGGGGAGTGGGAGAGGGAGAAGCAGGCTTCCCACTGAGCAGGGAGCCGATGCAGGGCTCGATCCCAGGACCCTGAGATCATGACCTGAGCTGAAGGCAGACGCTTAACAACTGAGACACCCACGCGCCCCATGGCTTTACCATCTTAAAATAATTGTAATTTTATGGTTGAGCTAGGGATCAAGATTCATTTTTCCCCCATATGGTTATCCACTTAGCTCAGTGCTGTTATTTACACATACATTAAAAAACTATTGAAAAATTGTTGAAGAACATATGAACATAAGAAGCTTATGTTTTGTTTTTTACAGAGTTAACCATGTTTATTATAGAAAAATTCAAAATAAAAATAATGTAAAATAAGAAACAAAAAGAATCAAAATTTCCCTTGATGACTGTTAATATTTGGTGTAATTCCCTTCCTTCATATACATAGTTTTTCTTTTATGTATGTTTCATATATATTTTTCACACATAAAATTGTTTTGCAAACTGCTTTTATTTATTTATTCTTATTTTTATTTAATTTTTTTTTTTTTTTTTAGAGAGAATATTTGTATGGCTAGGGGGGGGGGAGGGAGAGGGATTTTTTTTTTTTTTTTAAGATTTTTATTTATTTCATAGAGACACAGGGAGAGAGGGAACACAAGCAGAGGGAGTGGGAGAAGGAGAAGCAGGCTTCCCACTGAGCAGGGAGCCCGATGTGGGGCTGGATCCCAGGACCCTGGGATCATGACCTGAGCCGAAGGCAGATGCTTAACGACTGAGCCACCCAGGCGCCCCGGGAGAGGGAGATTCTTGAGCAGGCTCTGCACTCAGGGTGAGCCTGATGCAGGACTAAATCTCACAACCCTGAGTGATCTCTCCCTGAGCCGAAATCAAAGAATCAGACACTTAGCCAACTGAGTCACCCAGGTGCCCCTGCAAACTGCTTTTATTTATTTATTTATTTTAAAGATTTTATTTATTTATTTGACAGAGACACAGCAAGAGAGGGAACACAAGGAGGGGGGAGTGGGAGAGGGAGAAGCAGGCTTCCTGCTGAGCAGGGAGCCCAATGCGGGGCTCGATCCCAGGACCCTGGGATTATGACCTGAGCCGAAGGCAGACACTTAACGACTGAGCCACCCAGGCGACCATGCAAACTGTTTTTAAAAACAATATTTGTGGCATTTTTCTGAACCATTTTCTATTTCTTTTATAATATTTTGAAGGGGTGCCTTGTATATATGAATGTGGAAATGGCTAACTAGTTAAACTATTCCTTTATTAGACATTTAAATTCTTTAAAATTATTTCTAATTTATAGCAACTTTTTAAAAAAGATTTTATTTATTTATTTGACACAGAGAGACACAGCTAGAGAGGGAACACAAGCAGGGGAGTGGGAGAGGGAGAAGCAGGCTTCCCGCCCAGCAGGAAACCCGATGTGGGGCTCGATCCCAGGACCTGGGATCATGTTCCAAGCTGAAGGTAGATGCCCAGTGACTGAGCCACCCAGGTGCCCCTAATTTATAGCAACTTAAAGCTGAGTTGTTCTTTCTTGTAGTTTAATCTTTGAACACATCTGTGAGTATTGGGATAATTTCTAAGGGGCAGAATTGATGGGTCAAAGGATATACACATTTTTAAGAACATGTGTATTTTATATGGCCAAAAGTTTACCCACTTTCTGTTACTTATATGAACTTGACACAACAGACCAAATTCTCTCTATAAAAGTGCTGTTTTCTACATGTTTATGCCATTTTAGAATATTAATAATTAAAAAATAATACCAGTTTGGTTGAAGAATTCAACAAGTTATTTCTGGAATTACTAGTGGTATTGGATATATTATTTTTGTGGCTATTTATATTTCTTTTGTGAAAAAAGGGAAATGTGTGGAATAGCTGTAGTTGTACTCTGTTGATTTAAATCCAGGTGCTTGGGCTGCCTGGGTGGCTCAGATGGTTAAGCATCTGCCTTCGGCTCGGGTCATGACTCCAGGGTCCTGGGATCGAGCCCCACGTCAGGCTCCTGGCTCAGTGGGGAGCCTGCTTCTCCCTCTGCCTCTCCCCCTGCTCGCTCTCTCTCTCTCTCTCTCTCTCTCTCTCTCTCTCTGTATCTCTGTGTCTCGAATAAATAAATAAAATCTTAAAAAAAAAAATCCAGGTGCTTTTGGGGAATGTGGCGGAAGGAAGTCACCAGGGTGAGGAACTTCTGAGTTTGTTGTGGCTGGGACAGTGTTGCCTTTTTGTGAACAGAATGGCTATTTTTGGTAGAATCCAGCTGCAGAAGTATTTGCTTTACCCAGTGTACTGTCTGTGGCAAGCTTAACTAGTCCCTGCTCTGGCCAGACCCTGGCTCCAGATCCTCTTTATGAAGTACTTAGGGATCTGTCATGTTTGGCCTCATTCATTGCTTCAAGGACCCTCACTCCTATTAATGCCTTCTTTGAGCTAGGAGGTGGGGTTCTACTGGGAATTCCATTCACTTTTTAGGTAGGCTTTTCTGTGTTTACATTCAGTGAACCCTATTTCTACTCCAGTTTTTTCTTTTTTTGTATTTTATAGAAATTCCTTGAAATGTCTTATATATGTGGAGGGCAGCCTAGCCAGGTTTCCAGTACCAGTGTACATTGTCTTTTGTTTTGACATTTCTTTCATGATGTCATTTGCACCAATCAGAAATTCCAACCTTCACACCTCTATTTCCTTCCGAAGTCTTGCCTGTTTTTGTTTTTTCCACTCTAGCTTTCTGCACTTAGTCACAGTCATTCCCCCACCCCTTCCTCCAGTGCCTTGACCTAGCAAGCATTGTCATCTGTTGTTATCTGGAAGGCTTCACCCTGTTCTCCTTTCTTGCTTATTAACCCTTGTTTGTCTTTTAGAGCTGAGCTCAAGCATCAGTTCTTCACGGGTTGTGTCTGGGTCCCCTAGATACCCCTACAGGTTATATTCCCTTGTCATATTCTTACAGTGCTCCATTCTTTCCCTTTGCTGCTGTTAACATAATTGTAATTAATAAATGTATTGCATAATCCCCCACTAGACAGCTCCTTGATTAGAAAGTAATGTCTGTGGGGACAAGGATCATGTCTGTCATGTCATATTCAGCTCATAGCATATTCCCAGCATCTAGTACAGTGCATGCCCTACAGCTGCCCAGTTGAATGAGGGAATGAATTTGGGAGGGCAAATAAGAATTACTGTCTTGTATCAGAAGTTTGTATTTACTTTAAAAATGAATACATTTGGGGGCGCCTGGGTGGCTCAGTTGGTTAAGCGGCTGCCTTCGGCTCAGGTCATGATCCTGGGGTCCTGGGATTGAGCCCCACGTCCGGCTGCCTGCTCAGCGGAGAGCCTGCTTCTCCCTCTCCCTCTGCCTGCCACTCTGCCTACTTGTGCTCTCTGGGAAATAAATAAAATCTTAAAAAAAAAAAATACATTTGTTCCTTAAATTCCTGGCATTTTCAGTTTCAGTATCATCTCTTAATTTTAAATGACTTGATTCTGAAGTTTATTTTTTATTTTTTAAAGATTTTATTTATTTATTTGACAGATACATACATAGCGAGAGACAGAACACAAGCAGGGGGAGTGGGAGAGGGAGAAGCAGGCTGCCTGCCGAGCAGGGAGCCCGATGTGGGGCTCGATCCCAGGACCCTGGAACCATGACCTGAGCCGAAGGCAGAGGCTTAAAAACTGAGCCACCCAGGCGCTGCTTGATCCTGAAGTTTAAACTGCCACCATTAGAAACTCCTTTCAGGAGGTCAAAAAGCATCCCGACTTTCCCTCTCTGCCTCTTGGCCCATTTTTAAACCTGTCATTGACTTCTAATCTGTCCAGATTATTTTGCTAATACTTCAGCTGTCATTTTGAAGGAGTTGTCAACTGTTGTAACTACTAATTCTTTTCTTTCTTTTCCTCCCCCCACTTCTGTGTGTGTGTGTGTGTGTGTGTGCGTGTCTGTGTCAGTGACTAATGGGATCACTATTTGCTTCTTTAGGTCAAATAAATTTGGTAAATTCCTCATATAATCTCCTCTTGGAAATTGACTTGATAATTGTCATTTTAATAATTTGTTTCCCAGCATTTCCCAAACTTTCTGACCCCAGAATGCTTCTCCTCCTTTATTTTGGTTCAAAACCTGTGGAATCCAAGAGCTATTCTTGACTATTTTTGTGCATTTCATCCCAACTTCTTGTATTCACCAAGAGTTCTCTATCTTCCTGCCAAAGTAATGAGGGAGGGAACTAGCACTTGTTAAATGCTAGATTTACATCTACTATTCCTTTTAACCTTCTGTAACTTTGAATGAAAGGTAGGCTTATTTTCCACATTTTAGCATGTGAGGAAATGGAGACTGGAGAAGGGATTTTTTTTTTTTTTTCCTCAAGGTTACATAGCGATTTTATCTATATTTTTCATCTGTCCATCTCTACAAAGCCTTGTGTTCTTTCTCCTCACTACCTGGGGAAAGAAAAGAAAAACTCTTCTAATGATTTTAGAAGCTGTACCTCTTGCTATCACCTTAGTTCGGGGAGTGTTTGGTGGTAGTTGGACTCTCAAGAGCCAAAGGCCCAGGAGCAGCAAGGCCTCTAGGCTCTAACAGGTGGGCAGCAGCATATTCTAAGTATTTGGGGAGATGGAGAAGAGAAGGCCAAGAAGAGCCTTGGCTACCCTTCCCCAGACTGCCTTTGTAAGTTCTCATGCTTTCTTGCCTCCTTCATTCCAGGCTTACCTCATTCTCTTCAGTTCCAGTCTTTTCTGCTGGTATATGACTTTGTTGGAATTTTAGGTTGGCTTTTATCAATAACATAGGAGCCAGTATTTATTGGGTGCCTGCTTTAATGGATCTAGCTGTTCCTCTCTAGCCCTCCAAATAGCTGACTTAATTAAGGTCACATAGTGTTGGATCTGGGATCTTAACCTCACCTCAGTAAATTTTTTCGGAGGGAAAACCTACCCGAAGCAATTAAAATCTATAAAATCATGGGTTTGATGTACTAGTTACGTGTTTTTTTATAATATATATTTAAATTAAACATATGGCTACTAAACATTAAAACACCTTTATGTACCACCAAAAATCACCTTGAATACTAAACCTTGGAAAATGTTCCTGTAATCCACTTTTTGTCTTTATCCATTTATCCACGAATAGTTCACTATGTATCTGTAAAAGATGAGGACTTAAAAACAAAGCAAAAGATTACGAAAAACACGCACAGCACACAATTCCATTATTATACCCAAAACATTACCAGTGGCTACCTTGCTATCAAGTAGTCAGTATTAATATTTGCCTCCTTGTCTCATAAATAACTTTTAAATTAATAAACTTAATTTTCTAGAACAACTTTAGGTTTACAGAAAAATTGAGCAGGTATATTCTTCCTCCCCCTTCAGTTTCCCCCATTGTTAACATCTTACATCAGTGTGGTTAATATTGTTTTATTATTAACTACAGCCCCTGGTTTATACAGATTTCCTTGGTTTTTTTTTACCTCATGTCCTTTTTCCACTCCAGGATCCCATCCAGGATGCTGCCTTGCATTTGGTTGTCATGTGCCCTTAGGCTCTTCTTGGCTGTGTCAGTTTCTCAGATTTTGTTTTTGATGATAATGACAGTTTTGAGGAGTTTGGTCAGGCATATGGTATTTGCTGTCTATTGAATTTGTCTTGTTTTTCTCATAAATTTGTTTTAATGGTTTTTTTCAATTCAGGAGCCAGACTTGGTTCACACTTTGCATATAGTTAATAGCCTCTTAAATCTTTTTAATCCATAAAAATTGCCTCTCCCATCTTTTTTTTTCTAGCCATGTGTTTATTGAAGAATTGGGCTTTTGTTCTGTGTAACTTTATAAATTTTGGATTTTGCTGATTACATTCTCATTAGGTCTATGTAATCTCTTCTTGGGATTTCTTGCAAATTGGTACTTAAGTCCAGAGGTTTGTTGGATTCAGGTTCAGTGTATTTCTGTATCAATTAAAAAACAAAACAAAGCACAACCCATGCTCTTTCCATGGTGTCATGGTGCTTTCTTATTTTTGTGATACTCTCTATCCTTTCCAAGTAGCTGATTCTTCAAGAAACATAGGACTCTTATGCATGTATATTTTTCTGAGTTAAAACTGCATAATTTATTGGTGGTAGATGGTGAAGCTGTAAGCTGGCTGCAGGAATGCCTGCATGTAGTTGTCAATCTTGCCAAGGACAACGATGACACATTTTATGGTATTGACAATCAGTTTTAGAGTATTATTCCTATAGTTTATTTTCAGCTTTCTCCTTTTTCTCAATTCAGATATGTAATGGCTTTTGCTGCTGTTAGTATATAGTTAAACCTTACTTTATCCCCCCCAAATTTGAATGATTACAATGACACCTGTAATGTAGGAAGATAAAAACAAAATAAGTGGGAAAATGAAGATGAAAGGAAAAATAAATGTAGGGAAATAAGATGAATGAAGGAATAAAGTTATGTAAAAATGCACAGAATAAGGTTAGTTGTTAGAGGAGGGGCACAGATTAGTCTCTGCTTGTAATAGTAGTGTTCTTTGTAGCCGTTTGCAGGAATTTCGTATTTTTAGATGCTAAATGTCTTTCTTTCCCTAAGGTTTTTTATTTATTTGGTGTTTGTACTTGGTAATGCCATTCTCAACTGCTTATTTGAAATGAAGTGCCTATAAAGATGTGGGTCAGGTTTCTCAGTGTTGGGTTTCAGAGCTCATTGGAAAATCAGGACACTTTTTTTCTGTTGTGCCTTCTTTGTACAGTCTTTTAGAGTTTTTGATTAGTTTATCCTATTATGTAGGTTTTTCTTTCTCTAGTATCTGGTAGAGGATGAATGAGATATTCTTGGAACATTTAGTTTTGAATACCTTTGTTTATCAGTAGAATAAAGTGATTTCTTAGGAAAGAAAAAAAGAATTTAAGAATGTTTCACCAGCAGAATACTGCGTCTTTATAACTTTGGCCATATCAAATACCTTTTTTGAGTTTTGCCTGTTGAATTTGAACTAAATATTTAAGGTTTGTTATGATTTTTCTAGTTAAAGTGGCAGAAAAGCCAACTTAAAACTGGCTTAAGCCAAAACAAGGAATTTGTAATTTGAAAAATCTAGAGGTAGGTGTGGATTTAGGTTTCTTTCTCAGACTAAAAAGTGGTATCTCTGGTAACCAATTCCAGACTTTACCTTGTGGTCGCATGAAGGCATCAGTAGCTCTGACTTTCATCCTGATGTGTTCAAGCTCAATGGGGAAAGAATCTCTTTTCTTGTGGCTTCCTGGAATTCGAATTTAGAACATGTGCCCACTCTTGAATCAATCACTGTGATTAGGTGATGTGGCCAAAAAACAAGTGTCCATCAACCCCTTAAAATTATAACATATTCTTCTCTGGCCCCTGAATCAAGTTTTTGCTCTGCATGTAAACTTTCTGGACTTTCCATGTTAATTATTTGATAACTTAACAAATATTTATTGAGTTCCTACTATGTACAGGCACTGTAAGGATTTAAAAACATTACACTGTAAATTGGTAAATTCCCTTACCAATTGCTTGTAAATTACTCTATTTTTTATAAATTATTATGGAAATAAAAGTTTGTTTGAAAATGAAGTATAATTTTTACTTTCATTTTTAATTTTTTATTTAAAGGTTTTATTATCTTATTTATTTATTTTAAAGAGACTTACTTTATTTTATTTTTTTTAGAGAGAGCTTGAGTGCACAAGCTTGGGGGCAGGGGGAGAGGTGCAGAGGGAGAGGGAGAGAAAGAATCTTAAGCAGGTTGCACACTCAGTGCAGAGCCTGATGTGGAGCTCAATCTCACAATTCTGAGATCATGACCTGGGCCGAAATCAAGAGTCAGAGGCCTAACTGATTCAGCCACCCAGGTGCCCCCTGAAGATTTTATTTTTAAGTAATTTCTGTACCCAAGAAGGGGCTCGAACTTAAAACCCTGAGATCAAGAGTTGCATGCTCTACCAACTGAACCAGCCAGGCGCCCCTGGAAATAAAGTACAATTTTTTTTTTTAAGATTTTATTTATTTATTTGACAGAGAGAGACACAGCGAGAGAGGGAACACAACCAGGGGGAGTGGGAGAGGGAGAAGCAGCCTTCCCAGGACCCTGGGATCAACACCTGAGCTGAAGACAAACGCTTAACAACTGAGCCACCCAGGTGCCCAATAAAGTACAATTTTTAAAAAAAGACTACTACTTTAAGATTATCCTGTGGTTTTATAGACCAGTTTTTGGTTTATGAATTTGATTATTTTCAAAGTAATAGTAATATCACCCTTTCAGCCTTTTTTCTTTTCACTCACGTCCGAGTGTTGGTAGCTATTTCTATTGTTTATTTGTAGAATTTTAACTCATCAATGAAAAGAAATGTGGCTTAAAAAAACAGAGAAATCTGGCCCGCGGATTATTTTTCCTCTTAAACCCGGTAGGAAATGTCCCTGTGAGATTTGTCTTCTGATCCTCCTCTCAATTCTGTATTCTCTCAGAGTTAATGAAAAATTTATTATGATGGCGACATCTGTGTTCTGTGCTTTGTAGAATATCTTGGCGATGGCTTATAGCTGAGTCATTCATAAAGTTATTAAAATAGTGAAGTTGAACAGTGTTTTTGACAAAGAAGTCCAGTATCTCAAATATATATTTGGGCTTTCCATCTTAGACTTCATTGCTTCCTTTGTGTGAAGACTTCCAGAGTGTTACAGTCAACCCATGTTCATATGTACTCCTCCAAAAAGAGTCTGAAACTTGCAGGTTGACCTTACTGTAGCATGTGTTTTTATCTGCTGTCGGGACGAGCTGCTTTCAAGGGGATGCACACGAAAAGCACAATGTGAGAGATTTAGAGGACCTGGGCTAGAAAAGCATTTTAAGAAGATGGACAGAATGCTCTGTAGAGTCCCTTTCAGAAAGCTCCAGAATATAATGAAATCTCTGGCTTCAAGCAGTGAGAACTCTCCTTTACCCAGTTGCCTGCAGGAGACAGACAGTGTGAAGGGAATCAAAGACATCCTGGCTGTGCAGCAAGCAGCAGGAGTCCCTCACTAAGGCAGCCTTAGCCCCTGGCTGAAAGACAGATTCATTTGTTCGCAGAGCCCAGTGGATTGTGAGGCACACAACTTCATTCTTATTTGAAACCAAGGTCAGCCTAGGATATGAGGACAATGGGCTATATGGGAAAGTAGAGCAAGGGTAAAGTTTGCTATAAATTTAATTAAGGGATGATAAAATGTACCCTTTTATGAAATGTTGGCTTTGACAACTCACTTTTCATGCTATTCCCAGCTAAAGAAGCAAAATTTTGACTACCATTGTTTTCTAAATAAGTCAGCATACAGTTGAATGTGTTTGTGTATGTATAAAATTTTAAAGATTGAGACTGCCAGCTTGGAATGTGTGCTTCTTTGGGATAGGGGCTTGTTAGGTCTCTGAAAGTAAGTATATATTTGAGAAATGAGCAGTGTTTTGAAAATATTAGAGGGCTTGTTTAAATGGTGTAAGGTTTGAATTCAAAAGGTTTTGTTGTAGGATCAACTTTTCATTCTATAGATGCTTGTTCAGAGCTAATAATGAAAAGGAGGCATGGTGGAAGCTTTGAAAGTCTTTGGAAGTTTTTTTATTTTTGGTATTTTGGTGTTTTTTAAAATATCCTTAGTAGGGTTTAAGTTTTAATACTCTTGGAAGCAGTGAAACTGCATTTCTTTAAAATATTTTATACTTCTTTTAGGAACTTAACTGTTTTCATTAGTGAACTGGGAAATGGTATAGCTTTATTTCCAGAAACAATTTTGATATCACAGTATTTGGTCTTGAGAATTCTTGTGTTGTCTATTAAAGCATTCAGTGTACTGGCATGCTCAGTAAGCCTTTTTGAATGAATAATCAGTTTAAAATGAACAGTTAGAATAAGATTATAAGGTGGTCTGACTGTAATTGAGTCAGACCCTTTGTGAGTAGATAGAAGTCAAGACATCTTCCTGAAAGTGATATCTCTTTCTAGAAAAAAATGAGCATATCCATTATATCAGAGAAAAAAAGTTTTCACTTTCTGTACTCATGTTCTTTTAAAATCATGGCAAACTTTGTACTCTCTCACATGAAGGTAGGGCAAGGATTTTGATTTAGTGTATTGTAGGTCAGTCAGATCCTGTGCAGACATGTCCAGAAATTCTCTTTCTGAACTCTTAAGTTTCATGAGAGTTGGTAGAAGGACTAGGAAGGGGTCGAGCCAGGGCCTGTCTCTGGAATAGCAAGGAACGGGAAGTTGGATTAACTCGAGTGGGGCCTGGTGCTGTGGTATAGATAATGAGATCAGATGTCCCTCAATTCTCAGCTGATGTCTAAAACACAAGGTGAATTTTTAGTTCTCTCACCTGGAAGTCCTCTCAGGTGTCATGCAGTATGGGGTATGGATTGTCAGATATTTGGAAGTGGCATCCTCATAAGACAGAACACCAGTACCTAAGAGTTTTCTGGCTAAGTACCCTCAGCTATCTAGAAGCCTTAGGCATTGAAATGAATTTAGCTTAGTGTCTTTGTCACCTCACAGTGCAACCAAATTCTGATACCTAGCTTAACCTCATCTGTTCTCCACCTTCACTGAAGGGGAATAGACTAGAATCAGGGATTTGCTATGACCAGATCCTTAAGGAAGAGTGTGGAAGTGCCAATTACTCTGTTTTGAGGTGGCCTGGAGGAGAGAGGATTGAGAAACCTGAGTACTGCGTTGCCCATTTTCTGTCAGCTGATCTGAAAATCTATAGTAGACTCCCCCCAATAAAAAGTAAACTAAACATCACCTGTATTTAATTCTGGTATTTTATGTATATTTTATGTTTTATTAAATAAAAATGTAGGATCGTAATGAAAGTCCTGATTTGTAGCCTTTATTCACTCAATGTTTCTTGAACTTTTTCAGTGTATTGTAACTTTCCATATATTGTAAACTTTCTTCTGGGTCAGTAAATATATTCTTACAACGTGATTTTTATTTGGTGGACACATAACATTCTGTCTTCTGGAAGATCTATAATTTGTATAACCAATCTCTATTGTTGGGCCTTTTTTTCCTTTGCTATTATGACTGATGTTAATGATAAACATCTTCTTAGCTGTATTTTTGGACTTGTCTTTCTTTCTTTCCCTAGTATAATTTCCTGCCCTTGAAAATACTGAGTCAGTGATGTGCATGTTTTTCAGGTATTGAATATGTATTGATAAGTTGAACAGGAGAGGTTGTACCTGTTACACTCCCATCAGCAATATAGATGGGTGACAAGTAGATAAAATTTATAAATAGATGAGAAGAAATTGCTGCTCAGGGGAGTTTAATGTCAAGCAAAGGAAATGAGAGGCAGTATAATTTAGGGAAGAAAGTAGGGATATTGGAGTCAGAATTGCAAATCTGCTACTTTTGACCAGACAGCAAGTTATTTGCTGTCTGGTCCTCAGTTTCTTCCTCTTTAAAGCTAAGCTACCAGTCTGGACGGAGGTGGTGTGAGAGTAAATGAGACCACAATAGTTGTACAGTGTGTGGCACACAGTAGGCATGCTGAAATATGAATGTGCTCCCCCCTTCCAGTTTATCCTTTTTTGTGAACTTTCATTTTAATTTATTGTTTTCATTGAAAATGAGGTTAAGCTTGTAGTTTAGTGGTCTCCCCTAGTTCTGAATAACCGTCCTCTTTGGACTGCAGATGCTAATTGACAAAGGCTCAGATGTACTTAATTTAACTGTTTAATTCTCTCCAGTCTCAGGATTTGTGGATCTTGGTAAACCCTTTTCGGATTGGGTTCAGACTGATCTGACCTGGAGCTTGCTGGGGGAATCTGTTCCTTTTTGGCAGCTGAATCTCAGACTGGGCCTAGTACAACTGAGGACCCATGTGGCTCTGCCGGAAATAGGTTTATTTTGTTACATCCTGTTCTCTGTCATGCTGCTTAGAATAGAGATTTTGCTCCCCCACCCCCATTTTTCTAATCCTCCATTCCAGCAGCTTCTGTGAGAGCTCTGAAAAACCTGGTGACATTTTTGAATCCTGGGTGGTAGTTGTAAAGTGGACAAGGATATTTTTTTCATTTGGAGTTACTCAGGACTAAGGTTACCACTTTGAGATTTACTGCTATTTTTGAGGGTCACTAGGTAAAATATTTTTCTAGCATTCCAGAATCTTGACACATCTTAAACTGCAGTTGTTTAAAATGGACTCAACTAATTTTTGGGAAAAGAATTTTTTATTTAAGTTGTCAAGTTACTATTTATAACGTATAACAACTTATTTAATTACTTATATAATTAAAGCATCACTTAGAATTATGCAGTATAATATTATTAAACAATTATCATAAGTACTAGATATTCATTGGAGAAAAATTCGAAAATGTGAATGGATAAATATTCAAAAAGAAAAATTACCTTCATTCGTCTACCAAAGATAACTGCAAAGATCCATTTTAATTTTATTAGCTTCAGGTTCTGGTATCTCATCTTAGATAATCATTCAGAATGAGGTAATTGGACTTTGGAAGATTTGTCTTTTAAATTATTATAGGGTTTAAGGAAATTTGGGCTCTGGCTTTGAGTCCTGATTTTATTCCTATTTAGTGATGTTTGAAGCTCGAAAACTTGCAGATAGTATCAGTTTTCCTCACTCTTACCCTTCTTTTTTCCTTCCTCCTTCCACTGCCTCCTGTTCCCCATACACTTTTCTTCTTTGAACATATATCCCAGCCTGAAAATGCTCTGTGGTGTATTATCTACAAATCTGTAGTTCTACTCTATAGTTGCTAAGAATTAAAGCAGTAACTTTCTTGGTTATATGTCACATGGTTACCATCAAATTCTGCTATAATAAAATACCATTATAAAGAAAAGAAAGTCTTTCACACACAGAGGCACTGGACTGGTATTCAGTTCTTTAAAAGGCTTTGGAGAATGCCTTTAAATTGTGTATTAACTTTTATTCTACAACCCGATTATTGTATTATGGTTCTTGGTTTTAAAAGCAGTACAATTTTTTGGTGAGAGTTTGCTTTTTCTTATAGGTTGCCGTCAAACATTTTAACAGCAGCAGCCTAGGTTCTCAATCTTAGGGGATGCTTTTTAAAAGCTTTCTGTGGCTCTGTTTTCATTACACCACTGCTGCTTCTTGAAAAGCAACAGTCTGAGAATTCAGACACAATAGGGGTAGTTCCTGATTTGGATGTTTTTTTTTTTTTTTGGATGAATTTTTATATTTGCTTTATTTGCTTTGAGGTGAAGACAGCCTCCAACTAAAGGAATGGATACTCTGTAGCTTCACACCCAGGTTTAGAGAGCTGGAGTTACATAATCTCCTAGAGCCTGTGTGTTGTATGATTCTTCAGGGCCAGATCCCCACTCCTGGATAGAGATTCCCAGTGGAGAGTGTTATGGCCAAATAGTAACCATAAAATGGACCTTCTATTTCACTTCATCTGTTATTTGGTAGCCCCCATTTCATTATCATGGCACTGTTTGTTTTATATCCTATCCTATCGGTAGGGCATGGTGGAAGTTTTATTGGGAAAAAAAAAAAAAGAACCTAGACTGGGCATGAAAATTGACTTTAGACATGTACTTCCAAAGGTAAGTGCCGGCCCTTGTATCTACTCTTTGTAGCCTGGCTGAAAGAAATTTGTATTGGTTGTACAATAAAAATGAGAGGCTGTCTTGTTAGATTCTCCAAGAGACTTCCGTTTCTAACTTCTCTTCAACATGCTTCTCTCCAACTTCCAAGGATCTTTCTTTGATGCTGGCTTGAGTTGGCTTGGCTTTGGCTTGATGTTTTGCTTTGTCCCTGACTTTTAGTCTAAGAACCTCACCCTAACCCTTGCCAATATGTTGCATGACCTGCTTCTATCCCTCTGACAGATATGGTTGAAACAGTATGTATGCTGAGTTGCTGAAAAAAGCTCTTGGGCATGTTGATGATAAATTGGATTGCACACTTGGGAAGGATTGGTTGTTTACTGGTGAGCTATATATATAGCATACAGTATAAGGGCTGTTGTCTATAGGATGAAGTCTCAAGTTTGATAGAGTGGTTTATGAAAGACCTCTGTGATTTGGCCTCTCAGCTTTCCCCATCTCATACTGAAATACTTTAGTAATGCTGAATTAATTGCAGATCCCTGAGTAGAATGTGCCATTTCTTAGCTCTTTGGCTTTGTTTATGCTATTTATTCTGCCTGGAATGTCTTTCTCTTTTTACCCTGGCTGCCTCCTACTCATCCATTATGGCTTAGTTCAGGCATCCTCCTTCTTTGGTTGGGTTAAGTGTGTGTGTGTGTGTGTGTGTGTTACACTGCACATTCTCAGAATTCCCTCCTGTGAACTCCTGGACAAGAGAGAATGTCTTAATTGCTTTTCTGTCTGCAGATGTAAGTTCAGATAAGTTGTTTGTTGAATGGAATAGTGTTTAAGCCACTTAGTTATCTCAAACATGATGACAAGAGTTAGATGAGGCTGGTAGTAATTCTGTGGGAGGTGGTTTAAATAAAAAAATTGGGATTTATAGGAAACCCCTAAATTTGTATTTAAAAATATATAGAAAATAAAGCATATTTCTGAATCAGAGTGACATTAGAGAGAGATTGACGTAAAATACCTCTTTGGGTAGCTTTTAAAAGAATTGCCTCTTTGAGAAGGAATCAGGGCAGGATATTCAAAACAATCCCATCTAGAAACAGACCAAAGTAAGCTTTTGTGAGTTCTCCTTCAAGCCAGCCAATTAGAAGACAAGGTGCCTGCAACCACTTTTTCCTTTTGATTTGTGGTTCCTATGGCAATAGGAAGAGAGCCTAGGACATTTCTCTCCTACCTCTTTTAATAACTTTTTGCTTTTGAAAAATGCCAAAAGCTATTATTCTTCTTGTCTTTATTGACTTATAGTGTTTCTCAGCATGGTGGCCCTGATTCTGGTTTTTGATTGTACAGTGGGTATGACAAAATTAATGAACACTATCAGTTTTCTTGACTAATGCTATTTTCTTTGGCTGTAGAACCTGTAAATATAATCAATCTAATTGGATATTTGCAGTTAATATTAGAACATTGTGTGAAGCATTTCTTATTCCTTATGAATAATTCTAAATTAGAATACTAGTCATTACAAGTTGTTAAATGTGAAATCAGAGCAAACATTTCTTGGGGGTTTTCTACCCCTGAGAGCCCTCTCTTAAGTGTCCCCATTGTGACCCCCGTGGGTTTCTCTTGAGCTCGAGGCTGAAGTCTCAAGAGGAAAGAGGCTTAGTTGGTATTGTTGTTGGCTTAATAAGTAGGTCAATAAGCATTTGTTAAAATTGGTAAATACCCACAGTGTTAGGGTAAGTTTTTGAGACATATTTTAATAATGAGATAGTGTTCCTCAAGTTTAAAGAGAGAGACCAGTTATCTTTAAAAAAGGAAAAAAGAGAGACAAAATAGTCTACCTTGTGAATATAGCTAATATGACAAAATCTTTACATTATTCTGTTAAAGATGATAGATAATAGTTATTCTACAAGTCAACTTTGATTTCCAACCAGGTCCCTAAATTTAAAGTTAGAAGTTTCAAGAATCAGTTACTGCAGTGGTCCTAGCTGCATTTTAATGCTCTTAGGTTGATAAATGTGGAACTTTTATTTTTAACCATTATTTTCAAGTTAGATCAATGTCTTCTTGGTCCATTACACTTAAGAGGAGTCTTGTTTAGACTACTAGCAGGTACATCCTTATAAAAAGATGGGTGTATTTCCTAGAGTGGCATTTTCTGTTGTGTAAAGACTATTTTTCAGCACTGTGGTTGGTTTCTTAGCTTCACGGAATTGAGTATGAAAGTAAAGGAGTTCTAATACCTTTAATAAATACTGGCATTACTCTCTGTACCCCACAGTGTCTTTCATGGATATTATAAATTCTTGGAAATTAGATCTTGAGGGGGTTCTTACCTTTTCCTGAAAGTATAATTTTAATATCAAACTTTTAAAAACATTTGTAATAAATGGCTACTATTTTGAAATTAAGTTTTCAGAAAATTTTCGTTACGTTGTTTTCCATATATTTGTAAGTATTAGGTCATTAGATGGTTAGGAAACTTTGGGAAGATCATTATTTTTCTTCTTTAGTTTCTTCTAAAATCAGGGGTGGAAGTGCAGACTAAATTGTCTTCCATTTCTATTTGATTCTTTGCTTTATTAAATATGAAAATGTGTCCCCCCTTTTTTTTTAAGTTTTGGATCCCAAGGCATTAGCAGAATCTAATCAGGGTATAGTATTCTTATGCCTTCATAGTTTTACTGTTTGAGTCAAATACATATTAAATCTTGCAGAGGGAACCTGTTTCTGTGGAATAAATGAAAATTAATTTGCAGGTGAACTTTGGTGTTAATTTGGTATCAGTTGTTGAATCCATATGTAATCCTTAAACTCCATTCTCAGATCTGAGTGATTCTGTGATTTGGATAATTACAAAGATTCCAAAAAGGAAACTTAAAATTGAACTATGGGGGTGTTGGGAATTTATTTAATTTAAAATAATCCATGTAAGCAATGTATACAAATATAATGTGTTTGGGCCTTTTCTCTGCCCATCTGCTTCTGATGCATACTGATGTAAGTATTCTTTTAATAAGCATTTGCTAGATATCTCTGGACAGAGTTTGTTTTAGTGGAAAGAAAACAGATTTGCTTAGAGTCAGGCAGAATTTACTTCTAGTCCTAATTTTACTATCAGCCCTTGTTTTGTTGCTCTTTGAACAAGCTGCTATTTCAATAAATCAAGAACTTCTTTACTGATCCGTGGATTCCTCATCTTTAAAATGGAATAATGCCTCTCTTAAAAGAGATTTATAGAAAAAAAAAAGCTTTTGTGGGGGTTTACTCTGTCAACTGGCTATCATATAACAAGAGCTTGATAAATGGCAGCTGTTTATATTATTATACAAACATTTATTCAGCCTCTTTCGTGGCACTCTGTGAAAGTGTTGGGGTAACAAAATATGGATCCCTAGAGGATCAGTGATACATTTCTACCAGTATCAGTGATACTGGTAAACTTCCCAGTAAAGGCACATGTTGGAAATGTATGGTTGTTACCAAAAAGCTGCTCAATTTTTTATTCCACTTGATTCCTCCGTGGTTTTGGATTCTTTATATGCCTTTTCTAAATAATCTCAATATTCAGGGTGCCTGGGTGGCTCAGTCGGTTAAGCTTCTGACTCTTGATCTCAGCTCAGGTCTTAATCTCAGGATTGTGAGTTCAAGCTCTGTACTGGGCTCCATGCTGGGTGAGGAGCCTTCTTTACAATAAATAAATAAGTAAGTGATCTCAATACTCTAGTTAAATTATAGGAGAGATGTAACTAGTAAGTGGCAGATGCTGGAGAGGAGCCCAGGTCTATTTGATTTCAAACATAGCTGTCTTTGTTTATATTATAATTGGGATGACCACAGAATTTGTCTCCCAAACCAGAACGCTTTTGAGAATGAAAGTTATGCTGGGACAACCAAGTGTAAACCTGGATGGTCCAAGGAAAATGAGGATGTCTGACCATCCTAATTATAGTTAGGATAAACAAGTTTATGATGTTAAGTCTAAGACTTCTGGCGTATTTTGGTTAAATCCAAACACCCACCTTCAGTTAAAAAAAAATGGTTTTTTGTGTGGTTATTGTTTTTGCCATCGTAAACTAATTGACCATAGATTTGCAGAAAAAAGTACTTATCGAATACCATAAATAATCTAATGGCTTAAAAATACTAGCCACAGTGCATATGTTCATTTTTATATTTTTCTTTTTTCTTAATTCCCTTAAAGCCAGCAAGCTTTTAGAAGAGAATGGGAATGGGTAAATGAAATAAGCCTTTAAGTTCTTGTGTCAAATGAACTTTGTAAAAAAAAAAAAAGTCTAAAATTAAAATCATCATATTCCAAAGTTTTTCCTTTGGAAAGGCAGAGATGTGCATGTCACTGCAAAATCAGATATGTTTTTAATCAGCTCTTTTATTGCCTGTATCTATCAATCTATCACTCATCTTTCTTATTTCTTTTGCCTTATGTCTCTAGGTGTCCTGTGATTTTATTTAGGGAAGTACAAAACTGTATCTACATGATAAAAATTCAGATGATCAAAGTTTTTACAGTAGAAGCATCATATTCTTGTAGAATTAATGTGGGTTTAATAGACTAACGAAGGTTTGAAATTCTGGCTCTCCCCTCCTTTGCTGTGTGTCCTTGTGCAAACGATTTAACCTCTGAGCCTCCGTTTCTTTACTGTGGTGTGGGAATTAGAAAACACACTTAAAGTCCCTGGCACATAGTAGGTGATGTAATGATGGCAGTTATAATTACATGACTCAGACTAGAAACGGTTATTTTTATTGTTATAGTCACATTCTTACCATTAATCTTGTTGCTCATTCAGACCTTCACAGTTCCCTTTAGTGGGTTTTCATTTAAACATTCTCTCTCTCCCTCTTGATTCTGTTCACTGTGTCCTGAGGAATTAGTGGTTGGCAGCAGAAACCTCCTTTCTGTAGGACAGAAAGTGGGCCCTCTATCCCAGGGTTTCAGTAAGTTGTCTAGGACCACCATCCCTGACCTCCAAACTGCCAAGGGTGCATCCCCTGCCCAACTAACATTCAAGTTGCCTGTGTGAAGGAGTGATTTGTTGCGGCCTCTAACTGCTTCTTCTCTTCCTTCCTTTTTGTCATCCTGCAGTGTTCTGTGCCAAGGTCTTTGTGGCTAGGCTGCGCCAACCTGGTAGAGAGCATGTGCGCACTGAGTTGCCTGCAGAGCATGCCCAGTGTCAGATGTCTCCAGGTGCCTCTCTTCTTTCTTGTTGTAAATGTGTTTTTTACGTATGCCATGAACATTTGTTGAAACTTGCAGTAGTGTGTTTAATCCAATGTTAAGTCTGCTAAATGTTCTGTGTAACCCTCTGCTTTTCTCCAGCCTGGGTGCCCCACATGGAGGAGTTAGTACCAAGAGGGGCCTCTCAGAGAAAATGGGTCTTTGGCTGGGCCCAGTTCTACTCCTCTTTTTCTGCTCCTGCTTTTTATTCTCCCCTCCCCCCACCTTGAAGTTCCGATTCTCATGTTTAATAGTTGTGCATGTGCCCACAAAACCCTGACATTTTCCATTTGGCTACTTTTAACAGTTCTTTGTTGAGTTGGGAGGGTTTCATAATTAAAGTGGTGATTTTTCTATTTTGAAATTCATCCTTTTGGCATGCTTTCTCTCCCTCCTTCAAAAAAGGAGTAGGGAGGGAATTACTAATTGTATAAAATCTCAAATTGAAGTTTATTAAAGGTCACAGCTTTATGCTGCCAATAACTGTCGGTTTGGGCCACTTCCCAAAGGCCAGATCTGACACCTGTCCTCAGGGTCCACCCAGGTTTCCAGGCCGAGGCTGGCAGAGAATTCCACAGATAAAAGTAAAACTTTTTGGGGGGTGGGGAGGGGTTGCTCAGGAAAAAACTGTTAGCAGGAGTGTGGCCAGACTGCACTCGCTTGTTGGGATGGATTCTAAGGGGAGCCAAGGCAGAAAACATTGCGGCTTTATTGGGGAAGTTCTGTTTAGAGAAAACGTGTATTTAATTAAGTATGGTTTCAGTAGCAATATTCAGTTTTCATCACTGCGTATTCCACACAGTTTATTATATCTTTAAAAACCGATATTAAATTCCTGGTGTCCTGTGGAGACTGCTCTGTTTTAGGAAAACCCTATAAAATGAGGAAATGAGTTAGAGGGATATTATTGATGGCATGGATGTCTTTACTGTTCTCAGGGTTATCTTTCTATTCATGTTTACAGTCTCTAAATGGAGCGGGGGAACCAGGAAGGAGGAGAATTTCTTTCATTTTGGGATTGTGTATTTTATTTACTTATTAGACATTCTGAGTAGCATTGGTGTGGTTATTGATTCAAATTGCTTTCTTTAGAAAACTGTACTGGAACCTCACTAACACAATTAACGAGAGAGTAAATTGAGTGGAAGATCCAGTTGTTATAGGAGTGTACATAAAAAGGCTGTACAACACTTAGGGTCCAGGGATTGGGTGTTGCAGTGAGGCTCCAGTGTAATGTATATTTATTTTTGGAAAAACAGCTTCGCTGCATGCAATGTAACTTTAACAAAAATGTTCTTCAAATGGCAGATGTTGTTGCATGGACTCTCCTTGGTGCTAAATAATGGATATTTGCATGATAGTAATAGTGTGTTTTTCTGAAATGCTTATTACTTGAATGTTTAAAGTTAATTGTTAGTGGGGCGAATGAGTTTTTTCCAGATATTTAAGTAGGGGAAGAATTGTAGTGCAGATTGAAGTGCAGATTCTTTTTATTGCATTCAGTTAAAAGTAATTGACCAGTGGGAAACATTTTTCAATATATTTTAGTATCAGTATTGTGAATTCTCTGGAGGTGGGGTGAGTGGGAGGAAATACGGGTTCTTACCTTGCTGAAATGGAAACCCAGATGTGTTCAAAGTTCTTTGACTTCTCTCTCCCAGGGAAAATCATTTAAGAGAAAAAATGTAAACTTTGCCTTGACTGGACCTTGAAATACAGTGGAATACTGAATGATATTCACTGAAATGTGAATGGAGCAAATACTGTTTTTAGAGATATATTGGGAATTTTGTTTATTTAGGTTTTTGTTTTCTTTAGTATATAATTGAGAGTCTACAACACAGTAAAATGAAATATGTACTCAGTTGATTTGGAATTAGCAAATCATTACTCTGTTTTGTTCCGTTTGTGAATGGAAAGTAAACATGTATTAAAGAACATATTAGATTTCCTTCCTGTCTACTCACTGGTTTTACATATTACTGTTTTAACACCAGTGTTCTTGCTCTCTACCTCCGGTCTCCACAAACAGTGCTACAATTTAGTTGACTTAATTTGTGCTTGGGTTTTCAAAGAATGCCTGTTGATTTTATGCTTATTACATCTTTGGTTTATTACAAAGATGACTCTTGGCCTGACATTGCATACCTCTCAGTGAACCCATTGTTAAGAAGGCCTCAGAAGAGAATAGGTTACCTGAAGAGCCTGCTTGACTTTGCTTGGGCTCTGGAGTTGCATGACAGGGTCCTCCTTAAAATTCCCACACCGGACCCATTGTCAGTTGGACCTTGAGCCAATTACCTGTCTATGTGGCTGAATTAGTGTACCTTTTCAAAAGCAGAAATAAAGATAGTATTTGCCTTTAGGCATTATACAATCCCTCCAGGTTCTGCTGTATGTGAGAAAGGAAAACGGATAGCTAAGACTGAAAAAATAAAAATCACTCATTTATCTCAATAAACTGTTAAAAAATATATATATTAGCTTTGTGACAACCCGGTGAGGTAGGTGTTATTATCCCCATTTTTCACATGTGGAAACTGAGTTTCAGAGGTGATATGTGTGATTGGACCCAAGTTAATACTACATAGCTGTGAAGTGGTAGAGCTGGCATTTGAACCCTAGCTTGGCCTGATTCCAAAATTGTTCTTTCCTCTGCTTGAATGCTGTTTCTAGAATTTTCCATCTTAGTTTTGTTTGTAAAAACTTTACTTTTGAGATATCTGGTGTGTGGCTTGTTTAGCCATTATTTATTTGAAAATGAAAAAAAGAAAAACCTGACAAATATTTGTAGGTGGAAAACATTGCATTCCCATTGCCAAAATGAGCCCTCCTGAATCTTAAAGCTAGTGAGGTTCCTGAATGGCTTTTCTGCAAGAATATTTACTGAGCATTTGGTATGTGCCAAGGCCTATCCTGGTGTTGAACACATAAAGATGAACAATACAGACTTGTTCCCTGCTGTGAAGGAGTGTGTTATAGTAAGCAGACCCATGAAGGAAAATCCAGACTAAACTACAAATAAAGTCTGAGAGAAAGAGAGAAAGAGAGAGAGAATATGTGTATAATAAACTATGAAGTTAGCCAAATGTATGTGCTTTTAAAAAAATGTGAACCAGTTTAAACTAGGACTAACTCAACATTTTTTTAGAACAGTTGAACTGGAATATCTGGATGTCTCTGAACAAATTGAACTGAATCAATTTCTCGGTTCAGCTCTCTAGATTGAACCGGTTGATTGTTACATCCGATTATCAAGAGTTCAGGCCACGTAGAATATTTGCTAAGACTCTAAGACTAATCTGTCACAGGAGTAATATCAGTGTTAATAATAGTGTGTATCGTTTATTTTCCACTTTCTTTTTATGTGTCAGGCTCTAGGCACTAGGTTATTTCATTTAATCCTTATGGAGAAGTTATCTGTGATTGCTTTTTGCTATATGCAGTTATGAACTGAATTGAGTTGCTTAAGGTTACACATTTATTAAAGTGGCAGAACTGGGTTGTGAATGTAGGTCTGGATAACTGCAAAGCCAGTGCTCTAGTCACCATGCTGTAGTGATAGTAACTTGGCAACTGCCGTTGTTAGGTTGGAACAAATTCTCCTTTATTTCTAGTGTTAAAAGTTGAAAGCTAACGCACCTAGAATGGTCGAGGTTCCATGTAATGGACTGACAAATTTTCTTGGGAGTGCCATTTGCAAGCTCTCAGCTGGGGAGAGTATTAGCGGTAAACTTTTCTCAAGGCGAGGCCTGATGATTTGGATTGACAGCAAGCATCATGTGAATCAAGTTTTAGTGCCTCCTCCCTTCCAACTCCAGTGTGGATAGTGCTGGACAGTCAGTACAACTTTGTGAAGCTGCCTTTCCTTTTTCTTTTCTTACTTTCAGTATGGATAGTGAGCCACAGAGGTTTAAGAACACTACAGTTGGAAAAGAACACTACAGTTGGAACTTGCCATAGGATAAAAGGATATTTTTTAGCTATGGGCTGTAGGTTGGTAGAAAGAATCCTAGCTCTGGAGCAGACAAACTCAGTTCTAGTCTTCTGCCTGCTACTTAATAGCTCTGTGACCCTAGGCAAGTTACTTAACTTACCTGAACCTCAATTTCCTCATCCTTAAAAATAGAGATAGTTATATCTACCTACAGGATTTTGTGAAATAGAGGAAGGTAACATCTATCCCTTACTGATTGCTTGTTGTTGAGGGATGAAAATCCATTTCTTTCATTGCTTCTTCCTGGTTCCCTATTCAAGGAGAGGGAATTCCAGTCTTACAGTCTTGGATTCCATACCAGGGCAGGCTAAGAATAAGATAAAGGACCAGGCAGATGATATGGCCCCTACTGTCAGCTGTTCTCTTTTGTTCTGAGCTGTTTCCTTATGTGAGACTGGCTGTTCCAACTCAATGTCTTCATCTCTTTTCTAATGAACATTGGGGATTTATCATTTCTTGTTGCATATCCTGAGGCTACTGTGAAGACTTGGAGTAACCTTTTGGATTGTTTAATGGTACAGTCTGTTATATTTTATGAACATTTAAAATTTTTTTTCTCTTTATAAGAAAATTTACAAAATATCATTACTAAAACAAACAAACAAACAAAACCCCAACCATTGGTAAACTCACCACCCAGAGAGAACATCTGTTGCTGCTTTAGGGTCTGTCTTCCTTCTGTTAGGCAAGGAGGAATCCATCAAATTGTGCAGGCCGTCTGTGTTATTATGGTGATGATAATGAGTATAACCACTGGTTTTTCACATGTCCCTTGGAACCCCAGAGTTTGACTTTGGAGTCACTAGAGGGATAAAGAAGGGCCTTGCATAGTGCTTACTCTGAATTTATCTGTATTACATAGCAGGGCTCTTTGTAAGATTTTATGTGAAAAATTTTACTGTGGAAATTCCCAAACATCAGAAAAATAGAACCATTCGACTCAACCTTGAACAATTTTCAAAATTAATGCTATTCTTAGTTCAACTTTCTTCTTCCCTAACTTTGTTTTTTGCCGGGGCATTATAAAGCAAATCTAAGATGGCCTAAAAAGTAAAGAGGAGTTTGACAAATCAGTTTCATGTCAACATTAAAAAAATTGTTCATAGACTTAAAAATAATATGATTGGTACTGAAAGTTAAAAAAGACATATAAAATTTCCTTTGACCCCAGATCTCACTTCCCAAAGTATCATGTATCAGTTTCCCAGAATCCTTGTAGACAAAAGCTTAAAAAAATACAAATGGAACCATACTATACATACTGTTTTTTAATTAATAACTTTCTCAATTAATAATATATGTTGACCATTCTTCCCTGTCGCCACATAAATCCCTATACAACCTTACTTTTTTATAGCTGCAATAATATTCCATTATATCATTTATCATTTAAAAAAGAATTTGGCCAATTCCCTATTGAAGGAACTTTAGACTTCAGGTTTTTTTTGTATCCTAGCACTCCACTTTACTATTTTCATTGTACATTTATCTTAGGCTTGTAAGATTATGTCTGTAGAATAAACTCCTAGATCTGCAATTGCTTGATCAAAGAAATCAGTGTTTTATTGTTAATTAAATTATCTGTATATAGAAAAGTTTAATAATCTCTCCCTTCCAATCTCCCCCCGCACCCAAATGTTAACAGTTTTTTTGTCTACCACTGTGTATTTGTTTTTTTTTTCTTTTTTTTACCTGAGGGTATATAACTCTATAATTAAGGGATTTCCCCTCCTTTTTTTAAATAGGGAGAATGGGCTCACCCTAGAAAAACTGATATAGCACCTTCCTTTACTTCCTTTATTTACTTAACACTATATTACAGACATGTCCCAGATTTATAAAGTCTAAATAACTCTTTCATCATGGTACTTTTATCATTCGTAGATTTGGCGGGGTGGGGGTGGTGAGAAAGAAGAGTAGTTTTTTTTTTCTTTTTTGAATTACAGCATATTATAGAAAAGTGCAGAAATCTTAAGTGTACGGCTCAGTGGTTTATCACAAAGTGGGCAGTGCTTTTTTTTTTTTGATAGGTATGGCTGAATTGTTTTCATGGAGGTTGGACCATTTTATTTATTTGTTTGTTTATTTATTTTTGAGAGAGTGAGTGAGTGGGGTGGGGGGGTGTGAGGGTCAGAGGGGGGAGAGAGAGAGAGAGAGAGAGAGAGAGAGAGAGAGAGAGAGACAGAGACTCTTAAGCAGGCTCCACACCCAGTGTGCGGAGCCTGACACAGGGCTCCATCTCACAACCCTGGGATGATGACCTGAGCCAAAATGAAGAGTTGGACACGCAAATGACTGAGCCACCCAGGCATCCAACTTGGACCATTTTATAGGCTTCGAGTGTTCAGCGCACTAACGAAATCACATTTCCTATGGAAGAGACTCTCTATGGGAAAATTAAAACTACATCTTGTGTTACTAACAGTTTTAATTTATGGTGTTTAAAACAGAGTGCATGGTGATAAGGTTTAATAGCATAATTTGAGGACAGGGAAGCAAACAAATGGGATTCAGACCATATTAGAAAATATTTTTACCTTTTCAACAAAAATGTCTTATACATCATATAACAGACATTTATTATGTTACTTATAAAAATGCTGATTTTATGTATTTCTATTGATTTATATTATTCCTTTTATGAAAGTAACACTTTTTCATTGCAGAAATCTTAAGAGAAATATGAAAAAGAAATGAACCATTCAGCCATAATCTCACTTCATTTTAGTGTCCATTCTTTTTTTCTTGACATTTTCTGTAGATGTATTACATATATTTTTTGTTTCTTTGTTTATATATAGGCCCATACTCTGTATACTGAATTATAACCTGATTTTTATCCATATGGTTCATATTAAAGTCTCAATTTTCAGTAACTGTATAGAGTTTCATTATCTGAGTGTACAGTAATCAGTCTCTTTTGATGGACATTAAGGTCACTAAATTTTAGTGTCTATGATTAATTCCTCAGATTGTATCATTCATTGGAAAAATTCTGAGTCAAAGGTTACAGCCTTTCTCAGGGCTTCTAAATTTTGACCAAACTTGAATGAAAAAGATTCTAATTTACATTATAGTAGTTCCTCCATTATCTGTGAGGAATACTTTCCAAGACCCCCAGTGAATGTGTGAAACTGCAGATAGTACCAAACCCTATATATACTATGTTTTTTCTGTACATATATACCTATTACAAAGTTTATTTTTTAAATTAGGCACAGTAAGAGATTAACAAAAACTAATAATAAAATAGAACAATTTTAACAATATACTGTAATAAAAGTTGTGTGAATGTGGTGTCTCTCTCTTTCAAATTATCTTATTGTACTGTACTTATCTTCTTGTGATGAAATCAGATGATAAGATGCCTACGTGATGAGGTGAAGTGAGGTGAATGATGTAGGCAATGTGACGTAGCGCTAGGCTACTGGTGACTTTCTGATGACAAGTCAGAGGAGAATCATCTGCTTCCAGACTGCAGTTGACTGTGGGTAACTGAAACTGCAGAAAGCGAAACTGTAGATAAGGGGGGACTGTTGTATTCTCAGCAGTGTATGATCATAGTAGAAATACATGCTCAGTGTAGAAAACTGGAAAACATAGGAAAGCACAAAGACCAAATTTAAAATGTCATTGTTTACTCATTTGTTTTTCTTCAAGGCAACAAATATTTATGATGCTCCTTACTGTGTGCCCGGGGTTAGTGTAGGGGATGGATATACAAAACAGACAAAAAGCCACTCTGTCATGAAACCTAAATTTTAGTGGGGGAAAAAAAGAAAATGAGTAAAGCACATAATATGTTAGATAGTAATAAGTGCTATGGAGAAGAAGTGAGATAGGGCACTCCAAGATTTGGGGCTTTTATTCTGTATGAGATAGGAAGTTCTTAGAGAATTTTGACCAGAGGAGTAATTTGTCTTTCTCTAACATTTAACAGGATCTTTGGCTGCTGTGTAGATGATAGAATGAAGAGAGGAGGCAGGGAAAACAAATCTAAGGTTGGCTAGTGTATTAGGGTTCTTCAGAGAAACAGAACCAGTAGATAACATAGGTAGGTGGGTAAATAGATATTTCAGAGCATTGGCTCATGTGATTGTGGAGACTGGAAAGTTTGAAGTTTGTGGGACAGGCCAGCAGGCTGGAGACTCAGGCAAGATTTCTCTGTTGCAGTCTTGAGGCAGAATCTTTGCTCTTAAGGCCTTCAGCTTATTGGATGAAGACCATGTACATTATGGAGGGTAATCTCTTTACTCACAGTGTACAAATTATAAATGTAAATCACATCTACCAAATACCTTCACAGCAACATCTAGACCAGTGCTTGTCCAAATAATTGGCCACAATGATCAGATATCTCTTCTTTAGAGGCCTTCTCTGACCACCCAATGTAAAATAACTTCCTGCTTTTCACTCTGTTCCTTTACCCTGCTTTATTTTTTCTTCATAGCATTTAGCACTGCCTGAAATTATATTCCATATTATTTCTCCCCCTCCTATCTGTTGTCCTTCTCCCCCACCAGAACCTAAGTTTCGTGAGAAAAGGGGTCCTGTCTTGTTCACTGTATGGTGAATATACCCATTTTCTAGAATAGTTCCTGAATAGGTATAGTAAGTTGGAATATGAAGGAATGGCTATCTTTAAACTTTGTTAGGATTATCTGGTGTAGTTGTAGTTGCTGCCCTAGCTAGAACTACTTTGGATTTTATTTTCTGTGAGTTCTTTGAATCCAAGTGTTCATGGGAATTGAAAGAGTATTTTGAGTAAAAATTGATTTTGCTTTGAAGACTAGCTTGTTGTATTTTGGTTTTGTTTAAAAAATACTTTTTTCTGGGGCGCCTGGGTGGCTCAGTCGATTAAGCGTCTGCGTTCGGCTCAGGTCATGATCCCAGGGTCCTGGAATCAAGCCCCACGTCGGGCTCCCGGCTCGGCGGGGAGCCTACTTCTCCCTCTCCTTCTGCCTACGTGTGCTCTCTCTATATATCTGTCAAATAAATAAATAAAATCTTTAAAAAAATACTCTTTTCTGATTATAAAAGTAATACATGCATATTGTAGAATGTTTGGATGAGAGTGGAAAGGAAAATGAGAAATAATCCTCAATTTAGGAAGTGCCATTCTTACTATTTTGGTATATTTTCTCTCAGTATTTAATCTGTGTATATGTATATGTAATTTCATATGCTTATTTTACTTTATACTCTGTACACTTAGGGTGATTGTGTTAATGTTTTCCTATTACTAAAAATTTCTCATGACATAATTTGAAATTACTATGTAATGTATTGGATGACTGTCACGTTATTTGTCATTTTTCTGGGTGTTTAGAATCTTCATTTTTAATTGTTTAAAAACTAATCACCATCTTTGTGCATAAATCTTTGCCTTCATTTTGAATGACTTAGAATTTATTTCTAGGAGGCATACTGTATATGTCTTGTTAAATTGTTTTCCAGAGAATTTGTATCTCATTGTACCCACACTAAGATTAAATTTTATTATTTTGAAAAAGTTTAACAAGCCTGTTGAGTAGTATATTCTAAATTCATGAGCCTCTTTACAAATGGTACTTCTCTCTGAGCAGTTTGAGTATATGCTGAGTCAGCTAAGGGATGATGGCCTACTAAAAGAAGATCTAATACTACTGAATATGCTTGGCCAAGGAAAAGAACTCCAGATACATTTTTTTCGTGCTTTATGACCTTTAATTATAAGTATAAAGTCTTCCAATCACGTCACCTAGGGACCATTTTACCCACTGCTCTGTTTGGCAGCCAGTCTCTTGTCTCTCTCTTCAGCGATGGTGAGGCGGATACCCTTTCCACGGGGAAGAGAAATCCACGGTTTGTTGCCTTTGCCAATAACAAAAATGTTGGAGAGTCGGGTGGCAAAGCTGTTGCCATTGGCATCTTTCACGTGAACCACATCAAACGAACCAGGATGTCTCTCTCTGTTGGTGATCACACCAATTCTTCCCAGGTTGGCACTCCCAGTCACCATACACAGATTACCAGTATCAAACTTGATGAAATCAGTAATCTTTCCAGTCTCCAAATCAGTCTGAATGGTGTCATTCACCTTGATGAGGGGATCAGGATAGCGGAAGGTGTGAGCATCATCAGTCACCAGGTGAGGGATTCCTTTTGTCCCCACAAAGATCTTTCTCACTTTGCACAATTTATACTTGGCCTCCTCAGGTGTAATCCGATGAACAGCAAAGCGACCCTTGGTGTCATAGATCAGATGGAAATTCTCCCCAGTCTTGTCAATGCTGATGACATCCATAAAACCAGCAGGGTAGGTTATATCAGTTCGGACCTTGCCATCAATCTTAATAAAACGCTGCATACAGATCTTCTTTACTTTATCTCCTGTTAGGGCATACTTAAGTCTGTTCCTTAGGAAAATGATGAGAGGGAGACATTCTCGCAGCTTATGGGGACCAGTAGATGGGCAAGGAGCAAACACACTGGTCAGTTTATCCAGCATCCAATGCTTTGGAGCTGCTACATGCTTCAGATGCTTCTTGGGACCATGAGCCATGGCTGCGCTAGGCACGAAAAGAGAACCACCTCCTTCCAGTACCCGAGAAAAGAGGGTCAGAGGCTGCGCGCCCCAGAGACATTTTCAAACACATAGCAGCTGTGCCAGCCTGTGCCTTCCTATTGAGTTGCCTGGGTGCTATCTATGATGGACTTCAAAACTGAGATCAGTCAGTTTGAATGAGATTATTCAGAAAATACTTAAGTATAGAATCACTTGTAAATCTTGTACATATTTACTTACTGCCTACTGTGTACCATGTACCGTGTACCGAACCAACTGCCATTTTTTGTAGATAGGTTGTACACAAAGACTCTTTACCCTAATATAAGGGAGGTTCTTTCTCCCCTCTCTTTCCTTTAGAAAACCAGGAGTCATTTATTGGAGTCCTTATAAGATCTCTTATATTACAGGATGCTTCCTAGTTATTTAATTTGTAATAAAAGGCAAATGTTTAATCCTCTCCCTTTAAGACAGCAGGATATGAAAACTTAAGGATTAAAGTATTGGTAGCAGAAGACACTATCACCTAATTAATTTCAAAGAAACGATTTTGCCAAAGGAAACATTGCCCCAGGGGATCTGGAAGAGTTCACAGGAAAGGGATGGATGGATGAACTACTAATTGTTGACTTTTAGTGAATGGTTGGGGAAGACATGAACCTCATTCAGTACTAGTTTGAGATGTTTATTGAGATCATCTGACAGTAGTGGTGAAAAGGAGCACAGAAGATTTCAGCACATTTTTTTCTGAGAGATAAGATCCCACAATTTGTTTTATTTTTATTTTTAAAATTCTTTAAACTAGGCTCCACACCCAACATGGGGCTTGAACTCATGACCCTGAGATTAAGAGTCACATGCTCTACCAGACCAAGCCAGCCAGGTGCCCCTGATCCCACAGTTTGAAGTGTTGGGTATTAATGCACACCAGCTGTTGAAAGATTTTGCTTTTCATTTATTTTGAGACAGTTTCAAGCTTAATTCTCAGTACAATGCAAAGAACTTTTTGTTTCTCAAACTATTTGAAAATAAAGCTGACTGAATGTTTTGTTGTGCTCTAATGTTTTAGTGTATGTTTCTTACAGAGGAGGTTGTTTTACATAATCCTAATAGGAGAATCAAATGAGTAAAATAACATTGACACATTACTGCCATCCAGTCTTCTAAGTTTCATCAGAGGTTCAATAATGTTTTTTGTTTTGTTTTGTTTTTTTCATAGCAAAGTATCCAGTTCAGAATGATGTGAAGTTGTCATACTTACTTAATTTCTTTCAATCTTGAATAGTTTCTCAGTCTTTGCTGGACTTTTCATGACCATGACACTTCTGAAGATTATAGATACTTTATTTTGCAGTATGTCTGTCAATTTGGGTTTGTCTCTTTCCTTATGATTAGAATTAGGTTATACATCTTTGAAAGGAATATCACAAAAGTGATGCTGTGTTCTTCTCATTGCATCTGATTATCAGGTGGTATATGATTTTGGTTTGCCTCACTAATGGTGATCATCTTGATTACTTCAGTATGGTGGTGTCTAGCAGCTTTCTTCACTGTAAAGTTATCCTTTTTGGAGAGGTGTTTTGAAACTATAAATGTGCCCTTTTCATTAGAATTTCAGTTTATTCATTTATTATATCAGTATAGATTTGTGGTTCCTATCTTATTCAGTAGTTATAATTTGTTATTATCATTATTTATTTTGATGGTCAGGCAGTTCAGTGTTTGGCTAGTGGATACCCTTTCAGCTTGGCTCCTATATTTGATCTGTTCTCATAATTCTTTAAACACTTCCTTACTTTCTGTTGCAACACAAATGTTCCAGGCTCATTTTGTATTTTCCTGTACTCAGTGCTGGGATGAGTCAATTCTCCAAGGAGCGTTGGTTACTTTTAGTGAAGAATGGTATTTAAATCTTGGGGTAGGTGTGCTTAGTGCTACTGGGATTGCTTTTAGGCCCTCTCAGCCAACCATGTTAGGTAATATATGTATAATTTTGTCTTCGTCTATAAAAAAAAATTCCCTCCTTTTCTATGTCTTAAAAACCATGAGTTCACAGTATCTCCGATTCTAGTCAAATCTCATAGATTTCATTCTAGCCTTATGTAAGGTAACGCTTTTCATTTTTACTTTTTTTTTTTTCTTTAAGTAGGCTCCATGCCCAGTGTGGGCCCCAGTGTGGGGCTTGAACTCACAACCCGAGATCAAGACCTGAGCTGAGATCAAGAGTCAGATGCTTAACCAATGGAACCACCCAGGCGCCCCTGATTTTTGTTTTTATAACTCCCTTTTTTAACAGCGAGAAACCTGGCTTCTATTTTCCACAATATATTTACTCAGTCAGTTCTAGAATGTATATTAGGTAGTTTTAGAATTGCTCACCTATATCACTGAAAAATAAATGTACTAATCATACTGAATATTTCTTCATAATTAAAAAATAAGTCTTTTGCTTGTGGCTATATTACTGAGTTTCAGGAGTCACTTGATTTCGTTTTTCCCCCATCATTAAGTGTGATTATATTGTTCATTTGAAGTATATTTATTTTTATTTCTTTCTGCTCTCCTAATCCTTGTCGATTGTATTTTTTAGTACATAAAGCATTTAATGTACCTAGTTGTAAGAGTCAAAGCAACACAAGCAGATACAGCCTTCCTTTCTGTCCTGTCCTCATTCTTCCCATTCTGTTTCCACTGGATAACCAGTTTCCTTCGTCTCTGGTTTATCCTTCCTGGGTTTTTTAGTGTACTAATGAACAGGTACACATAGGTATATTTTCTTCCGCTTATTTCTTCTACAAAAGGTGGCGCATAGAGAGGTACATAGCTACTCCTTTTCACTTTATTTTTTTTTCACCTACAACTGTACCTTGAAAATTATTCTGTATCAGTCTATAGAGGCCTTATTTATTCTTGCCTCAGGATGCCGAGTATTCCGTTGTGTTGTTAGGCCATAGTTTATTCAACCAGTATCTTATCTATGAGCATGTAGGTTGTTTCCACTTTTTTTGAAATTATAAACAGTGCTCCACTGAATAACCTGTGCATATGTATTTTCATAATGTTATTTAATTGACAATGCATCTTCAGGGCTAATTCCTAGAAGTGGGATTGCGGGATCAAATGTAATTACAGATGTAATTTTGTTAAATATTGCCAAATTATCCTCCAAAAGGGTTGTACACGTTTGCTTTCCTGCCAGACATATATGAGAATGCCTGTTTTCTCACTGGTTCACTGACAGAATATTTGCCAGTGTTAGGTGAGAAATACGTAGCTTTGATTTGCATCTCTTAAGAGTAAGTCCGAACATCTTTTCTTATTTAAGGGTCATTTTTATACCTTTCCCCATTTCCTATTGGGATTTTGGTAATTTTTACCCCTCAATCTAAAAGAAATTTTTAGGCATATAAGTCCTTTCATCTGTGACATATGATGTAATATTTTTTCCATCTTTTCATTTTCCTTTGGATTTTATAGTGTTAAAAATATTGCTGTGCAAAAGTTAAAAATTTTTATCTAGCCAAATTTTCCTATTTTTCCTTTTATTGCATCTGGATTTTGACTCATATTTAAATCACCTTACCGTACATCCAGATTTTAAAGAAATTCACACATATCTTTTTCCAGTACTTATGGTCTCTTTAAGTTTAAATTTTTGATCTATTTGGAGTCTATTCATGTATAATCTATTAAGTATGGCTCTAATTTTATCTTTTTCCAAATGGTTAACAAGTTGTCCCGGCGCTTCTTGTTAAAAAGATCCAGCAATTACACTTCGGGGAATATAAGGTATGGAAAACACAAATTCAAAAAGGTATCTGCACCCCCCAGGCCCAGTTGATAACAGCATTATTTACAGTAGCCAAGACATGGAACAACTTAAGTGTTCATTCGTGGATGAATGCATGTAGAAGTTGTGTTATATATACACAGTGGAATATTATTCAGCTATAAAAAATGAGGAAGTCCTATTATTTGTGACATATCATGGATGGACTTTGAAAGAAAATTATGCTGAGTGAAATGTCAGACAGAGAAAGACAAATACTGTATAATTTCACTTGTATGAGAATCTTAAAAAGCAAACAAACAAACCTCTCCAGACTCACAGAGAAAGAGATCAGACTTGTGGTTACCAAAGGTGGGGGATGGAAGGTGGGGGAATTGGAAGAAGATGGTCAAAAGGTAGAAACCATTAGGAATGTAAGGTGCAACACGATGACTGTAGCTAACACTGCTGTACAATATAGAAGAAAATTGTTAAGAGAGTAAATTTTAAGAGTTCTCATCACAAGGAGAAAAAGAATTTCCCCTTTATTCTTCTTTCTTTTTATTGTATCTGTATGAGAAAATGGATTTTAGCTGTTGGTGGTAATCATTTCACAGTACATGTAAATGAAACCATCTTGCTGTATGCCTTAAGTTTATACAGTGATGTTTGTCAATTATTTCTCAATAACTCTCAGAAACGCCAAAAAAAACAAAAACCACCCTTCATCATTGGGGTTTAACATTCCTTCAGTGATTGGTAACATATAACATGCCGTTCTTTAACAGTGCATACAATGATAAGACTAGTTTGTGTTTTTTTTAAAGATTTTGTTTATTTGTCTCAGAGAGAGAAAGAGAGTGAGCACAAGCAGAGGGAGAAGCAGGCCCTCCCACTGAGCAGGGGGCTTGATGGGGACATGATCCCAGGACCCTGGGATCATGACCTGAGCCAAAGGCAGACGCTTAAGTGACTGAGCCACATAGGCACCCCAGGATTATTTATATTTAAAATATGTATGGTTTCATCTGTGGAACTAAATTAGAGGCAGTATGGAACATTTAATGAAACTTATTTGTAAAGCCTGTTGTTGGTCCTGGCTTTGTTTTAAGTGTCTGTATAGAATAAATAAAGAATAAAAAAATAAGTTAGTGATGTGAGATGCCACTTTTATCATGTACTGAATGTCCATTATGTACTTGGGTCTATTTCTGGACATTGTGTTCTGTTAGACCAGGATTTGGCACACTATGGCTGGCTGGCCAAACTCAGCCTTGTTTTTGTAAATAACGTTATTTTGGAGCACAGCCATACTCATTCATTTACATAGTGTATATGGCTGCTTTTGTGCTATACCAGAAGAGTTGAGTGGTTGTGACAGAGACTGTGAGGCTTGCAAAGCTTAAAATATTTACCTTTTGACCCTTTACAGAAAAAGCTTTCTGACCCTGCACTGAGGTGATTGTGTATACCTATCCCATAAAAGTACCTTATTTTTATTTTTATTTTTTTAAAATTTTTTTATTGTTATGTTAATCACCATATATTACATCATTAGTTTTTGGTGCAGTGTTCCATGATTCATTGTTTGCTCATAACACCCAGTGCTCCCTGCAGAACGTGCCCTCCTCAATACCCATCACCAGGCTAACCCATCCCCCTACCCCCTCCCCTCTAGAACCCTCAGTTTGTTTTTCAGAGTCCATCATCTCTCATGATTCGTCTCCCCCTCTGACATACTCCCCTTTTCTTCCTCTCCTGTTATCTTCTTCTTTTTCTTTTTTCTTAAAATATGTTGCGTTATTTGTTTCAGAGGTACAGATCTGTGATTCAACAGTCTTGCACAATTCACAGCGCTCACCGTAACACATACCCTCCCCAGTGTCTATCACTCAGCCACCCCATCCCTCCCACCCCAAACCACTCCAATAACACTCAGTTTGTTTCCTGAGATTAAGAATTCCTCATATCAGTGAGGTCATGTGATACATGTCTTTCTCTGATTGACTTATTTCACTCAGCATAACACCCTCCAGTTCCATCCACGTTGTTGCAAATGGCAAGATCTCATTCCTTTGGATGGCTGCATAATATTCCATTGTGTATATATACCACATCTTCTTTATCCATTCATCTGTCGATGGGCATCTTGGCTCTTTCCACAGTTTGGCTATTGTGGACATTGCTGCTATAAACATTGGGGTACACGTACCCCTTCGGGTCCCTACATTTGTATCTGTGGTAAATACCCAGTAGTGCAATTGCTGGATCGAACGGTAGCTCTAATTTCAACTGTTTGAGGAACCTCCATACTGTTTTCCAGAGTGGTTGCACCAGCTTGCATTCCCACCAACAGTGTAGGAGGGTTCCCCTTAATTAGAATGACTTATGGTAGTGGGTTTTAGTGCCTGGTAGGGCTGACCTCCCCCACCCCCTTGTAGCTTTTCTTTTGCCATGTTTTTTTTTCCTAAGTATTCTTATAAGTTTGTTTTCCCGTATGAACTTGAGTATCAACTTGCCTGCGTTTCCATAAGAAGCTTTTTATGTGATTGTTGGGCACGTGTCAAACATATAAATTGGGTGAACTGCATTCTTTGTAGTGTTGAATTGTCTTATCTAAGAATGAGTTATGAAGACTGGAATAGAGAAAATTCCAAGGAACTGGTCCACAAAAATGCAGCAGACCAGCTGATTTCAAGGGGGAATTCTATTAAATCTTCAAAGGACATTATAGGCCAGAAGCTTCATGGATTGTTTTGTAGCATTGATTTTGAAGGAAAATGAATTATTTTTATGGGAATCATTTTTAGTTTTTTTCTTTTGATCAGAGACTATTGTTAGTTGATTTTTCTCCTTTATGGAATTTACTATTTATTTGTGATCTAAAATATCAGTTTTCATAAATTTTTCATGTGTGCTTGAAAAATAGGTTTAGTCTCTATTAACAGAGTGTAAAGTTTGATATCTCTAAGATTTGCCTACCTTCTTGGTTGTATTTATTCTTCTGAACTTTGTTTTTTGTCTTCCTGATCTGACTTGGACTGGGAGTAGTATGTGTTCATGTATTTTTAATCTATGTCTCTTTGCATATCTTCTACTTTCCTTTCATGATTTTTTTTTCTTTTAATTTTGAAACTTTTTAAAAGATTTATTTATTTATTTTAGAGAGAGGGAGGGAGAGAGAGAAGGAGAGTGAGAGAGCTGGAGCAAGGGGAGGGGCAGAGGGAGAGGGAGAGTATCTCAAGCAGACTCCCCACTGAGCATGGAGCATGATGCGGGGCTTGATCTCACCACCTTGAGATCATGACCTAAGCTGAAATCAAGAGACACCTAACTGACTCAGCCACCCACATGCCCTTTCTTCTTTGTTTCTGAGTCATCTCTTGGTTACTGAAGAAGGGCTCATGGGTACAGAATTCTCTGTAACTTGTTTAAAACTGTTTTTCGATTGCCTTTGGATAGAACGTCTTTGCTTTATGTACACTTTATTTTCTACAGTGTTTTGAAAATGCTGCTCCACTGATGCCTTGCTTGGTATGCCTTTTTTTTTTTTAATATTTTATTTATTTATTTGACACACAGGGAGCACAAGTAGGCAGAGCAGCAGACAGAGGGAGAGGGAGAATCGGGCTCTCTGCTCAGGGGGCTCAATCCCAGGACACTGAGATCATGAGCTGAGGCGAAGGCAGCCGCTTAACCAATTGAACCACCCAGTTGCCCCTGGTATGCCGTTTTTAAGAAGTTTGATGCTAGTCCAGTACTCTTTCTCCTGTAAGGTTTTTTTTTTTTTTGAATTAAAATTATTTGGACTGGAAACTGAGAAATTTCCTCTTTATCTTCAAAATCTAATAATTTCTGTAAGATACTTCTAAGAATTTAATTCTGTGGACCAATTTTTTGTAGTACCTGGCCACCTTTTAAACATGCAGTCAGGTTTCTTTTTATTTCTGGAAAGTTTCTGTGAGTTATAGTTGTTTCTTTCTTTTTTTTTTTTTTTTGACAGTTTTGTTGGTGTAATTCACATATCCTACAATATGCCCATTTGAAGTATATGATTCATCAATATTTAGTATGTTTACAGAGTTGTGCAACCATCACCACAATCAGCTTAGAACATTTCATCACCCCAAAAGGAAACCCTTTTAGCTGTCACTCTCCATTTTTCTTCACTCACTTAACCCTAGAACTTGATCCTAAAACTTGAATCCATAAAACTTGGATTATAGTTTTAAATGTTACTCTGTTTCATTTTTTTGTGTCTGTGTGTGTATATGTGCATATAAACTCCAATTATACATGAGATGGATCTTCTTTGTCTCTCATTTCAACTACTTTCTGTCCCATTTTGCTTCTTTTTCTTATTTCCATTCACTTAGGTTATTTCCCTGCTTTTCTTCAGTGACACTGCATTTTTCATTTGAATTTATCACTTTTGGGCATTGTAATTTACTTTCATTTCTGTTACAGTTTTGTTTCTCTTTCTTTGCTGAGTGAAATCTTGTTTCATTTCTTCCTGCTTTTGGTTAATTTCTGTTTTGTTTTTGAACTTCTGATTTAAGACATTTAAAACATAACATCAAAAGCTTGTTTGAGCAAAATTTAGTTCACTTTGGAGTAACTCTTTCCAGTTAGGTTCCCTAAGAGCAGTAGGCATACCTGGTATATAATAAATTCACTTCTGTTATATGTAATAATATGATAGTTATCTATGTATTGTCCTTCAGAAAATTAAATTGAAATCTCTCTCGTTGGGGTTTAATTATCTTGCTGAACCCCAGTTAAGAAAGGCTGATTTGTGGTGTTTTAGTTTTCTTCTGCTCTCCCCCTACTCTCTCTGTCCTTTTATGTGTGGGTTGTTTTTTGTTTGTTTGTTTTGGTTTTTGTATAGCTGAAGATTGCTCATGTTGCTACATTTCTTGGGGCAGGGCTGGTAGTTTGAGGTTAAATTTACAAAATTCTTAGTTTAAGAACATCCTTTGTCAGTTTAACAAAGTGTAGTTTATTTGGAAGGTTTTTTGGGGGGATAGGTAGGGAGTAGGAGATTTTGTTGGGGGGAAGCTCTGCATCCTTGAATGTTTTAAAATTCTTTAATATTACAGGATCTTAAAATCCCTCCCCTGGCATTTCTTTTTCCTTTAGTCATATAGTTTCCAAAAGATGCCAGCCTTTTCTCCCCTTTTTAAAAAGATAAATAAAGTTTATTTTTTAATGCAGTTTTAGGTTCATAGCAAAATTGAGTGGAAAGTATAGAGGGTTCCCATACATTTTCTGCCTTCACACATACACAACCTATCCAGTATTGACAGTGGTACTTTTACTACAATCTATGAACCTACATCCTCATCCAGACTTCATAGTTTACATTGGTGTTCACTCGATGGGTTTTGACAGATGTATAATGATACATAGTCACTATTACAGTACCATATGGAATTGTTTTGCTGCCCTCAAAATCTTGCTCTGCCTATTCATCCCTCCTTTCCTCTAACCCCTGCCAACCACTAATCTTTTTACTGTCTCCATAACTTTACCTTTTCCAGAATGCCATATAGTTGGAATCATATAGTATGTATAACCTTTTCGCATTGGCTTCTTTCACATAGTAATATGCATTTAAGGTCCCTTTGTGTTTTTTCATGGCTTTATAACTTACTTCTGTTTAGTGCTGAATAGTATTCCACTGTTTGGATGTACACAGTTTATCCACCTACTGAGGGACATCTTGATTGCTTCCAAGTTTTGGCAATTATGAATAAAGCTGCTATACACATCTGTGTGCAGGTTTTTTTGTGGACATAAGTTTTCAGCTCCTTTGGGTAAATACTATGGAATGAATGCGATTGTGCGATCATGTGGTAAGAGTATGTTTAGTTTTGAAACTACCCAACTGTCTTCCTTTTTTTTTTTTTAAGATTTTATTTATTTATTTGACAGAGACACAGCAAGAGAGGGGACACAAGCAGGGGGAGTGGGAGAGGGCAGAGCAGGGAGCCCAATGTGAGACTTGATCCTAGGATCCTGGGATCATGACCTGAGCTGAAGGCAGATGCTTAACCACTGAGCCACCCAGGTGCCCCTACCTAACTGTCTTCCTAAGTGGCTATACCATTTTGCATTCTCAGCACCAGTGAATGAAAAATTTCTGTTGCTCTACATACTCATCAGCATTTAGTGTTGTTCATGTTTTAGATTTTGGCCATTCTAATAGGTGTATTGTGGTATCTTGTTTTAATTTGCCATTTCCTAATGACATACGATGTTGAACATCTTTTTCATTTACTTACTGCCATTTTCTGCTCATGTCTTTTGCCCATTTTTAAAATTGGGTTGTTTTCTTGTTTTTTTCAGGGTTCTTTATGTATTTTAACTAACAGTTCTTTATCAGATGTATCTTTTGTGAATATTTTCTCCTAGTCCGTGGCTTCTCTTTTCTTGACAATGTCTTTCACAGAGAAGTTTTTAATTTTAATGAAGTCCCGCTTATCAGTTATTTTTTTCATGGGTTATGCCTTTGGTATTGTATCTAAAAAGTCATCACCATACCCAAGATCATAGATTTACTCCTACATTATTCCAGTCCTGTTGGTTGAAAAGACTCTTTGCTCCATTGTATTGTCTTTAGTCCTTTGCCAGATACCAGCAGATTATATTGGTCTGTTTCTGGGCTCTGTATTGTCTCATTGATCTGTTTGTGTATTCTTTCACAGTACCACATCATCTTGATTGCTGCTGTAGTTTTATAATAATTCTTGAGGTTGGAAAGTGTCAGTCTTCTGGTTTACTCTTCTCCTTTAGTATTGTGTTAACTGTTGTAGATCTTTTACCTCTTCATATAAACTTGAGAATTAGTTTGTTGATATCCATAAAATAACTTGTTGGGATTTTGATTGGGATTGTATTGAATCTTTAGATCAAGTAGGGAAGAATTGACACCGTGACAGTATTGAATGTTCCTATCCATGAACATGGAATATCTCTCCAATTATAGTTCTTTGCTAATCTTTCATCAGAGTTTTACACTTTTTCTCATATAGGTCTTATACATATTTTGGTAACTTTATACCTAGATATTTAATTTTTGGAGATCCTAATGTAAATAGTAATGTATTCTTAATTTTAAATTCCACTTGTTCATTGCTGGTGTATATGAATGCAAATGACTTTTGTATATTAACTCTGTGTTCTGCAACCTTGTTGTAATTGTGTATCAATTCCAGAAGTTCTTTTTGGTCAGGTTTTGTTTGTTTTTTTGTTTACATAGATGGTCATGTCATCTGAAATCAAAGACAGTTGCATTTCTTTTTTCCCCGTTGTATACCTTTTATTTCCTTTTTGTCTTTCTGTATTATCTAGGACTTCCACTACCACGTTGAAAAACAGTAATGAGAGGGGACATTCTTGAATTGTTCCTCATCTTAGCATAAAAACTCCCAAGTCTTTTACCATTAAGTATGATGTTAGGTTTAGGTTTTTTTGTAGATTTTTTTTATCAAGTTGAAGAGCTTCCCTCTGTTCACCTTTTACACTTTTTTTTTGCAGTTCTCATCCTTTTTTTAAAGTCCCTTATCTGTAATCAACTCTGATTGATCAGAACTCTTTCTCAGAATTTTCATACTTAATGTGCTTTTATGTCCATCTCCATCTTCAGTCTGTTTCTTGTTTCTCTCTTTTTCTTTTTTGTACATTTTATCCTGAACTACTCTTACTCTTCAGGAAGGTTTATGGCAGGAATATATTGGTGTCCCAGAATCTATTTATTTTTTTACTTATGTTCTCTTCCTTTTGGTTATGCTGAGGGCTTGAGTTTTATGCAGTTTCATTTGCCCTTTTAATTCTTTGTATCCTATGACTTTGCTACCATCACATATTTAACTTGTTTTGTGGGTTTTCTAGGATTTTCTGTGTAGACAGTCATGCCATCTGGATCTTTTCTGACATTTGTGCTTTTATTTTTGATTGCATTATTGTACTGGCTATAACTAGTGAAATTTGTATGAAATACAAGTATGAGAATAGACAGTCTACTTTCGTTCTTGAGTACAAGGGGAAGTTTTCCATTTGACCATTAAATATGACATTAGCTATAGATGGGGGGGTGCACATGCATATGCATATATACATTCTTTATCACATTGAGAAAGTTACCAGAGAGTTTTTAATCATAAGAGGGTTTTGAATTTTGTTATATGCCCTAAATACTTGTATTGAAATCATCATATAACTTACCATCTTATCCTGTTAATGTGGTGTATTATATTGAGTTTTTGAATATTCAGCCAGTCTTTAATTCTGGGAAAGCCCCAACTGATCATGATATATTAGCCTTTTTATATAATCTTGGATTTGATTTGCTAATATTTTGTTGAGGGTTTTTGCTCCTTTGTACCTGAAGGCAATAATGTCTTTTCTCAGGTGGTAGCATTAAGCTTATCCTAATAAAATGAATCACCCTCTCTGTTTTTAAAAAGAATATGAAAGATTGCTGTTATTTCTTCCTTAAATGTTTGATAGTATTTACTAATCAGGCTGTTTGGGCCTTGAGTTTGCTTTGTGGGTAAGTTTTTGTTTTTGATTTGCACTTAAAATTTTTTAGAAGTTAACTTTTTTGATGTATACCTTATAATAAAATTCATCAATTTTAAGTTTGCAGTTCATTTAGGTTTGACAAATGAATACAGAAGAACATTCACAGCAATCATGTTTGTCTGTTTTTTTCTTGCGTTGTGTTTGAGAGATTTTAGTATCAAGGTAAGCTGGCCTCAATATGAGTTGGGCATGTTTCTGCCTCATCTACTCTCTAGAAGTTTCTATAGAATTGATATTACTTCTTTCATAAGTACTAAATAAAATTCACCAGTGAAGCCAATTTCTTTAATAGATATGGGGTTTCTGAGGTTATCTATTTCTTGTTGGTATTCTTGTATCTTTTAAGGAATTTGTCCCTTTCATTTGAGTTGTGGAGTAAATCAGTGTAAATTTACAATATTTCCTTATTTCCTTTAATGTCTACAGGATCTGTATTTATGTTCCTGCTTTTGATATCTGAGACTGGAAATTTGTTTCTTACCTATTTTTTTCCTTATCAGTCTGGCTAGAGGTTTATCAATTTTATTAATTGTTTCAAAGATTTGGCTTTGGTTTCATGGATTTTTCATTATTGTCTTTCTCTTTTCTATTACATTAATTTTGGATCTCATCTTTATTATCTCCTTCCTGTTGCTTATTTTGGGTTTAATTTGCTAATTTCCTTGTTTTTTAAAATGGAAGCTTGGATTATTGCTTTGAAGATGCATTTAATGCTGTAAGTTTCTCTCTAATTACCACTTTAGTAATACCCCGTAGTATTTAATATGTTGTTTTCACTTTCATTCAGTTCACAATATTTTCTTTTTTTTTTTTTTAAGATTTTATTTATTCATTTATTTGACAGAGAGAGACACAGTGAGAGCAGGAACACAAGCAGGGGGAGTGGGAGAGGGAGAAGCAGGCTTCCCGCTGAGCAGGGAGCCTGATGTGAGGCTCCCTGATCCGAAAGCAGACGCTTAACAACTGAGCCACCCAGGCGTCCCAGTTCACAATATTTGCTAATTTTCCTTGTGATTTCTTTTTTGATCCACATGTTATTTAGTGATTCATTGTTTGATTTCCAAACTTTGGGGGATTTTCTATTAGATTAATTTTAGATAAATTCTGTCATCCTAGAGCATACTTTATATGATTTCAGTCCTTTAAAATTTATTGAAACCTGTTTTATGGCCCAGCGTAACATTTATCTTGGTGAATGTTTGTTGTGTACTTGGAAAGAATGTGTTCTCTTGTTGGGTAGAGTGTTCTATAAATGTCAGTTAGGTTAAGTTGGCTGATAGTGTTATTCAAGTCCTCCATATCTTTACTCTTTTCTGTCTGCTTGTTCTATGTATAACTAAGAGAGGAGTGTTGAAGTGTCCAAATATAAATTTGGGTTTGTCTGTTTCTCCTTTGAGTTGTGTCTGTTTTTTTTTCCTCAGATGTATTTTGGAGCTCTGTTAGACAAGGGCAAATATATTTAGGATTGTTACTCTTTTGATAAATTGACCCCTTTATCATTATGAGATACCTTACTTGATCTCTGATAACATTCTTAGCTCTAAAATCTCCTTTGTCTACTATTAATACAGATTTTCTTTGATTTTTAGATTTCCTTTGATTAGTCATTTACAGTATATATTTTTTCCTGTCCTTTTACTTTTTTTTTTTTTTTTACCGTCCAAAGTATTTGTTAGTTGTTTATTTATTAAGACAAACTATTCCATAACCCAATATTTGTGTTTCATAGTTCAGGAACACAGGTCAGTGACAAACTTCAGTGGAACTCAACCCAAAGAAATTCTTTACATTCAAAATCACTTTGCACTCTGAAAGATACCAGCCTTCTTCATCTCCTCGAAATCTTCCATGGAATCATAATTTCTGTAGAAATCTGCATATGCCTTCTTTCTTGGTGCAGCCACAGCAAACTTATAGAAAGCTGCAACCCCCAGGGATACAGCGAACGCTCTAACAATATGAAATCACAGGCGCTTGGCCAGAAGGCCTCGCGTCTGAGGTTTCATCAAAGCCCTGGAGGTCATGGTGGTTATTCTCCTCAACACCAACCTCAAGTCTGACGTCCTTCCCAGCTGATACAGAGACGGACCTGTCCTTTTATTCTTAACCAGTGTGTCTTTGTGTTAAAAGTGGGTTTCTTTTAGGTAGCATATAGTTATCCAGTTTCACAGTTTCTCCTTTTTATTTTGGAGAATTTTGACTACCTATATTTAATTAATTACTAATATGTTTGGTTTTAAATATTCCATCTTACTGCTTTTTATTTGTCCCATCTGCTCTTTGTTTCCTTTTTACTCTTTTTCTACCTTTTTTGGGATTCATTGAGTTTTTCAGTGAATCCATTTTCATCTTTACTGTTGGCTTATTAGACTTCATTTGCTTAATTTATTTTTTCATGGTTTGTTGTAGGGTTTACAGTGTGTGTCTTGAACTTGTCATAGCCTGTCTTAAAATAATAAGATACTGCTTCATGTATATGGAAAGACAGACCTTAAATCTGTAGACTTGTGCTTCCCTCCTCCCATCCTTGGTGCTATTGTTGTCTCACATTTTATTTTTACAAAGGCTATGATACATTGTTACTGTTTTTGCTTTAATCACTCACATGTATGTGTGTATATAATATTACTTCAGAAGCTGTTTATTGGTTTTTAAAAAAATTTTATGTGATAAAATACATATAACATAAAATTTACCATATTAATCATTTTTGAGTATACAGTGCAGTAGTGTTAAGCATATTCACGTAGTTGTACAACCAGTCTTGAGGACTTTTTTGTATCCACTAAACAACTCCTCATTTCCCCTAGAGGGAGAAGGAACAACCATTCTACTTTCTGTTTCTATGAATTTGAATACTCAGAGACTTCACGTAAGTGGAATTGTAAAGTATTTGTCTTTTTGTGACTGACTTATTTCACTTAGAGTAATGTGCTCAAGGTTCATCTGTGTTTTAGCATGTACAAGAATTTCCTTCCTTTTTAGGACTGAATAATACGCCATTTCATGTTTATATCGTATTTAGCAGTTGTTCCTTCAGTGGACACTTGAGTTACTTTCACTTTTTGGCTATTGTGAATAATGCTGCCATATGAACATGAATGTACAAATATCTCCTTGATATTTTGAAATTCTTTTAATTCTTTTGGTAGTATACCCCAAAGTGGTCTTGCTTACTCATATGGTAATTCTATTTTTGATTTGTTGAAGAAGCACCATTTAGTTTTCCATAGCCACTACACCATTTTACATTCCCACTAGCAATGTACAAGGATTCCAATTTCTTTACATCCTTGTTATTTTTTGTTGTTAGGATAGTAGTCATTCTGATAGGTGTGAGGTGATATCTCATTGGTTTTGATTTTCATTTTCCTAATAATGAGTGATGCTGATGAGTATCTCATAGTCTTTTTGGCCATTAGTATATCTTCTTGGAGAAGTGTCTATTGAGGTCCTTTGCCCATTTTGAATCAGGTTGTTCATTCTTTTAAGTTTTAGGGATTTTTTTTAATACATTCTGGATTTTAATCCCTTATCGGTTATGTGACTTGCAAATATTTTCTCCCATTTCACAGGTTGCCTTTTCACCCTGTTGATTATACTTTTTGATGCACAGGAGTTTTTAAATTTGATGTAGTTTAATTTATCTATTTTTACTTTTGTTGCCTATGCTTTTGGGATCGTATCTAAGAAATCACTGCCAACTGGAGGGTCACGAAGCTTTTCCTTTATGTTTTTTTTCTAAGGACTTCACAGTTCTAGCTCTTATGTTCAGGTCTTTGCTCCATTTTGAGTTGATTTTTATAATGTGTATGGTAAGGGTCCAACTTCATTCTTTTGCATGTGGATATCCATTTTTCCCAACACCATTTGTGGAGAAGATTGTCCTTTGAATGATTTTGGCACCCTTGTCAAAAATCATTTGACCATATATGTGAGGGTTTATTTCTGGGCTTCCTATTCCATTGGTCTGTCCATATGCCAGCACTACATTGTTTTGATTACTATAGCTGTGTAGGAAATGTTGAAATCAGGAAGGGTGAACCCTCCAATGTTGTTGTTTTTCAAAATTGTTTTCGCTATTTGGGGGCCCTTGAGATTTCACATGAATTTTAGGAAGGGTTTTTTTGTGTTGTTTTTTTACAAAAAATGCTGTTGGGATTTTGATGGGGATTACCATGAATCTGTAGATTGGTCTGGGTAGTATTGACATATTAACAGTAGAAGTCTTGCGGTCCATGAGCACAGGATAGCTTTCCATTTTATTTGTGGCTTGTTTAAAATTTCACTCAGCAGAATTTTATACTTCTCAGGTAGTCAGTCATATTTAAAAAATTATAACACGGGGAAAATTATTTTATATATACCCTAACTTTTACCATTTTTCTCTTCATTAATCTGCATTCCTTCATTAGATCTAAGTTTACTTCTGGTTTTATTTTTCTTTTGTCTGAGGAACTTTAACATTTCTTATAGTAGAGGTCTGAGAACTTGCCAAATGCAGAGTCCTGGGAGCCAAGTGAATGAAGTATATCAAGAAGGAGGAAATGCTCAATCTTACTAATAGGTCCAGAAATGTGAGCAGTAAGAATTGGCTATTGGAGTTAATAACTTGTAATATGATGTCTGTTTTAATGAAAAGAAATGATTAGACAGAGAATGAAACTCCGTTCAGACATCCATTGACTAAATGCACATTCTCATGGATCCAGCAATTCTAGGAATTTGATCAGAAGAGGTAATGACTTAAGGTAGGCATGAAGGTTTCTTTGCAGTGGTGTATAAAGTAATAAAAAGTTTGATATCCATTGCTTCCTGTGTTGAGTAAGTAAATAATGAGATGAAGCAAGCTGGTAAAACCATTAAAAATGAAAATGTGGGTCGTCAGTAACCTAACATATGCATGACACATGGAAAAAGCAGTGATTCAAGGGAATGTTTCAAACAATTTTTACACATGTAGTTTTCAGTCTGTGTACCAAAACGCAAATGTTGTTTGTCTTTGGGCAGTACTTTGGTTGATTTTTTATTTTTTAATATGACTTGGATATTTTCTTTTGTGAAGTCCCTATACAAACGTGTTACCCATTTTTTGGTTGGGTGTATGTGTGTGTGTTTTCCTTATTGATTTGAAGTGTTGTTTTTGTTTTTTTCTCCTTAATATTCCAGATGTATTATCAATCTCTCAGTCTGTGGATTGCCTTTTTTTTCTTTTAAATTTAATTCTTTAAAAAAATTGAGAGGTATTTTACATATCATTAAATGTAGCTATTTCAGTAGTATGTAGTTCAGTGTTGCACCATCAGCATAAATCAGTTTTAGAACATTTTAATCACCTTTTCAATCTCTTAATCTTTCAGTGAGCAGAAACTATTTTAATAGAATTCATCATATTTTTCTTTCTGGTTAGTAGTTACGTCCTGTTTAAGAAAGCTTGCCTATTCCAAGATTATGTTCTATGGTTTCTTCTAAAAGGGAAGAATTACTATTTTACCGTTACATTCAGATCTGCAGTCTATCTAGAACGGATTTTTTTCCCCGCTTGGTGAGAGAGAAGGGCCTTGGTTTTCATTCAGGTTGAGTCATAATGTGGGATCCGAGTTTGGATGCTATTTTGTTCTGTTGATCAGTTTGTCTACCTTTGTCTCTACATAGCACTATTCTAGTTACTATAGCTCTATAATAGATCTTGATATCTCATAGTGTAAATTCTCCAGCTTAGTCCTTCCAGGTTGCCTTGTTTTTTTACATTTCCATCTGAATTTTAAAATTAGCTCAATTTTTGGGAGAGGGGAAAATGCCTGCTGGCATTTTGACTGGCATTGTGTTGAATTCATCATCTCTTACTCTTTCACGTTTTTGGTGGGTTTAGTTTTCTTTAAACAGTATAATCTCTAATTGGTGCTCAATAAGTGGTAGCTACTCTTCTTACAAATGTAATTCATTGCTTTGTAATTTCTTCGGGTAGGTTTTATGTTTGAATCTTATATTAGTCTGCCAAGTTATATTTAAACACAATAATATAAGAAGTGATTGTGATGCAGTATGGTATTTCTCTAGCTTTGGCTGACATCACTGATAGATGCTTTTATTTTTTTTAAATGATTAATAATGGAAGCAAAAAAGTAAAAATGTTTTTCTGATTTATATCCCCCCCCCCCCACTGAGCAGTGATATGTTGTAGGTGCTTTGCACATGTTATTTCTCTGTTCCTACAACATAGACAGTGTTATCCCTGCACTATACAAGAGGAAACTGAATCCAAGAGAGAGAAGTCAAGTAACTTACAGGAAATCAAATAGTTTGTCATTGTCAGAGCGCGGGAGTTTGCAGTGGGGGCACTGGGTCTCTACAGGCCTGCTCTTTACACTTCAGCTGACTGACTCCCTCTGTGGTGCCATGACTCCGTGTCTTTTGAGCATTCTTCTACTAACTTCTTTGAAAGCACCTTGTTTTTCTGGCTTCCTTTAGTGAATATGAAACATTTTACAAGTTTTACTTTTGTAGTTCCCTTCGAAGTGTTAGTAAGCACCAGGAAGCATGGAAGTGCACATTTTGCCACTCCCCTGTTTGCTTTCTCAGGGAGACTCCAGCAGACTTTTATCCATCCTTCTGTTGGACCTTTTTAAACAGTCAAATAATTAATGATGTGTTCTTCTTTTATATAGGTAAATGAATACTTGATAAAGATGACTGCTTTTCTGAAAATAGATTTTTGTTTCTTAACCACTTTTTTGAGGGCCAGAAATTGTGTTGCATGGTTTTTTTCCCCCCACATCTTGAATCCTTGCTCATTGTAGACAATTTGGAAAATATGGGAAAGGAGTAAGCAGAAACAAAATCCTATATTTGTCATTACGATTCATAGGAAGATTATAATAACTTTAGCTAAGATTCATGTCAACAAATATTTATTATACTTCTGTACTTCAGTAGTGTGTGAGGAATTATCCTAAGTGGTTAAAAATACAGAATGAATAACACAGCCAAGCATTTCTGCCCTTCGGAGGTTAAATTTGACTAAGGGAGCTCTTATAAGTGCCAGGATTCTCTTAAATTTTCTCACTCCCTCATCAGGGAGGCCTGTTTCCACTTCAGTTTTCTGGATGAGGAAGCAGGCATAGAGAGGTCGAATGATATGCAGCAGGATCTGACTCCTGCCTTAACTTTCAGGAACTAGTTTCTGTTTCCTTAGCCTAGAGCATACGTATCTGGGGTCTTGGCATAGAGTTTTTACTTTTTAAGTTTAATTTTAAAATCACTGTTCCTTACTATTAAAAAGAGATGTGCCTTTTAAGCAAATAGAAAATAAAATATACAGAGATAATATTGTTAGCATTTTAACACACCTTTTCTAGATATTGTTCTAAATAAATACTTTAACAGATTAAATTTTATTCATAAAGATGGAATCATACAGACGTATTTTGAAACCCCCCTGTTTTTAAATTTAAAATATACTTTAGACCTTCTTTCATGTCATATTCTTCTAAGATAGTTTTCCCCTAACTTTAGACAGGTGAGTATAACCTTCACAGTTTTTGACATATTTGCATACCGTTTTTCTTTTTATCTGCTGCACATGTTTAAAAAATCTGCTTTCTTTTAAAGATTTAGAAAAGGGGACTATATCACTGCACGACTAGAAAACAAAGGTACTTGCTGAGACTGTATGAAATTTTAGCCAGTTACTGTTTGTTAACAGTAAACTGAATAGGAGGCCAGCTCCTTTTGTTAAAAACAGACAATTGAAAGTATTAAAGAGATGTAAAAATATCTTTTGAAATAATTAGAAGAATCGGAAGAAAGCTGAAAAGGTGGTAACTTTTGCAACATGGGATTCATTGTACTTTAATACCTTTTTTTTTTTTAAGATTTGTTTATTTGACAGAGAGAGAGATAGTGAGAGAGGGAACACAAGCAGGGGGAGTGGGAGAGGGAGAAAAGCAGGCTTCCCGCTCGATCCCAGGACCCTGGGATCATGACCTGAGCTGAAGGCAGACGCTTAACGACCCAGGCGCCCCTGTACTTTAATACCTTAACCAGGGATTTGCAGTGTTTTTAAGTATTTTCACAGCAAGAAATAAAATTTACATTTGGAACAACAACAAAAAATTTACATTTAGATTTAGTACATGTGAGCATGTGTTTGTGTGTGTAATTTATATATATATATACACACACATATATGTATTTATATGTTTTATATATGTATTTGTGTGTGTAGAATATAACATACACTCCTATAATCAACCCAATGTATACCGTCTTCCATTGTGAAATATAAGACAGCATGGGAGTGGGTGCCTGGGGCTCAGTCACTTGAGTGTCTAACTCTTGATTTTGGCTCAGGTTGTGATCTCGGGGTCATGAGATCCAATCCTGTGTCGGGCTCTATGTTTGACTTGACTGCTTAACAGGGAGTCTGCTTGAGATTCTCTCCCTCTCTCTCTCTATCCCCCCACTCATGCTCGTGTTCTCTCTCAAATAAATAAATAAATAAATAAATAAATAAATAAATAAATAAATCTTTAGGGGGTAAAAAGAAATCTTAAGACAGCATGGATTGTAAGATATGCCATTATTTTACGTAGCATTAAGAAAAAATCCCACCATTTTTGATTGTAAGATGGCCATTGATTATAAGAAATATCTCAATTTCAGAGATTAAAATGTAAAAAAAGTATGTTAGAATTGATGAAATAGAGGATATGCACTGTGTTCTATTTCATCTTTTTTAAAAAAATGGTTATCCATGAAATTGGTATTATAAACCACAAAATTGATATTATAAACCACAATGGTTGCAAACTACAATTTGAAAAACATAATGAATCCTGACTCCTCTTATTTCCATAAAGATTATTATAGATGAGTTTTAGATGTAAGTGTTAGAAGGTAAAGTAAAAATTTCTAGGCTACTACATGGGAGAATATGTTTATGACTTTAGGAGAGGAAATATTTCTTAAGCAGGACGTAGAACTCACAAATTATAATAAAGGAAACAATGGATAAATTATACTTCATTAAAATTGATTGCTTCTCTTTATCAAAAGACACCATTAAAAGAATGAAAAGTTAAACCCCAGATTAAGAGAAGACCTTTGCAATAAACACATTTGAAAAACGACTGTAGAATATGTAAAGAATTTTAGATAGCAGTAAGAAAAGACTAATTAAAAAATAGTCAAAAGCTTTTTTAAAAAAACTTTTTTTTTTTCTTTAAAAGATTTTATTTATTTATTGGACAGAGAGAGAGACAGTGAGAGCAGGAACACAAGCAGGGGGAGTGGGAGAGGGAGAAGCAGGCTTCCTGCTGAGCAGGGAGCCCGATGTGGGACTCGATCCCAGGACCCTGGGATCATGACCTGAGCCGAAGGCAGACGCTTAACGACTGAGCCACCCAGGTGCCCTAAAAAAACTTTTATTTGCTTTTATTTTATACCATATTTATTCCTGGGCCATAAGTTTTTGTTTCTTCAGTTTATTTTGGGATATCTTTTTCTTCTGTGCAGCCTACCTCTTCTGACTTAGGAACAGTTTGCTGCTTTTCAGTAAAGATCATCTTAGTGTGGCAGGGGGGTTCCACGAGTGGATTAATCTGACCATGAGCTCTGTAAGTTCTGTGCCACAGCTTGGGGGCTTTGTGTACCTGGGTGTGCTCAATGACCAGACAACGTACATCTAAACCCTTTTAGCTCAGCATTACTCTCTGCATTTTTAAGCATGTGCGGTAAAAATTCAGTGCTCCTGGGCCACCAGCCCTATATCTGGCCCCACTGTTTGGCCTGGGCACACCTAACATTGGTAGCGATGGAGTGGCACACATTGTTTCTGTCAGGTTCATCCTTATGATACTTGGTGGCTTTTTGTGGATATGCATACCTTTGATGGCCTGGGCAGTTTCAAGGTCTTTTTTAAAGTGAACATGAAGATTTGAATCTCTTGATTTGCACCTCTTGATTTGCATGCTTTTGTGGGGTTTTCTGGGTCAAGTGAATAGTGAACCATTTTCAGAGATCAGGTTAGGCCACTTACGGAAAGAGCTGGTACAAAGCTTTAAAGTGTCACTTTACAAAAGAAGATACCCAAATGACTGATCAATTTGTGAAAAGGTGTTCAACATCATTAGTCATCAGGAAAATGGAGATTAAACCACAGAGAGATACTGCTATACATCCAAGAGAATGTTTAAAATTAAGCAATAACAGCAAACAGAAAACCAAACCAAGCAAAAAAATACACTCCATACCTGCTAAAGAACAACTAGAACTCACATACACTGCTGGTGGGAGTGATTATTAGATAGAATTACTTCGGAAAAGTTGGAAGTGTATATACTTTATGATCTGGCTATTCACCCCTGCTGTAGACCTGATAGAAATATATACCCATGTACACCAACAGACATGGCAGAATTATTTTAAATGCCAAAAGTGGAAGTGTTCATTAGCAGTAAAATGAATAAATAACTTTTGAAATACTATGTAGCAGTTTTTGAAAAAGAATGAACTGCCACTGAATTTAAGAATCTCAAATCATAATTTAAGCAAAAGAAGCCAGACTCAAAGAGTATTTATGATATGAATCTGTTTATTTAAAGTTCAAAAATGAATCTATGACTCTATGGTGATATTAAAAAATAGGGGTTACCTTTGGGCATTAATGACTGAGAGGTAATATGAAGGAAGTGATATGAGGGAAGTATTTGGGGCCCTGGTGATGTTCTTTATGTTGGTCTGAGTACTAGTTACATTTGAGAATTAAGCCCTTTACTATATTATAATTCAGTAGAAATGTTTTAAAAAGAACTAAAAATGTCTCTTATCATATTTTTAAATGACACTCTGTTGTTGAACATTTACATTGTTTTCTGTTTTTCCATGTTATAAATTGTTGCAGCTACTATTTTATATAGGTCTGCAATTCCTTAGGATAAATTGCTATAAGTTAAATTATGTCCAGTGTTATGTAGTACTTTTTGAAGTTATATATTGATAAATATTCTCTGAAAAGTAACGATTTATAATCTTACCAGAGAGCCCAATTCCTCCTATACAGTATATAGAAATAAAACTCTCTCATTTTTGGTAGGTGAAAAATTGCATCCCTTGTATGTGTTCATTTTTAATGGCCATTTTAATTTCTTGTTTAGAAATATCTGTACTTACTTTTTGCTTATTTGCCTATTAAGAAATTAGTTTTGGTTTCCTGATTTATTAGAAATCTTTATATAGGGACTCCTGGGTGGCTCAGTCGGTTAAGCGTCTGCCTTCGGCCTAGGTCATGATCCCAAAGTCTTGGGATCAAGTTCTGCATCCTCCCTCTGCCTCTGCTGCTCCCCCTGCTCGTGCTCTCTGTGTGTCAAATAAATGAATAAAATCTTTAAAAAAAAAAGGGAAATCTTTATATAGTAATTTATCATACATTATAATATTCCCCCAGTGTATTTGTTTCCTGTATTGTGAACATTCATGAGTTTGAATTTTTTAATCTAATCAAATCTACATTTATTTCTATCTTTGGTATCATGTTTAGACAGCCTTTCCCCTGTTCCATAAATTTTTAAAAACTCCTGTGTGCTTGCTTTTAGTAGTTTTATGGTTACAGTTTTTCACACTTGATCTTTTTATCCATAGTATATATTGGAATGTAATATGAGGTAGCATTTTAGTTTTTATTTTAAATACTTTTTTTTTTAATTATCCCTTTCTCACCAATTCAAAGCTCTAACTTTATCGTATACAAATTTGTAAGTATAAGTGAATCTGTTTCTGGACTTCCTATTTTGTTTCATTGATCTTGGCTTTGCCAATTAAAGCACTACACTGCTTTAATTATTGTAGCTTAAAAATATTTTTAGTATCTAATATAAGCATTCTCCTCTTTTAAAAAATAATTGGTGGTGAAGAAAGGAAGAAAAATTTTACCCTGTATTCATTTTTCCAGGTACTTTAGTATGATACTGTACCTAGTTAGACATTTGAATGGAACTGCAGGTTAGATAAACTGAAACAAAACTTTCTGCATTATAGAAATCATGTAGCGGTGATTTCAGACTCCCAGTGAATTTACATTTTTAATTAATTTTTATTTTAATTGTGGAAAGAAAACAACTGGTTTGTTCCTATGTTTTGATATTTGTGTGGAGGGGCAAGAAGGTTTTTGATTGAGCTGTGTTTAATGGTGGCTGGAGTTGTTGTTTTTAAAAAGTCCCGTATGCATAGATGTATTTGTGGCTCTCTTCCTTCTGAGTTGTAAGATTAGTATGAGAGAAGGGACTGCTTTTTTGGACAAGCTTGTCTAGTCTTTTTCCAAATGAATGTTTCTGCCTCTTTGGTGATCTCATTTCCCAGCAATGTGTTGGTAAGATTTAGGTTTAAGGGGGAAGCATTTTAGGCTACATTAGGGGCCTGGGTGGAATTAACAGTAACAACACAAAGGTGTTTGGTTTGTTTGTGCCAGTCATTGTTCTGTTTATCTTTGGAATTTATGGTACATAGTGACTGGTAAACTAGATTTCGATATTTCTGCTTGGCCTGATCTTAAATATACAATAATCTTTTCCTGATTTCTAACTGTATTTCACATTTCATCTGTGGCCCAGGATGCTCTATCAGGTTTTTGTTTTGTTTTGTTTTGTTTTTTTAATGTCCCATGGAAAGTCAAGTCTTTTGTTTTTTTTATTTGGTCTCCTTGATATGCCAAAGACAAAAAGGTGTTTTAAAATTAAAAATAAAAAAGTATAACTTTTTTCCTTGATGTATTTTGTGGATTATATTCAGTATGTAAGAGTTCACATTAACCTCTTCATAAATTATGGCTTTTAGAGATTTTAAAAACTCCTTGTCACTCAGTGATCTGACTTGAATATTGTTCTCCTTGTGCAATAAAGACTTTTGCTTTCCTTTAATTTGAATTTTCCTGTTCTGTTTTTGCTGATTCCTTTTATTATTTATCCTTTGTGATTTTTGTTATGCTTACCATTGTGGGCAGGGGAATGCCCAGATTCAGTTTCATTTTATTAAAATTTGCTGGTTGCAGCCCATTAAATTAATATCATAGGCTACAACCAGCAGTTGGAAAACACCTGAGATGTGTTTTTCTGTATGGAAAGTACATTGATTTCTGAGTAGAACAGACCTAGATCTGAGTCCTGCATCTCTCTCATTTACTAACTGTGTGACTCTTAATCACTTACTTACTTCTCTGTTCCTCAGTTTTTTTCTGTAAAGTTGCAGTATATACATTCATATTTTTTTCTGAAAATTAAAACGATGATGAATGAAACAGGCCTAGGTTAGAGACCCAATAAAGTTAGCTAGGAGCATTTTACATTATATACCTGTCATTCTTAATGCCTTAAATCCCCAAATTTTAAAACACTAGAGAAAATGGCAGAATGTTCACATGTTTTCCAGATCCTTTGTAGGGTTTTTTTTTTTTTTTTTGCTTCCTCTCAAGAGTAAAGATTATTTTTGTATGAAAATCTTACATTTTTTTTAAAGATTTTATTTATTTCTTTGATCGAGCGAGAGAGCACAAGCAGGGTGAACAGTAGAGGGTGAGGGAGAAGCAGGCTCCCCGCGGAGCAGGGAGCCCGATGCGGGGCTCGATCCCAGAACCCCGGGATCATGACCTGAGCCGAAGGCAAACGCTTAACCATCTGAGCCACCCAGGCGCCCCGAAGATCTTGCATTGTTATAAGCATTTCTCATCATGAAACTCATAATGCAGAGTTTGCAGCTTTTTTAAAGTAGGAGATTTATTCCTCTTATATAACTCTTGAAGTAGAGAATTTTCCAAGTGAAATATATTCTGTTGGTGGCACCTACTGGCAAAGATAAATCACTGCTTAGAGCTTACTGTACCTATACACAGACTCACCTCATACAGTAAGTAGTCTGGGAAAGATGATGGGGAATAGGAGAGGAATATATTGTGTTTACCAAAGTGGTCATTTCCTTTGTCTCCCAGAAGCATTGGTCCAGTGAAGTGGGAGGAGGAAGGACTTAGGCTATGCATTGCCTGTGGATTGCCTCAGTCTGGTGTTTGCCAATATGTGCTGAGCTATTGTTAAAATTAGGTATTATTATAAAAGGGAGGTGTCCGTGTCCAGCAAACTTGGGAAAGCTAGGTTAAACTATCTTAACCAGCTGTTAATTATGAGACATTTCTGAGCCTTCAGTATCTTAACGAAGTGTGTTTTAACCTCGGGGTTGGGGAGGGAGAGTGCCAAGTGCTTTTGTAGCATATGGCATTTGTCAAACTTTATTAGACCTGGGGCCCTTTTTTGTCTGAGCATCGAGATACTACCTGGAAGTGACCACTTTAGTAAACACAATATATTCCTCTCCTATTCGCCATCATCTTTCCCAGTCTACTTACTGTATGAGTTGAGTCTTTGTGTGGGTACAGTCAGCTCTCAGCAGTGATACTCGTGGGAAATGATTCTCTGAACAGTATAGCTTGAGAGCAGCGTTTTCCCTCTGGCATCTTCTCTTGAAGGCTTTATAAGAGAAGGAACAGGCATTGGATTCTTGTAGTATTTGGTAGTTCTGAAATACCACATACTGGGATGTAGTCTATTGTGACGGTATCAGTACCGTTTCCTTCCTTAGGATGGTGCTACTACATAGACCACATCATTTGGCCATTGCAGTCTTTTTAATGCAGAGACATAGGCGTGTATATACACTAACTTTTGTGCGTGACTTAAAGGTATTTGTAGTCCTTACCACACCCCCAAGCCCTCTCTAGCAAAGAACTCCTGATTCAGATTCTCCCCAGTATGAATTTGATGGCAAGTGGATCTTACACCAGAACTTAGATACCTACATATTCCATGAATTACTTGGTGATGGTGATATCAGACTCCATTTGAAGAAATCATGTGCTGTCACAGGGGCCAAAGGAAAGACGCCTGAAGAGAAAGAAAGGCCAGGTCTTAGATGGCAATTCATTAAGTACAGCTTCCCAAACAGGCCACACCCTTAGAGCAGTGGCTCTCAAGTATTGCTGCTGGTACCTACCCCCTTGCTTCTGGCATCCAGCACACAGAGGCCAGGGATGCTGTGAACCGTCCTGTAGGGCACATGACAGCTCCCCCAAAGGACAGAATTCTCTGACCCCAAAATGTCAATGGTCCTCAAGTTGATAAGCCTTCAAGTCTAGCTGCTTCTTCCTGGATTGTGTGTTTCATTGGAAGTAGGATCAGAATAGGAAGGTCTGCATTTTTATTTACATGTAATGCTGCTTGGTAGATGTAGGAAGAAAGTGATGGTGATGAGAAGGGTAGGAAGTGCATAAGTCAGGTTTGTATTTCAAAGAACTTTCCTTTCCCAGAAGTATTGAAGACTTAATGAGGGTTTCGGCTTTTAGATTGGCTTAACTCAGTTTCATCTGAGAGTGTGGATATAGGAAAACACCTTTCTTTTCTTCTGGCAGACTCACTGTTCTTTCTTACCTCACCCTTGAGCCTGTGACCTTGTGTCTATTTTAGTATTTAAGGAGTAAAAGTCAAAGTGATTACGAAAAAATTTTGGCTCTTATAAGAGAATTTTCTGTTCATGCTGTCCCTCCTTTCCGCACAGTCCCATGTTGTAGGCTGACAAAGATGGGCAGTAGGAGGCGAGTATGTTATACTTAGCAAAAGTGGGTATTTCCTTGCTCTCTCAGAAATATTTGCCCAGTACAGTGGGAGGAGGAAGGGATTATACCATGCTAGTGTCCTAGTCCGGTGTCTGCCAGTATGTGCTGGAACTATCACTAAGAGGTATAAAAGGGGGATGTCCACGTCCAACAAACTTGGGAAAACTGGATTAAACTAATTTAACATGATTTAATTATAGGACATTTCAGAGCCTTTAGTATCTTACTGAGATATTTTGTGACTGTGTGTGTGTGAGAAGAGAGAGAAAGGGAGACGGAAAAAAAGGGGGGTGAAGTTGGGAGGAGAGAGCATGCACAGGAGCATACAGCATTTGTCAAACTTAATTAGACCCTGGGACCCTTTTCACTCTGAGCGTCTCTTGTGTCACCTGGAATACTCCTTGGAAATGATCCTCTGATCAGTGTAGCTTGAGAGCAGCATTTTCCCTTTGGCATCTTCTCCTGAGGGCTTTATAAGAGAAGTTGAAAAGATATGTATGATGGGGAAGCTATTCTAGCCACCCCAGGGCTTTATTAAATATAATTTTATTAAATTGTATATCTTTATTCACTTTTATCAGGCCTTAAGAGAATAGTTGCTATTTTTATCAGAGGAGTTGTTTCTTTCTCAGCTATGTAAATAAACACCATTTCTCTGTTTTGGAATGAATGAAAGGAAGAATTAAACTGTAAAGAAGGTTGCTTCTTGTGTAGTCTGTGGGGACTTCTGACTTTTATTTCCTCCCCGAGTGAGGAAGGTATTTAGGTAGCTTAGGTCAGAATAGCTCTGGTGGGTTCAGACTCCTCCTGTATAACACAAGTTTTTAGTTTAAAACACTACATTTATGCATCCCTCATACATTTCCTGGGGTGCCTGAAGATGGGGGCAGGGACCTCCCATCTTTCCTCTACTCTATATACTTAACTTTTCATGTTTCCAGCCATGCTTTCTTCTTCTCACTCTCTTAGAACTGAGGACATTGTGACCTTGCAAAGATGGCTTTGTAACTACCAGTCAGACCCAGAAGATGATGTACTTAGTCACTGTTGCCCCTTTATTCACTCCCCTGCCAGCTTTATTAATCCCAAGTCCTTCTAGATAGCAGTAAAAGGAAAATTACATGGAGAAATACTACTTTTGTTTTTCTATACTCCATCTTCTTCTTCCCATTCAGGATCATTAATCTGTCTTCACTCTAGACCTGTTTTGGCCCCTTGGACACATTGCCTTCCTCTCTAGCTCTTGGCTTTCTCATATAGGAAGCCTGGCCCTTCTGCCCCTCTCCCCCATTGCAGACCTTGGTGCTGTGGGGCTTACAAGATTTTAGTGAGTGAGCCAGTGGATTTTCTCTGTACACAGCCATCTGGAGCTATTCTCTCAAAGTCTGAGGTTAGAAAAGTATGAGAAGATAGCACTTGGGGAAAGTAGCATCTTCAAAGCAGGACATAAACAGATTTCTTTGAATACCAGTTACACATCAAGCACTGTGCTGGGGAGTCTCAGTCCCCACAACACTTTTATATGGTTTGTATTTGTCCATGGGAAAACGCGCGCGCGTGTGCGCGCGCGCGCACACACACACACACACACACACACACACACACACACACACACACACACACACATGAGTGACCAGATTGGCATTCCAACGTCTCTCTGGTTTCAAGGCCTTTGACTCTTGTACTACATCATACTGTATCCCTCATCAGAGCCAGCAATGTGACCTACAGTGTACTAGTGTTCAGTGGTGTTTCTTCTGTCATTACCCACATTGGGTTTTTCAAACAAATTGTTTGAGAATACTGTATGGGTTTTAAGACTTGAAGAAAATAAAGGAAAAATAGGGAAATTTTGAGATAGGCTTATCCCCAAAGGCAATAAACAGAATCTTGTAAACATTGATAACTTAAACAGATCTGTAGGATCCTTTTGAATACTGCTGCGGAATGTTATAAATTTTATACCCTAATGTTAGAATTTTAGGTTTGGGAAGGAATCTTAGAGGGACTTAAATTGTTATTCCTTTCAGAGCACAACTCTCCCACTTTCCCTTCTCATTAAGTTTCCATTTAGCCATTAGGTAGGAGCTTCAAAAGGGAAAATCCAATCATGTATAATCTCCAGTTAATGGGCATCTATTGAGCGACTAGGTCACCAGAAAGATTACACAGTGCCTCTTTGTGCAGTAAACACAAAAATCAAAAGCTAATGCATTCCCAAGGCAAGCCAGATTGTTACTGGCTACCAGCATCCTCCTTTTCAGGGAAGAAGTTGGGGTACCCACCATGCTTGCTAAGGGAGATGGTAGAGCCCGTCCAGAAAAACAAAGTTATCAAGGGAGGAAAGAGAAAAGCAGAGAGGCTTCCAGAGCTTTGTCAGTCCTACTTGCTGATGATGGTTGGGATGGATTCCTGAATAGCAGACATTCTAGTAAATGCTTTGAGCAATTATCAAGAACTTAGTGGGTCTCTCGGACTTCTTGCCACAAGTGAAAGAGTTAACAGTGACGACTGAGGTAGAGCCTCAGTCCCAGTCCCATAATATAGCTGTTTTCTAAGCGTGCCCAACCTTAGAAGTAAAGACTTTATGCTTACTTTTGTCCAGCCACTAACTGTATTGATTTATGAAAGAGGAGCACAACCCTCTTGACTCAAAATGGCACGTGTTAGTCACAAGCCAAATAGTTCTTGGGTTTGTGTCGATACATTCTAATTTGGGTTTCAAAATTATATTTTGGTGTAGTTATTTAGGGATTTGTAAAACTCGTCATAATTCAAATAACCTGTTTTTCCCCCCTTAGAACACTTCAGTTATGGAGGATCAAAATGAAGATGAGTCCCCAAAGAAAAATACTCTTTGGCAGGTAGGAATGACGCCGCACAGATAAGATAGCAGTTGACTTACTATAGATGAGATGCTCCCTCAGGTTGTGTCCTCCGTAAAAACAAGAGCTAAGCATTTTCCTTTGTGCATTTTTGCTAGTTTCAGAATTCACCCTAATTTATCTTCTGTTCCTTAGGGAAGTGTCATTATGAATAGTAAAGAATTTTGGGGTTACTACAGAGATTCTGAAGTGTCTGTAGGCTGAAATACTCCGTATATTGGCACGGGCTAAGCCGGAGGTGGTGTCCTTTGTCACCAGAATAGTACCATGCCACACCAGTGTGTGCACTGGTGACTTAGTCTCGCCACCCTCACCCTTCTCCCCCATTTCTTGTTAGTTTGCTCTTTCCCTTTAAACTCTCTTTTCTTCTCCTCTGGCTCTGTTTTAGTCTGCCCGGTTCCCTCCCAATCCCCCAGGGTTTTTCTGTTTTGTTTTTTGTTTGTTTGTTTTTGCCAGTGGGGGGGTGTGGTTGGTGGTATGTAAAGTTTCATGATTTGATCCTTTCATCAACCATTATGGTACAAATAACTTTTCCCTTCATAAAGACACTATTAAAAGCAAAACAGATTTTAAATAGGAAGAGAATAATGTGAAAATATTCTCTGGGTTCATTTTATTTGAAACAAAAGGAGTAGATTGGTTAGTAAGAATAAAGTATGCCCAACAAATTTAAGGTGGAAATGAAACAAAGCAAAACAATGCCAGGAAGATGCTTCTGGTCCCAGCAGGTGGTTAGAAAGTAGAAATGGAAAATGTGCTGTAGAATTGTGCATTTGCCACTATTTGGGGAACTGTGTGCAGACTGACTTCTGTTCCTCCTTCACATTTGGTATTTTCCAATAGGAGTCTCTTCATTTACTATTGATTCTTCAGTTCACAGTGGCTCCTAACACTTTGGCTTTCCGTTTTTCTTTCGTAAGTTCTGTCTTTCAGTCAACTAGTTATTGGTATGCCAGTGCTGCAGGGAAGCTGGGTGGTTAGGAACCCTTCTGTTGTAGATGAAATAATAACCCTTTTGCTTATCAAATGAGGTAATGGATATGAAAGTATTTTGTAAATTATAAAGCAGTACACAAATGCAAGTTGTTACCATCATATTTAACCTGTTACGAAAGAAATTATTTTGACAAGTTACAATGAACAAAATATAGAAAGAAAAGAGGAAGGAAAACATACAGCTCTTTTTCTCACGATTAGGCTCTTGTAGCATTTTTGTACGTATCCTTTGCTCTGTCTTGTGTGTTCCCCTTCACACAAATAACTGTAATTATAATGCTGTATAAAATTGTGCATCTTGCCTTTTGTTCCTTAACATGGTTTCATAAACATGTTCTCTTGTTATTAAAATCTTACTTTATAAACCTAATTTTAATGGCTCCATTATAGTACCCTATGTAGATGCATTATTATTTGCTTTATCCACTTGCCTATAGTTGGGCAGTTATTTCTCATTTTTCTGTTATAACATTATGGTGAACACCCTTATACTTAAAAGTAGCAAAGATGCTCCTTATGCCAGCAGATACTCATCACAGTGAAGAATTTTCATTTTTTTCTGACTGTTTTGAATGTTGATTTTTAAGGTCTTAAGTTAGATAGAGGTCTTAACTACAAGCAGCATCAAAAATTTCTGTTCAATGCTGCCCTCTGGTGGTACCCAGTGTCAGTGAGCTCTCCTTCACCCAAGTGACAAGGGAGAAAAAGTGGTACTCCATGTCGTTGAGCTCTTCCTCACCCAAATGACAAGGGAAAAAACATTCCTAGAGAAGGAGGTGGTAAGATAAATGGGGTGGGAGCCGAAAGCCTTCTGACTATACCTCTAAATGTGGACATAAAACTTGCTTCAGGCAGGTATGATATCTAAGATTTTAATAAGGAAAGCCAGACTTCTATGGATATTTATGGGATGGATTCAGTCCATTCTAATTTAGGGAACATAGTGATAACAAAGCTGTTGGTTCTTTCTGTGTGAAACTTCTGAGATAAGCTCCTAATGGAATTAATGCATGTTTGTAATATAACTCTTCAATTATCAAAATTCTCTTCTATGCTAGTCTTTTTGGTATTACCCATGAAGGGGCTATCAAAGGAGTGATGGGCAGATAGCTTGGCAAATGTTTGATAAAAACATAGAGGTAATTTTGTTTTTAAACAGGGATGTTATTGAGCCTTATAGCATCAGTGGCAGTTGTGGCTTCAGTCTAGGGATTCCTGGTTTTTGGTTTTGGTTTTTTTTCCTGATGCTGTTGTCAGATGCAGTGTATGTAGTTTTCATTTGTAGAACAGTGTACTGGTTTTGTGCAAGGACCATGTAGATTTGATGAGAAATGCACAGTTAGTATAGGAGTCTGTGGGATATCATAGGCCAACTCTATAGGATAAGGATCATTTCAGGAATATGTGGTTTACCTTGGGTGACTTTTGAAGTAGGTGATCAAACAAAGGGAGTGAAAGTCTAAACTTTTTTTGGCAGCAGTTTAGTAACCCTGGATACATTTTGGAGATGGATTCAGTTTTTAGATTGAATTGCCTTCAGGTTTCTTCATTAGATAGACCAGTGGTTTTCAAAGTGTGTTCTGCGGACCAGCAGGGGCAGTACCACCTGGGAACTTGTTAGCAATGCAGATTCTCAGGCTGCATTCCAGACCAATAGAATCAGGGCATCTGTGGTGGAGCCGGGCAATCTGTGAGTTAGGAAGCCCTCTTGTTACTCTGATGCACATAGGTGTGAGAACCATTGGCATAGATGAATATAGCATTGACTTTGGTCTTTGGGGAAGTAAAACAATCATTGCTACTTGGCCAAGTTGAGCAAGTTCTCTAAGATGGTTATTTAATAGCCACATGGTTTTAGAATAAGCTTTGGAGAATGATGACTTGAGACACCATTTAGCTTCATAAATAGCTGTAAATTTGACATTTACTTTAGAGACTAATTTGAGAACACAGGCCCTGAAGACATTTTAAATTACTTCATGAATGAATTAATGAAGGAATGAGTTTGACTTTAAGGTATAACTGGCATTTTAAGATTAAATGCACAGGGTGAAAAAATGTTTCCAATGAAATACTAATTAGATTTCTTTTCCTTATCAAACCAATTAATTTTTTCTTTATTTTTCTAAAATAGATAAGTAATGGAACATCATCTGTGATCGTCTCCAGAAAGAGGCCATCAGAAGGAAACTATCAAAAAGAAAAAGACTTGTGTATTAAATATTTTGACCAGTGGTCTGAATCAGATCAAGTGGAATTTGTGGAACACCTTATTTCACGAATGTGTCATTATCAGCATGGACATATTAACTCTTACCTGAAGCCCATGTTGCAGCGGGACTTTATTACTGCTTTACCAGGTAACTGTACTTGTCTTTTAAAAAACTGAGCAGTGGAAGAATGTCCAGCCCAAGGGCCTAGGTGGAGCTGAGTAGATATTTGTGAAATGCATGAGTGAGTACAGTGTGACTACAGTGTGAGTTTCTTTGGAACCATATTGTATTTTAATATATGGCACTTGAAAAGGAGTTACAATGTAGCATCTGTATAGGAAATGTAGGCCATTTCTGCGATTAATGGTGTTGGTCTTTGGTCATATTATTGTTTCACTTAATTTAATGAGTTGATGCTATGCTGATAGTTTTGATGTAGTCTATATATAATCTGTATTTTGCCTTTATAAGTAATTTTTAAAAATATGAGACAATTTTTCCTACAGTGTTTGTGTTTAAGAAGTGTCCCAAAGTTTAGGATGTTCCTTTGTACCTGAAGTGACATTTAGGATAGGGGATGGCAAAAATATATTGGAAAAACTGATGGCATGTCTTTAGTACATTTTTTGAAACTTACTTCTGCATCTTCTCCCTCATTCTCTCTCTCTCTCTCTCTCCCTCTCTCTTTCCCTGTCTCCCTCACACCCACATACTCCTCTGGTTAAGTTTACTTTGATTAAAAAAAAAAAAAAGACTATTTTTTGGAATAGTTTTAGGTTTATAGTAAAATAGACTATATAGAGAATTCCCATATTTTCCATATCTTCACCCCACTCCCCATCACCATCCCATCCAGAGTGGCTCATTTGTTATATAACACATAGGCCTACCTTGATACATCATTGTCACCCAAAGTCCATACTTTACATTAGGGTTCACTCTTGGTGTTGTACATTCTATGGGTTTTGGCAAATATATAATGACATGTATGTATCATTATAGTATCCTATAGAACGGTTTCACTGCTCTAAAAATCCTCTGTGCTCTCCCTATTGTATCCCTCTTTGACTTTTGATCACTCATTAATTCTCTCTTTTCTCTCTCTTTATCACTCCTCCTCTTCTTCTTTTAATTTTAAATATAAATTTGACTAGTAAGATAGATTTCACTTCTGAAGAGAATGGTAGCCAGAATGTTTTCATCTAATATGGTCAGTGTAGTCTAGAGGTTACAACTGCCATGCCAGGGTAGACCTACAAATGGCCAGGGATGAAACAGTGCCATTGCCACCAGCCCTAACCTATCAGAGCTTCTGGACAGCTCTTCAAAGAGTAGCTCCTCTCTTGGCCTGTCTGTGATTTACAGTGCATCAGGACTCCATATTCTAAGGATTTCCACAGCAGATAGGACCGGGGCTCGGGTCTCAGGGCAGCTTCGAATTTCTACTCTTTCTTCCAAAATGTGTTCGTACAATGGGGAGTGTTTAAGGATATTTGAGAGTTAGCTTAGAAAATTTTGACTCTCCTATTGTTTTTATGCTAAAATGTAGTATTGTTTGCCCCATTTCATTCATTAGTATTTCTAGAAAAGAAAATAAGAACCCTCTCTTTCTAGAATTGTATAGTATTTAATTGCTAAGAGGGATCTTAGCCATCCTTAATCCTCTTTTTCATTGTATAGACTGGGAAGCCAGTGATCAGAGAAATTGCATGAAGTGACAAAGATCATACATCTTGGTTATTGTGTTGATTATGTGGGTGATGGTGGGGGCTGCTTCAAAAGTTAGTGCAAAGGCTGAAATCATTATAGTTAGGATTACTCTGGAAAATTCCTTAAATTGGCCCTAAGTATAGAATGCATGTTTACAACCCAGTTCAGTAATAATTACTTTTACTTATGAGAGAGAAACAGATATGGTTTTAATTGTATGAGAGGGAGGGAGGGCGAAGGGGTTGGGGAGAGGGAATTATAGGTGGGTTTAAGTAAGGTGAGTGAGCCTTTGGTGCAGCGTCTCTGGTTTGTGCAGTGCCAGAACCCAGAACCCCTGGCACCCAAGCCTTTCTGTGGACTGAGGTTGCATCTTACATCAAGAAAAAGGGCAGTTTTTAAAGTGGATGATTGTAATTGTTCCTCATAAGTGCTTTTAACTAAATGAAGTTATGGCTTCATTTTTCTCAGGCAAATCTGTTGTTTTTTTGTTTGCTTTCTACTGTTTTGGTTTTATTTTATTTTTGCCTGTAATTTGCTTCTCAAACATTTTAGAGTGCCAAGAAACTCACCTTATGTTTACAGAATATCCACGAGGTGGCACTGTTGAAGTTCTCTTGATTTGCAGAGTGTAGTTGAGAGGCAACCCCTTCTCTTGGGGAGTGTATGGTCTTGGAGAAGAGACAGAACAGATGAACATGTGTTATGTATATAAATATGGTTAGTATAATTGCATACAATTCAGTTTTCATTACAGCGAATTTTAAGGCATTGTCCATATCTCTGTTAAAGTGGAATTTTGTGGTATTGAATATTACATGAAATGAATGGACCATTGGCTGGGACATGGAAATATTTTTGTTAAAATGCTATTTCTTTTAAAAGGATTTGATATGAACATATATACATATGTCAGTATATATCATACATATGAATCTAATAGCTGGGGACAAGCTGGCCTAGTTGATTGTGTTGGTGTCTAGTAGACTTGGATTAAAATTGGCGTTAGTTCCTTAACAAAGACCCTGCCTTAAGAGTATTAGGGTAGAAACAGGTCCATGTGTATGTTCATACTTAAATTTAATAATGTGCGGAGCAACTTTACTAATCACTGTTCTAGTTTGGTGTTTAACTTTTACTGTAGATGATCTTGAGTTTCAAGTTTTTACTCTTTGAAATTGTCAACTTAAGACTTCTTTTGATTGTAGAAACCATTAATTCTATAAAAATTGTCTATAGTTCTCACTTTTAAATGCTTACTGTGAATATCATACCTGTCAGTATAGGGAAAATGGAAAATGTTTGTGGTCTCTGGCTCCTTTTGGTTCAGTGGAAAAAGTGATAATTATGATATGCTTTTCTAAAAATCATGGTAAATGTTTAGTCTGCGATGTCAATTTCTGCAGGCTAAGTTTGTGGTTTGTGAGAACTGTTGTTAAAGGGAAAATTTATACCATTTGAAGTAGAGGCAGATCGTACTTCAAAGAGGTTGATAAGCATTGGCGATCCTTTTGGTGAGGTATCTAAGCAATTAAGAATTTTGAAACACTTAGCTTCCTGGCCATGGTTTATTCATTTGTCTTATCCCCAAGTAAGGATGATAAACCGTTATGGACTGTAAATGTGACAGACTAGATCAAAGGTCTTGGGAGACATGGAAGAACCAGAGCGTAGCTAAGGCTTTTTAGGCTGGATGCAGGGCCAAAGACCAGCATGACAGAGTGGAAAGAGCTTGGGTGTTGGATTTACACAGCCCCTAAATTTGAATCCCAGCCCCTGCACTTAATAGTTCTACGAGCCCACTTTTTGGACCCTTGGTTTCCTCTTTTGTGTGGGAATAATAATAACACTTCATGGGATATTGTGAAGATTAAAAACAATGTATGTAATATGCCTGACATCTGGTGGGTATTCTGAGGATGGTAGCTTAAAAAAAAAAAAAGGAAAGGGGAAAAAAAAAAACCCCGGAGAGGCAGGAAACACCTGCTTCTCCGGAGGTAATAAGATTTGTTGCCAGGAAGTTTTAATTATTCACCCGCTAATTTCTGAATTGATTCATCCTGACATCATATAGGTAGGCGTTTGCACCACTTTGTTGGTACAACAACATGTTGGACTTTGTGACCTGAGTGTCATTTCACTTCAGTTCTCTCTGAATCTTTAGGTCAGTGTATTCCAAGTTAAAGACATCCATTGACGTACTGTTGCTGTCAGCAGTTGTATTGTTTTTTTCTTTCAGAAGGTTTCTAACTTCAGATTTTACAACTAGATCTGTGACTTGGAAGGGACAGCAGGAGTGGGTGGGAAGGGAGTTTCTTTGCAGCTGCTTTTCGAAATGTGTTTCTAAAATAATAAAAGGTACTATAATTGTATGATCTAAGCAGCTGTGTTAAAACAGGCTGTAGTCAAGGGCATTGAACTGACATTTTACAGTTGAGTTTCATTTTGGTATAGTGTTATTTACATGTTGAACTTTGAAATTTGTGCCTTTTAATTGTTTTAATTTACTGAAATTTTTCCAGACCTTCATCTGGTGCCTATAATTAGCAACAGAAGCACTTCCTCAGCATTGTGTGTGCCGTGTTCTGGCCTCGTTTTCTGAAACCATAATGTGTCCTCTTGTTGCCTTGGGAAGGGGGGTGGTGATGGGAGATGGGGGAGTCTCAGCAGGATAGAGTCAGTGAGAGCCAGATATTGGTACTTAAGAAATGCTTAGGGTTTTTTTGTTTTTGCTTTTTTTTTTTTAAAGATTTATTTGACAGAGAGAGAGAGTGAGAGCAGGAACACAAGCAGGGGGAGTGGGAGAGGGAGAAGCAGGCTTCCCGCCGAGCAGGGAGCCCGATGCGGGGCTCGATCCCAGGACCCTGGGATCATGACCTGAACTGAAGGCAGACGCTTAACGACTGAGCCATCCAGGCGCCCCAAGAAATACTTAGTTTTAACACCTCAAAGCACTTTTTAGCCAGAGCAAATGGACCACCTTACTCAGTAACTTCTTTGTCCCAAATAGGCTTGAAACAAGGAAGTTAAATGGTCTGCATGGCTCTGGGGATAGCTTTTCTAAGGTGTTCAGATAGAGGTTGTGGGATTCCAATACCCTAAACCTTTAAGGGAATGTGAGTGGGCTTAGCACTTTGCTAGAGTGCAACATTTTCTCTGCAGAAAATAACAAAGAAGAGCAACATTGCTTAGCTTCTTTGACCAATGATATCAGCTAAGGGGATTTGGGTATGAGGGAAGGAGAACAGAGACTGACACTTAGCAAGTACCAGTTCTGTATCAGGCTCCTTAATAACCTCTTCCTGTTAACTTTCCCAACAAGGCTAAGTAGTTCATAAAACGAGCATATTGAGAGTAGCTGTCTCAGAGGGTTATTGTGCAGATTATATCAAGATCATCCACTTCAGCCATTTAATACCATTCCTGTTTTATGGAAAATGAGATCCAAAAAGGAAGACTGATGTGCTTCAACCCAGGTTATCTGACTCTGCAGCCAGGGCATTTACCAAGAAACTAAAACATGCTGCCTCCTAGAATGATGGTATGAATTTAAAGTATTATCCAAAGAAACTGAATCTCATAGATGTCATAGAGATGTTACTGAATTGGAGTGATGGCATTTTGAAAGAGGAGGAAATATGTGTTAGAGATTTCCTTATGCAGAAACTCAGTGATAGTCTAATGGTGAGCTATTGACGGGGGGAAAAATCAAAGAGGACTAAAAGGGGTATCATGGCTATAAAGCAGTAGTTCCCAACTGTTTAAAATTATCTGGTGGCACTTCTTAAAAATACAGATTCCTGGTCCTCACCATCTAAAGATTCTGATTCAGTAGACCAGAAAAAATGTCCAGGGAATCTGTTTTTGTTGCTTGTTGTTTTTGTTTATTTGTTTTAAAAATCACTTGCCCTAAGTGACTTAATTACAACCACACAGGCTTCTGAGAACCAGCTCCTAGACCACCCAGGCAGGTGGAAGATTTGGATGCTGCTTTCCCAGTTCATAGTCAGACAATGGGGATATTGCAGTTATTGAGAAAGTTGCATTGAGAAAGCAACTATCTGATGCAATCTTGTCTCCTATTCATTTCCTCTCCCAGAGAGCAGGGGACTCACGAGGGGAATTGGTTAGGGGTGTGTTTATGATCAGTTAGGAGGATTTGGCTAATGATATGGAAATAACCTAGATCTTGAAAGGTGACCGTGTTCTCATAGGACGTGTAGAAACTAGAAGATAGGTAAGTACCCAGAATTAGAAAAATTCAGAGAAGAGCTAAATCTATTAGCCCATGACTAGAGACACTAAAAGAAAATATGAATATAGAGGTCTGAGAGATTCTGAAATTTGAAATTCTTGTTAATTTGTTAGTCCTAGCAGTGGAGCGCTGCAAGTAAGACTGTATGTGATTATCCATGGATTTCCCTGATTTTAAATGAAGATGGAAGAAAGGGGCACATGATCATGGAGATACACAAAAAGGAAACCAAAGCTCCTACAAACAAGCAGACCTAAAGACATTGTGTGCCAGGATATTGACAGAACCTGTAGATGTGATTTTCAGAATTGTGGAACATTGAGAGGAAGCAGAGCTGCTGGGTATAGTTGTGCCCTTTACAGCTTGTACGGTTGTGTTTGGTAGCCTTGCATGATAGCACCCTGAGATGTGATCGATGAGCACTTTTCCTGGTTTTAAGAACTGGAAAAGTAGAGGTGGGTGTATTTGGGGGATGTTGGCTGATAAATTTGATGTCATACTCTAGCAGACCTTTCAAATGGATTATCAAAGTTAAATAATTTGCAGCCAAAAAGACTCTGTAGGGTTGTGTAAGCCTAGAAGGATGTATACAGAATGTTAGGAGCCCTTATCTCTGAGAGGATTTAGGGATTAAAAAGTTTTTGCTTATATGGATTTTATAATTTTTCTGTAATGAACTTGGGTTATATGTGTTTAAAAAAAGGGACACAAAGCAGCTCCTTGCCAACTTGTAAACAAAAAATGTGATACCAACTTTACGTAGTAAGCACCAGCAAGAGAATACAAAGTGTAGCCATACCAAATTCGCCTGACTTCGGGGTAGGGGAGGGGGATAAGGTTATCAGATTAGTGGGTCAGAAGAATGATGTAAAAGGTAAAGGTGGTAGGGTTTTTATATGGGGCAGAGTTTCTCCAAATATTCAAACACTGAATAGAGAGAGATAGGCTGAACAGTGGTACATCCAGATGGTTACAGAACCAGTGGCTCAGTATTGGTATGTGTATTTCATGAATAGACCCACAGAAGCCTGGATAGAAATATCTAGAATCATGGGTGCTGTCCTTGGTTCTGACCCATTTAACGTGTTTGCCAAGAACTTGGGATAAAGACTTACTGCATTTGACTGTCATGCAGAATTTTGGTGTGGAATACCCACTCTTCTGGAGGACAGAATCAGAATTCTAGAGGCTGATGTGGAAGGGTCAGGTCAAGCCTCAAAGGTGAACTATAGCAAGGATAACTATAAATTCCTGCATGAAGCTGCCCTTCAACTCTCCATTAGCCATACAAATTTAGACCTGGGGGAATTTTTTAAAATAAATATTGTTGGGGAACAGGCTTAGGAATTTATTTTAACTTACTGCCATCTAGGAATCTACTGTGATAGAACTACTAGATAAAGGTGTTGTAATCTTTGCACCAACTGTAATATAATGACATGTACAAGAAAAGATCGTGGCTTCAGGGTAGTCTTCATGATCAGATCAGAGCTTGGGTATTAGATCTAGACCAGAGTAGGACAATTAGTATATGAAAGGCTTGTAAACCAGAGTTGACAGTAGAAAGTGTCATTCTCAGAGTTGAAGACAACAGTAGTTTGTGAAGCATTTTAATGCATCATCTCATTTTGATATTTTCAAAGTAGAGATTATTTCCCCATCTTATACAGATGAGAAAACTGAGCTCTGAAACTTTAAAGACTTACCGATTTCCTGCCAAGTTAGTGCCACTATATGGCTTCTATTTATCTTGAAAAAGAGAGCAAATATTAATCTTGTATGGTGCTTTGTTGTCTTTAAAGTCTTTTCATAAAATTCTTTCATTTGATTCTTACTGGTGGTGTGAGAAAGGACAATGGTTACTAGTGATTACCATTTTATAACAGTAAAAGACCAAGGGCCAGTTACATTTCAATATTTATTTCATGTCAAAGAACTGCTAGACTTGAAATTGAAATTTTCTGCCTATATGTTTAGCATTCCCACCACTGCAGTAGGCCTGGGGGTGAGCTTTATTTTTTGTAGTTATGGAGGGTTTGACTAGAACCACAGGGTGGGAGTTTGCAGGTGGCCACAATGTTGACTGTGTTGACACCATGGCAGTGTCAGGCAGACTCTGAATCTTAGTTGTCTTTGGGAGGACCCTTGCATTGTGTTGGGATAAGCCTCGTAAGGTTGAAGAATTTGTAGGCATATATGGTTCTTGCTTTTGAGGATTTTACCTCCATAAGAAGGAGATGAAGAATGATTGACAAAAATACATCTAAGGAGACCTGACTTTAACTCTTAGATTGTCACCTAACTTTTCATAAGCTTTTTAAGCTGTGTCAGTGTTTCACCTTTTTTGTCTCCTTGGCTCCGAGGGATTCACATAGATCATGATTTAAGGGGATGATTTGTTACGAGAGATGGTAGGTCAGAGGGGGAAAGAACACCAACTTAGGAGCAAGAGATCAGAGTTGCAGTGTAGGCTTTACTACTCTATAGTTGTGAAATCTTGAGAACTTTACTTCTCTGTGCCTCATCTGTAAAATTTGAGGAATCGTTATCCTGTAGTGGTTTTGTAAAAGAGTTATGTAAAAGAAAATGCAGACAAGTCTTTTTTCATAATTTCTGACAAATAAATAGAAAACTGTCCAGGATTGGCTTTTACACGCAGGAACTGTTGCCATAAATTTATGTATATACATACATATATACATATACATACATATATACATACATATGTATGTGTATATATATTTTTAAAGTAACCTCTATGGCCAACCTGGGGCTTGAACTCAATGGCCCTGAGATCAAGAGTTGCATGCACTACCGACCAAGCCAGCCAGGCGCCCTGCCAGCAATTGTTTTATCTTAAAAACTCAGAACCAAAAAGAAGCGTATGTGTTTATGTACTCATGCACTTGTATATCTGCAGAACTTTTGATATTACTCAAGTATGTTACCTGCTTCAGGATTTCTTTATTCCTCTTCCCTTTACAGAAATGGTGACTGGTACATTTCCATGTCCCTTCCCATTCCTTCACTGCCTTTTCTATTTTGTAGAGCAAGGCTTAGACCACATAGCAGAAAACATTCTTTCTTACCTGGACGCCAGGTCTCTGTGTGCAGCAGAGCTGGTATGTAAAGAATGGCAGCGAGTGATCTCTGAAGGAATGCTTTGGAAGAAGCTGATTGAACGAATGGTGCGCACTGACCCTCTATGGAAGGGGCTTTCAGAAAGAAGAGGGTGGTAAGTTCTTGGGTTGCTTGTTCCCTTGAAAAAAGTTCCTTGGACATAGGGTCAGTTTGACTGGTTAAATAAGCAGTTACACTTGACAAATGTGTTGGCCCATTTTTCAACAGGTGGGAAAGAGGACTGGTCTGGAGTGGTGGTGGGGTGGGGTGGGAGTTAAAGCTGTTAGAATAATTTCTTTTGCAATGCATATTTCCTTTATAAGTATTAACCGCTAGGAAGTATTATATAGTTTGAATGAGTGATTTACCTTTTCAAACCTGTGTATATATGGTTTTCCTTTCACATTATTCTTTTTTTTTAAGATTTTATGTATTCATTTGAGACACAGAGATACAGAGAGAGAGAGCATTGAGCAGGGGGAGAGGCAGAGGGAGAGGGAGAAGCAGGCTCCCTGCTGAGCCAGGAGCCCGATGTGGGGCTCAATCCCAGGACCCTGGGATCATGACCCAAGCCGAATGCAGATGCTTAACCATCTGAGCCACCCAGGCGCCCCCTTTCACATTATTCTTAAATGATGATACTATTACCAAAAGATAAGAAAAAAAGAAAATATAAGAAAGTCAAATAATGCCATTTTGCTATTTGTCATTGCTTCTGATCGAAGATGTGGAAGGCATAGTGGGCATGAGTTTTCAGATAACCCATTAACTTATATACAGCTTTAGAGCCTTGTACACCTCTGTAACCTGGCCCACTTAGCACAGAGAGAGTGTTTCCGATGGAAGTATGGCTTGCGGTGTGAGTAAGGGTTAGGGCTATATTTTCTTCATGGGAAGAAGTTTGATGTGTACCAAGTAATAAGCTTCATTAACATTTTTTATTAAATTATAGAATGAAAGGCTATATTAATATGTGTTGGGTGTTCAGAAAATAAAAGGCAGAGCTGGAAATTAAAGTACAACTTGTGTCTAATGTGTGAATTTAACGGTCAGAAACCCTGCTTTTAACTGAGTTGAAAGATACGGAATCTTTGTAAGTACCATGTTTAAATAAAATTCACCCTTTTATGTGCAAAAATGTAACATCTGTTTGTTTTTATTTGCCAGGGATCAGTACCTGTTTAAGAACAGACCTACAGATGGCCCTCCCAATTCATTTTATAGGTCATTATACCCAAAGATTATCCAGGATATAGAGGTAACTTTATGATTTATCTGTTTTATGGGCTCTTTGTGTCTTGTTCTCAACTTTTTATGTTGCCTTAGAGTGTTTTTTGATCTAGCAACATGGAGCTGGTAATTTTTTTTAAGTTGAACTCTTGAAGCAAATGTGTCATAATCAGTGTATAATCTGTAGCCATTCTTCAGAGTAGATAATGCCTGTTTGTAAAAAAATGATCTAACTTTTCTAAAACGTGAAATACATCTGCAAGGTTGCCAGTTAATTAAAACCTGAATCCAAAGTCAGCTTTTTATTCTGATTTGATAAATTTTCCAGAATCCAAGGCACAGTTTTTCAGGTCAGCAGTTTTACATTTTGAGCCACCTCGAGGGAACTGGAGAAGGCACAGTCTCAGTTTCCTCTGTAAATTTCCCATAACTTTTTTCATAAAAATGACTCAAATATGATTCTAAGCAATAGTTAAGTGGGTTTTATAGAGCATATTATGCTCCTGGACCATTTTGGATGTGAGTGTAACTTCACCAGACCAGTAAAACTCTGTAAACTTGATGAGAAACATTGGAGATGTTTGATATCATTCATGTGTTCTAATTAGTTCAGTTTTATTGTTTAGCTCTTTTCCTTGAACCAGGAAAGACATGCACAGGCATTTCTCATTAACTCTTTCACATGTGTTCTTGGCAGGTCTTGGTTACTTCAGTATTTCCTCCTTGGCGAAAAGTTTAGCCTTTGCTAGGCAGTGCTGTATCACCCATAAAGTTATACTCAGTTTCCCAAATGTGAAGTAATCCTCTCCCCCAGGTGATAGACATAAAAGTTATTGTGCCAAAATTCATTAATGGAGAAACATGTGCCTTTTGGGGAGTCCCCTCCTCCCCCTAGAAGGCAGATGTGAACTGATGGAATCATTAGGCTAATGGTAAATCTCAATGTGACTAGAATATCATATTTAAAAAACAAATCCTTGTCTTGAGTAGACAGCTCCCTAAAATGAGCTATAAAATAATCTTTTAGGGAAGGCTAAATATATAAAACTTCTGCCTGACAAATCATAAAGTTTAGGAATTAATTGATCTGTTGGCAGTTCAAACCTTAGAATAAATTGCTCCACGGTGTCGGAGCTGTGACACAGTGTTAACTTGAATCTTAAGTTGGGGTGTGTGTGTGTGTTTCAGGGGAGAGGGGCTGTCTCTTACTCCGAGATAGTTGTACTCAGATATTGCTTGTGCATATATATTAGAACCTATATTGCTTTTTGCTTTTTTTTTCAACTATTCTTTACAGAGTTATCTCCAAGTTTCCTTGAATAATTTTAGCAAGTCCTTTGTTTTGAGGACAATGTTGAAAGTCAGTATTAATAAACAGGAACTCTGGAAGAACTTTGATCAGGCTGAAGATTTTGGTGACGTAGATTATTTTATTTAATCCTCATGAGTACTGTTTTAATCAATAGTATGAACTCAGTATTCTGTAGCATGATAGCATGTGACACCACCTACCATAACCATTTCCTCAGGCTGAAATAATATTTTAAAGTTAGTGGAGGAGGCAGATGTGAGGGAAATGGAGCTATGGGGGAAAACCCTACTTGATACAAAACCTCTACATCATGGTGGTCTACCCAGCGGTTCTTAAACTGTGGTTTGGGAAAACCCACTGGTTGGCCACAAGAGTCTCCTCCAGATTTTTGTGGGCTAGATCTCTTAGTGTAAGGGATAATGTTTTATACTTTGGTATATTCACTAATAGTAGTAATAATAAAAAATAATGTATCACACATATAATAAGAGTGTTTACTTGTGCTAGATACTTGGTGAAGCATTTTATAATACACTTCATTTAACACTCTGAACAATGCCTTGAAAGGTAGGCCATGATTTTATTTAAAGTTAAGGAAACTGAAACTTAACAAGGTTAAATAGCTTGCCCCAGATGACACAGCTAGTGAGTAACAACAGTCTGTGATCAACCTTGTATTCTTCTGCACTTAATACAGCTTTCTGTGTTACGGATCACTGGTACCTCATCAAAATAGAGTTCTTTACCTCTGTTTTGGGAGTATGTTTTACTCTGTCCAGGGTGGATGCACATGTAAAGAGTTGTGTCAGTGATCTATGGACCAAACAAATGGAGACTCAGGGGCTTGGCTCTTGACCATATGGCTGGTATGAAACTCTTATGGCAGAACATAATAATTACAGTACCCTCTTTTGAGCCTTTGCAGTATACCATGAACTGTGTTGGGTGACTTACATAGATTATTGCATTTAATTCTTACAAGGTACATATTATCCCCATCTGTAACAAGGGGAAGCTAAGACTAAGAGAAGAGATGGGAATTTAACTGAGATCTGTCTAGCTTTAGGCTTAGTGTTGTTGTTTGTCATTTTCAAAGTTGGAAAATTAAAGAAGTGAAGGAGAAAGAGGTATGTTGTTGCATGCCTGTGGACTTTGCAAGGTGATCTTCTCATCTTTCCCCAATGGTGTGAGTACTCAGCATTCTTGAAAAAAAGAGTTTGAGTTAAGATAAGATTAATTGGCCTATTTTAGTTCCAGTTATGGGAAAGATAGTATTTTAAAAGAGTTTTAATCACATTGCTAAAAGATAAATTACAACCCCTGAATGCTAAGTGGATGTTTGTGCCCCCTACCCAGTTGCCCATACACAGCTGCAGAGTCTGTGTGGTTCCCGTGTGCTTTGCAAAGTTGCCAGTTCACAACACCTTTTCCTCTTTCTTTTTCTTGCTCTGCTTTGACAGCTCTATTTCATGTACTGGGTTCTGTCATCTGTCCATTCCCAGATTTGACTTTGATGAGCAGATGACCTTGCCCTTCCATGTTGACTTACAGAAATTGGCTAATTTTTAAGAAAGAAGTAGAGAATCTAGCTTAGTGTGGCCAGTCCCCATTATTCAGGAAATAAAGATGTGAGAGATGAAGTCTGGGAGAATAAATTAGAATTCTTAGCTTTCTGCAAAAGTTCATCTCTCATGGGTGTTCTTGCCACACAGAGAGAAGAGAGGGTTTAGAGTACCTCTGAGGTGAGAAGGAATTCCTGGAAAGACTGAGGCACATTCCTAAAGGAAGCAGCCATATTTCCTCTACTACTTAGAGTCTTGGTTGTTCTTCTCCTTGTTACTGGTGAGCTTACTATTAGGTGCTTTGCTACAGTGATTTAATTTAGCTCTCAAATTAATCAAAACTGAGATTCTTAGTCCAAAGCTCATGCTCTTTTCATGCTCCCCCCCCCGCCCCCCACGTCTCTCAGGAGAGAGATGCAAGTTGTTATAATAGACTCCAGTCAATCAGAATTCTGTCTTGAACTTGGATTTTTTTCTGTTGCCATCTCGGAGTAGTGGCAAACTCTTTCATGTAATATGTCTTTTCCCTCTTTTTATTCACTGGATTAAAGCCTTTGAAGCACTCTCCTTGGAATAGACCACTGGTAAGATGATGGTTTGTTGTATCGCACCTTTTAATAAACCACATTTTATTCAGGGAAAGTGGGGAGCTTTTTTGTGGTTTGCAAACTTGATATTAATATTGTCCTGACCAGAAAATGCTGAAACTTGCCCACCCACCCAGTTGTGTTTAGGCTTCTAAAAATAATGTTATTCCTCCATACTCAGACATCTGTTTTCACTCTATTGCCAATTTAAATGCCGCTGTATACTCTGTGTATCATGGCTACTTTCCCAGTATTTTGAAACTTTGCACAGGGTAAGGGGATTTTACAAGTTCTCAAAAACACGAAATAGTCCTCTACAGTAGCCATATCACATGATGTCTAAGTGAAATGGCAGGTATCTGTATAATTAAAGAGGTACACCTGTGTATGCCCTATATCCCTGCTGCTGGAGTTGAAGTGGAATTGCATTGGAAGGCTTAGCCTCTTCCTGGGAATGGTTAGGGAGGGCTCGGGGCTAGCAGCATTAAATATCAGCCTAGACCGAGACAGCCATTCCTGACATTTTGGTGAGAAGATTTTCTTTGGTCACGGCCTACTCCTTTTGGTCAGTGTTCTCCGCAGACAAGGAAGAGCATCACTGCTATCATGTGAGGCACTGTGACGAGCACTTTACATACGTAATCTCACTTGATCCTTAGAACAGTTTTGAGGAAGTAGATACTATTTTTCCCATTTTTTACAGAGGAGGAAACTGCAGCTCAGACAGTCCCAGCTCATTTGCCAAAGCTGCTCACTGACTCAGGTATTTTCTATGCCACAGTGGGCTGTCTTCCATTTTTAAAGGCCTATTTATTTATTTAAAGTTAAATAAATAAATACCTGGCTTATAAACATTCTAGTAAGAGTTGAGGTCGTCAAATATGGTGGTAGGTAGTATTTGGGGCAGGCACAGTCAGCAGGAAGTGCTGCTTTCTTTTGTGGGTGGCCTGGGGAATTGAGAAGAGTGAAGTTTTAGGAATTACATGAGATTGGTGTTCAGCAAAATGATCAGCTCCCTGAACTGGTTTAGTGTCCCTTTCTTGGCATTTGGAAACAAACTACAAGTGTTTAGGGATTCAGGAACCTAATAATTTTTTTTAACACAGCCCTAAGTGGGAGCTTCCTAAAATGACCCATGAAGAATTATCTGGCAGTCCTTTTCTTTTAAAATTCAGAATTGTATTTTAGAAAATTAGTCTCTTTTCTGAATGTTGAGAAGCTCAGCCATTTCCTATTTCTTAACTTCCATTCAACTTAGAAGAAGAGCCTGTTATCTAGCAGAGCTTTTGAGAGTTCCTGGCCTCTGCTTCTTGTTTGAGGGCCAGAGATCAAGGGTATGGCTCAGCCTTTCACGTTGGGTGGTGGTCTCTGTCCAGACTCTCCGGGAATGTGTGCACCCCAGGCTGACTACTGCCTCAGCCCAGCTTGTCTTCAGTCTTCTCTGCTGTATCTTTAGGTTTTTAGGTCCGGTAAAAGACTGTAATCAAGTCACCCAGTTCTAGAAAACATTTTCCGAAGAGGGGGAGAGCGTGTAGGAAATTCTTTTTGGTATGGGGATTCCTCTACTTCCTCTTTTTACATTAAATTATTTTTTTCAGTCTCCCATGTGATAGTCAATGTACTTTTCCTTTGCATTGAAACATATAGAGTAACAAAGCTACTTACTGATTGAATATTTTAAAGTGATTGTTTTATAACTAAAAGCAGCTATATGAATTTAAAAAATAATCCAATATATATGTGTAAGATATATTACATAGTCAGCTTTGTAATACTTTGGGTTTATATGGAGTCATGCATTCTGCAGCAACTCTGGGCCCTCGTAGGGTGTGGCCCGAACATCAGTAACCACTGCCAGGAGTCACTGGCCGCGAGTAAGACTTGTTACCAATACATCTGTCTCCTAAGTCAGCGTTTTCCTGGTATACTTAGCTTGCTGAGGTGGCTCAGGCACTGTCTAAAAATATGTTAGTTCTCTAAGTGATTTTAAGTATTGAGTTCAGTTTAAGTAAGTTTTTTTTTTTTTTTCTGGACCCCTTTTCAGAAGGTTGCTTATACAGACAGATCTGTTATCTATGTCGGTAGCAGTAGCAGAAGTGGGGTGAATTATTTTTGTTTGTTTGTTTGTTTTGGAATGTGCTTTTATTTCTCACATTTTACAGACTTACTAGAAATGATGATGCTGCCTAAGAAGCTCTGACTTGGTAGCAGATGGGCAGATGAGTGTTCTCTCGCTCCTTGCGTCTCCATGGCCCCGCCTTCATCCCATGGGTGTTGGAAATATGTGATCCTACCCTGTCTCAGGGCTGTACATAGGAGCCCTTTGAGGGCAGGGATTAGATTTCCAGGTTCCTGTGCTAAGTACAAAGGCCACAAATGATGGAACATTTTCCTTTTTAGGCATATGTATATCACCATCTCTGGCCTTTCATTTCTTTTTCTGTGAAATGAGGACAATAATTTCGGCTTCAGAGTTGTGGTGATTAAATTAGCTATACAACGTTTAAAACACATAGCATAGTGTTACAAAAGCATAGTACCTGGCACATAACATTCAGAACATTTTAACATTTTAGAGCCCACAGAAGCACACTGCCTTCAACGTAAGAGGAAATACAGTTTGTTAGATGTCAGCAGAGCCACTAATTAAGTGCTTATCGTGAATGAAGTTGAGATTTGTCACTTTCCTTCAGCAAAACAACTAATTAAACTTTTAGCTACTCAGATAACTAACTACTCAGAGATAATCTTTCGAACTGTATCCTTAACTTGGGTGTAACCAATTATTTTAGTCCGGTTTGCCCGCTAATTTCCAGGATTTGGAGTTTACGCTTTGGTTTTTCTTAGTAGAAATAGTGTCCTTTGATCCTGAAAATGCCTCATATCCACTACCAAGCAGTTAGGGCTTCGAGTGCTCTGGGCATGACCCACTTTGTCATTAACCTTTGCCCCCTGGGGTGAAGCCATAGTCCGTAGTCCATAGTACTGTTTATCTCATGTAAGTGTCCTACAGCACTTAGAGTTTTAATCACTCATTTGGCGCTCATATTTTATCTGGAATTGTTACTGATCTTATGCTCTGTGTTCACTGCCTCAGTAGCTAGGACTATACTTCTTTATAGACATTGCATATTCTAGTGGAAAACATGGACTCTGTGTCAGGAAGAACTGGGTATACTTTCCCGCTAGTCCAGCTACTAGTTTTGCGGCCTCGGGAAATTAAAACTCTTTACATGTTTGCAAAAGGGAAATCATAAGAACATCCTTCCAAGGTTAATGTGTGGATCGTTTAGCCAAATGAACATGTTTAGAGTCTGTCCAGTTCCAGATACCTGTGTGCCTCGAGCGGTAGCTCCCTTGAAAGCAGTATGCTCCGGGTCCTCTTCATCCCCAGCGCCTAGTGCAGTCAGTGTTGCGGAATAATGTAGCATCTCGGTAGATGTTACGTGAATGATGAAAGAATGAGAATCCAGGGCAGAAACGTGCCATTCTTATTATTTAAAGGACCTTTCAGTCTGGTAGAAGATTAAAAGTAGATGCCAAAGAAATTTCTTTCTGTAGTAGTTGGCATGTGATGGTGGTTCAATATCTTTTCTCCATGATGAAGACGGTGCTTTGGATGGATACATAGATTGTCAGTATATGCTTAATGTTGGTGGTTAAAATGTTTTAATTGGCATTAGAGAGTGACCCAGTGAGTTACTGTTTATTTGTATGTTTTGGGTGCAAAAGGCATTCTTTAAACATACTGAGTTCTGTCTAGGCTATTTTTTTTCAAACCCAACTCAAACTCATTGGAAATCCTATGACGGTTGCCAGACAGTCAGGGAGCACTTGAGAAAAAACAGTTGGGCTAATGTCTTACTTGGAAAAGAGCATGATTCCTATCCACAGACAGTTATGCAGACCAAGATGGGGTATCTAGTACGATGTTCCTGGAAGCAACACTGAAGTCTGAAGCCTAATAGAATAGTTGATTCACAAAAACTCATCTGTTTCCTCCTTCTCCCCCTAGACTATAGAATCTAACTGGCGGTGTGGACGACACAACTTGCAGAGGATTCAGTGCCGCTCTGAAAATAGTAAAGGTGTCTACTGTTTACAGTATGATGATGAAAAAATTATCAGTGGCCTACGAGATAATTCTATTAAGGTGAATGACTGTATTTTGTATTATTTTTAGAACTGTGGTTATGTGTTAGACACTATATCACCGAATCCCTCCGTTTACTCCAGATTGTTTTTTATCTGTTCCACTCCATCTTGGCAGCCGTCAGTGTGGTTCTAAAAAACTAGAGCCAGAGTATTTCCCTATACTAACACCAGACCCCTGGATTGTCTCACTTCTTATCCTTCTCTAAGCACATTCACATTCTGTATTCTGTGTTTAGGTGCACATTGAAAATATCTCAGTATCACAGGGCTCTTGCTGACTTTGCTAGCTGGTGGAAGTGTTGCTAACTTGCCTGTAAATCAAAGTCATTACCCTTTATGGGTGTTGACAAAGGCTCAGATGATAACGCAAAAGAATGATAGAGCAATTTACATTTATATGTTTTAATTCACTTTTCAATAGATAGTAGATAAACTGGATCATTTCTCTGTGTTGAATGTTTGGCAGCTGATCTGACAGATTTTGTTTTATACTGTTTGTAGCTTTTTTTCTCATATTTAAGAAAACATGGGTTTTTTTTAACTTTTTTTTTAAAGTTATAATTTGTATACAGGAAAATTCGCTCTTTTTGCTGTAAAGTTTTATGAGTTTTGACAAGCACAAAAAATTGTGTGACCGTAACAAAAATCAAGATATAAAACAGTGCCGTTATCCCCCAGAGTTTATTCAGCCCCTTTGTGTTTAATTCTTCCCCCTAGGCGCTGGCCTTTTTTTAAAATATTTTTTTCCTGCCCCTATAATTTTGCATTTTAGAGACTATCCTATAAAAATGGACTCACTTTTTGAGTCTGGCTTCTTATACTTAGCATGGTGCATTTGAGAGTCATCATTTAGCAATAGTTGATTCCTTTTTGTCGCCAAGTAGTAATCCACTTTATGGGTGTACCTCAATGTGTTTGTCCATATACCTGTTGAAGGACATCCATGTTTCCAGTCTTCACAATTATGAATAAAAACACTATAAATATGTAAATTTTGGTGAGAATATAGGTTTTCAGTTCACTTGAATAAAAACCGTAGGAGTGGCATTACTGACTCGTAAGTGTATGTATTTCCTGCTAAGAAATGGCCAAGCTGGTTTTCAGATTTTATGTTCCTATCAATAATGAATGAGTGTTCCCTTTTTTATGCAACTTTGGCAGCCCTTGGTATTCTCAATTTTTTTCCCTTTGATATTTGCCATTCTAATAGGTATGTAGACACACCTCCTTTTGGTTTAAATTTACATTTCCCCAATGGTTGATGATAACATGCATCTTTTCTTGTGCTTATTTTTATTTCCCTTCTGTATATTTGTTGGTGAAGTATCTATTCAGATCTTTTGTCCATTTTTAAAATGGGTTCTTTGTTTTCATATTATTGAACTTTGAGAGTTCTTTACATATTCTGGATATAAGTCCTTTTTTTTTAGATCTGTTTTACAAGTATTTTCTTCCAGTCTTGTGTTTTCATTTTCTCGAGGATATCTTTCACAGAGAAGATTTTTATTTTGATGAAGTGTCGTGTACCATTTTTTTCTTTTATGGATTATGCTTTTGATGTCATATCTAGGAAGTCTTTCATGGAGCTTTTTTAATCTATAAATTTATGTCTTTCATTCACCAAATTTCAAAAGTCTTTGTCCATTACTTTTTCACATATTTTTTCTGCACCATTTTCTTTCTGTTTCCTTCTGAGACTCTGTTACATAAATGCTAGATCTTTTGATATTGTCTTACATTTTCTCCAATCTTCCCCGCCCCTCTTTCTGGATAATTTCTGTTGGTCTCTCCTCAAGTTGACTGCGTGCTGTACCTCCTTCATAGAAATTCACAGGACAGAGTAGCATAGAAAGGCTCTGAGAAGGTCTGCAGTAGAGACATCCAGTGTTGCCCGACTTCCAAAACATATTTGACCACAGAACTCTATTTTTATGTCATACTTACTGATAACCCTGATAATCTGTGGCCACAGGTTAATTAATGTAATTAATAATAATTTTGGCAACTGTCCTTTAAGGAATAGATAAAAATGGTTTGTAAGGACCTTGTCAAAGTGTAGGCTGGCCATGGGCTTACATTTCATTTACAGTGGATGTGTTTCTAAAGAATTCTATTTATAGAGGCATACCATGTTTAATTTAAAATAGGCATGCATTTGATTTATGACATAAACAGTAGAGCGGACGTGTTTTAGAGAGATCATCTAGACCAGTGGTTGGAAACCTTTTGTATTTCATTCTGTACCAATCCTGGATCACTAATCACTTTTTCAAAAAAAATTTTTTTATAAAAGTAGGCTTCGCACTGGGCGTGGAGCCCAGTGTGGGGCTCAGACCCACTATCCTGAGGTCAAGACCTGAGCTGCTATCAAAGAGTTGGGTGCTCAACCGACTTGAGCCACCCAGGCGCCCTACTAATCACTCTTTCAAAATAACCAGTTCTAATAGGTAAGAAATTAGAAGCAAGCCTTGCTTTTGTAGAAAGATGGTTAAATGTCTGCAGCACTTGTTATATCTTGGCTATTTGCAGTAAACTTGAGGGATGCTGTAAATCATGATAGTATTATTTTACAAGGAAGAAACAGGTCCACACAATCTATTTTTAACAATCCAATCTTTAAAAGAAAATGATTTCCCATCCCGCATTATATGGGGACAGTATTGAAAACTTGGAAAATATTGGAAAGATCAAAAGAAGGGAGAAAAAGAGCACCCAGAGAACAAAACCAACTATTATTAACATTTTCTTCTCATTTTTCCTTTTTTAAATATGCATATTGGTTATGTCACTACATAGATGGCTTTTATTCTGGTTTTTAAAAAACCATTACTGTAATAAAGCATTCTGTTCTCTCATTAAAAACTTTTCATAGTTTAGTTTGAAATTTTTCTGAAATGTCAAACATTTTTTTATTTTAAAATTTTTGTCAATAAACATAATGGGTTAGGGGTATGCATTTTTAAAGACTCCTAATAGATATTGTCACATTGTTTTCCAGAGGGTGAGCCTACTCTTTTCCGAGTTTAAAAATTCCCTTTATAAGGCTGTTAAGTACAAGTACGATCGTTAGAGGGACAAAGTAATAAGCAAAATAGTACATCTGTTTTGGAAATTATTCAATATGCCGTATTCCCTTTTTGTCATTTTCCACCTGTTTGACGTTTAACTGCTCTTATTTACTATAGCACAGGTCTGTTTTATTTTATGGTTCAGAGACAAACACATTTATCAGAATGTGATATGCTAAATCACTGTTTGTGGTTGATCTTGTCTCACTAGATTTGGGATAAAACCAGCTTGGAATGTTTGAAAGTGTTAACAGGACACACTGGCTCTGTCCTTTGTCTCCAGTATGATGAACGTGTCATTGTGACTGGTTCTTCAGACTCTACAGTGAGGTGAGTGATTCGGCTTCCCTGGTCTGAACTTACATGTCCTGCATGAGAAGACTGAGATTGCACCCTTTTCTGGGATAAGCACACACAGACTTTGTATATGTTTTCATATGCTGTATTTTCAAAACCACTTTAGGTGTAGGTTTATTTGAACAAAGTAGGCTGGAAAGACCTACTTTTGTTAAGTAGGTCCTATTCCTATTGCCGTATGTTACAGAGATGGCAGTGTACTTTCATATAAAAGCACATTACCTAGTGTTAGGCTAGCTTTTTCCTGGGGGACCATGCTCCAGACATTTGAAAAAGTCACCAGCATGCTTAGTATCCTTTCTCGGACTTGGTGCTTTTAGGCCTATTTTTGCCATATAAGCCTGCGCCTGTCCTCCTTTGCTCTGTATGAACTTGTCCTCTTGGGAGATTGGGTTTACAGAAAAGCTATGGCATCAAAGGACTGCCGTTGAGAACCCTGTATGTTGTGGATGAAGCAGTAGGAATACTAGCTTTGTCCATAAAGCAGTTGGGTAAATAGATGAGTGTGGAAATTGACGAGACGTCATGACTCAACAGTCTCTAGTTTTCAGTGGATAAATAGACTCAGAGACCTGTCAAAGGTCAAGAAGAACCTTAAGCTTGGAAACTATCCTCAATTCCCCAGCTGCCAAGCCGCCTTCCCTGTCATCTCAGACTCCCTGCAGAGACCACCTACTTGAAGAATCATTTTTGTTGTCCTCAACACAAGCTTACAGGCACTGTCCCTGAATACCTAAACATTAAATAAACGTAAACCTGGGCAGAGCCAGGATTGGCCTTCCTTTTTTGAAACCCTCTCAGTACTTCTCAGCAAATCGAATAATTGCTTCCGGGGGCTCCTTTTAAGCATGATCTTAGGTGTCAGATCCCAGTCACCAAATACAAGTGAAGCTTACACCTCCCCAGCCTCCTACCAAGAATGGGCCCAGGGCCCAGACGCTGGACTCTGTTCCTGGTTGTCTTAACAGTAACGCATTGGGCTTTTCTGTTCTCATCTAGAGTCTGGGATGTGAACACGGGTGAAGTTCTGAACACATTGATCCACCACAACGAGGCTGTACTGCACTTACGCTTCAGCAATGGACTGATGGTGACCTGTTCCAAGGACCGCTCCATTGCTGTGTGGGACATGGCTTCTGCCACCGATATCACTTTACGCCGTGTCCTGGTTGGCCACCGCGCTGCTGTCAATGTAGTAGACTTTGATGATAAATACATCGTGTCTGCCTCTGGTGACAGAACCATCAAAGTGAGTGTGTTTTCAGTCATAACTCTGCTTATTCCTGTCCCTATTAGAACACAGGGAAGGTAGAGGTGGATTTTACCAACCTGGTACCTGGCAAGATCTTTATTCTCCTCCATTTGTGCTTGATCCCTTGAGGCAATCCCATTCTCCATGCTTCTGGAATCATAGGCAAGATAGGAGGAAAGGGTCATGGGTCCAGGATACAGAGCAGCCCTCTATTGCATGAAATGACACTGTTGATCACATTTTTAAGGGGAAGAGAACTAACCTGTGGAGCATGTGCTGTGTGCTAGGAGATTTTCATTACTGTGTCACTCTGTCTTTTCCAGCACTCTGTTGAGGTAGATATTGCCTCCATTTTACAGAGGGGGCTCATAGAGTGAAGAATTGGGCCGACCACACAGCGAGTTAGTGGCAGAGCTGAGATTTGATTTATTCATTATTCACTTAATTTTGAGAACCTGCCATACCATAGACGCTGGGCTGGATGCTGCAGATATGATAATGAGTAAGACACATTCCTGCCTTCAAGAAGCTCAGTGTGTGGTGGGGGGCAGGCATGAGACAAACAGTTGTAGTCTAGGGTGATTCATAGGATGTGGTAGATGCACTGATTGCAGTATCCATATTTTTTTAATTTTAGTTTCTGTTTTTATAACAACTTTATTGAGATATAATTCACATACCATAAGATTCACCATTTAAAGCCTGTGATCCTAAAGTGGCCTTTAGTATAGTCACAGTGTCAGCCATCACTAGTTTGAGAACATTTTCATTGCCCTCTGTAAAGACTTCGTACCTATTGGCAGTCAACCCCCATTCTCTTCTCCTGGTCCCTGGCAATCACTAATCTACTTTTTGTCCATGGACTTGCCTCTCCTAGACATTTCATATAAATGTAATCATATGATATGTGGCCTTTTCTGTCTGGCTTCTTGCACTTAGTGTAGTGTTTCCACGGTTCATCCATGAACATTGTAGCATGTATTAGTACGTCATTCTCGTTCTAATGACTGAATGAAATTCCATTGTGGATGTACCACGTTCCATTTGTCCACTCGTCAATTGATGGACATTTTGGTGGTTTGCACTTTTTATTTGTTATGGATAGTGCTGCCATAAGCATTTGTGTACAAGTTTTTGCATGGACATAAATTTTCAGTTCTCTTGAAGGTAACTCTGGGTCTCACATTTTGAGGAACTGCCAAAACTTCTTTCCAAAGTGGCTACACCATTTTAAAATCCCACCAGCAATGTGTGAGTGTTTGGATTTGGCTCAGAAAACTTTTTTGTAAGCAGCACCAGTTAGCATTCTAGTGTCTAGTTCCTAGCCCCACAAATCACAAAGGTGGCATCAAACTTTGGATTCCATGGTCTGGAAGCTGGACAAGTAGGGTTTGTATGCAGTCATTGACTCACCGCTCACTCACACCAATTGGAACCAGATCACTGCCTGGAAGTCAAGAGGGTTCGGGCCTTTTTACAAAATAGCTGATGCATAATATCAGCCTGGAGAGTTTCTCCATATCCTTGCCAGCACCTGTTATTGTCTGTCTTTTTTATTACAGCCACCCTAGTAATTGTGCGGTGGTATCTCTGGTTTTGGTTTCCATTTCCCCAGTGACTAATTATATTGAGCATCTTTTCAGTGCTTCTTGGCCATTTTTATATCTTCTTTGGAGAAACAGCTATTTAAATCTTTCACTTAAAAAAAATTTTTTTTTTATTGTTTAGTTGTAAAAGTTATTTATATATTCTGGTTACAAGTCCCTTATCAGGTAAATGATTTGCAAATATTCTCCTCTACCCTGTGAGTTCTCTTTTCATTTTCTTGATGATGTTCTTTGAAGCACAGACGACTTTCATTTTGATGAAGTCCAGTTTATCAATTTTTTATATTTTGCTTGTGCTTTTGTTGTCATGTCTAAGAAACCATTGCTTAATCCAGGATCACAAAGATTTACTCCTGTGTTTTCTTCTGAGAGTTTCATAGTTTCAGTTCTCACATTTAGCCCTTTGATCCATTCTGAATTAAATTTTTGTGTATCATGTGACTTAGGGGTCCAACTTCATTCTTTTGCATGTGGATATCTAGTTATCTTCAACTACAAATGCAGCTGGTAAAGTAATTCAGGGCACTTTGGTTGCTTTGCGTCTCCTTATTTGGCTTGTAATATATTAAGTGTGTCTGTGAACATCTAAGTCTTGCAGACGGTTTCACAAAAGAGGGACTATTTATTCCACATACATAATATTAGGAGTGATGTGTCAAAACAAATGGAGCTGTTCAAGAAACTATGCTGGAAAAGAGGAGGATGTGAAAGGTGAAACTTTTTCACATCAGTTACGTTGGATTTGACATGTCAGCTGGCATGAAAACATAAAATCTGGCCCACACTTTTCCTTCTAGGCACGTGAATGTCTGAACCATCCAGGAGATGTTCTCTTTGTGAATAGCTCAAGGTCTGGAGACTTCACAGCCTCCCTCTGTGTTTCATTCCTGTTTTATCACTCCACAGCCAAGAAAACTACATGCTGGCCAGTCTGTACCCCAGCCTCCGAACCATATTTCATAGTCAAGTATTTTGGTCATTCTTAGAAGCTCTGATTTTTTTTAAAAAGGTATATTGTGAGGGGACTTTTCTGCATTTTCTTAAAATATTGCTAATCTGTTCTACAGGTCTGGAGCACGAGTACCTGTGAATTTGTTCGTACTCTGAATGGGCACAAGCGAGGCATTGCCTGTCTCCAGTACAGGGATCGGCTGGTTGTTAGTGGATCATCAGATAATACCATAAGGTGGGTAGAAGTTGGTGTGCTGACAGGGCAGGCCGATTTTTGCCATATTTTTGACTCCTCTCCCAGTCCTGATGTTTGAAGGACTCCAAGCCTTTGGGGATACTTCAAATAAGAGAAACTTTTATTAATCTGTTTGGCTCTGCATACTGAAGTGGGTAAACTGATTCCCCTAATACACATGTTTTATAACATCAGCTCCACCCAGGATCCCTTAATACCAGAACCCCTCAGAACAGAGGACGCTCTAGTCTGATTGTCAACTTCCCCTTACTTACAGCTCCTGTCTCCCTCACTAACAGCTGGGAGGAGTGTACTTTATTTATCTGTCTGGCGCAAAGACTGCGCTACAGAATCTCCACTCTTGTTTTGTCTTGTATTTTATCTCCCTTTTTCCCTTCCAACACTCAGTGACCTTGCTTTCTGATAAATATGACTATCCTTAAACATTTTATTTATTAAGAACTTCCCTTAGGGGCGCCTGGGTGACTCAGTTGGTTAAGCGTCTGCCTTCGGCTCAAGTCATGGTCCCAGGGTCCTGGGATCGAGCCCCGCATCGGGCTCCCTGTTCAGTGGGAAGCCTGCTTCTCCCTCTCCCACTCCCCCTGCTTGTGTTCCTGCTCTTGCTGTGTCTCTCTCTGTCAAATTAAATAAATAAATAAAATCTTAAAAAAAAAAAAAAAACTTCTCTTAAATATCTATTCACCAATCTTTAGTCACTTTCCCATTGTCCTAACATATGCCAGTAGCTTTTTTGTAACCAAATTGTTTAATGTTTGGGTAAAATAAAGATTGGATTCAAGATAATTTTTTAAAAGAAGGAAGGAAGGAAGGAGGGAATGAAACCACAACATTAGAGCTAAAACTGCTGTGAGTTTTCTTTTATCATTTTAAGATTTAAGGTACTCTGCAAGTCATGTGAGAACCTGAATCTTCGCACATTGTATTACTTAACTATTTCAGCAGTAGATAGTCCTTAATTTTCTCACTGGACTCTCTGAGGTTTTACAGAGTAGTAATGTATATTCCTTTATAGTTTATAGAGGGGGCTGCTTTGGAGTCAGTGGCAGTGCTGAATGGCTCTGTTCACAGTAGATTTAAAGAAGCCATCATCACTGACACTGATGAGAGGATTTGCTGAGGCTGGCTGTGCTCAAGTACTCACGGGGTGGATGGTAAGGGCTGCTGGTAGAGAGGCTAAGAAAGGTTGTTACCGAATTAGTTTGCTAACTTTGTTTTGTAAATGTTAGTTTGCTGTGATTTCTTTTTGCAAACAATGTAGAAAAATGTAAAAATCTCAGTTTTCAGAATTGTTGTATATAAATCACACACCAAGGAAAAGGCTGGATGTAGTCTACGGGTTTATATTTCTGAGACACTTCTTATACCTAATGAGAGGCTCCCACTGGGACCTCATAAACTGGACAACCCTAGTATGCAGGATTATCTAGAAGGGGTGTCCCTAAGCCTCATCAGGAGAGAAAGACCACCATGCTGGTGCACTGGTTCTAACTTCAGTGGACCTCATGGATTCTAGGCCAGAAGTGCCTGGGGTGGAAGCCTAACGCCCCTGGGTATACATAGTGTATCTATCCTCCCCTGACCCACACACATACATGCCTTTTTTTCTTTACTGCCTGTAGTCCGTGCATCCCCCGGAAAAGTCCCTGTTAGACCATTTGGCTACAAGGTTTCATCAATTCAGACATCAAGAGAATGCCTAGGAACTAAATTTAATTGCAGTTTCTTATTTGTTGATCTTATTTGAATAGTAATACATGAACGTGATTTAAAAAACGGAATAAGGAAATACAATGAGAAGTAAGGCTTCTATCCAAATTAGTGTTTTTTTTTTTTTTTTTTTTATCGAAGTAATCTCTGCACCCACCGTGGGGCTCAAGCTCATGACCCTGAGATCAAGAATCGCATGCTCTTCCAACTGAGCCAGCCAGCCGCCCTCCAAATTAGTGCTTTAAAATATACAAGTGGTATAAATGTACATACATATACTTCTGCCTGGATAGCATGGACTGGGAGTGAGACAGAAACAGAGAGGTCCAGGAGCGTGAAAATCACGTGTGGCACGGATACGAGCAACTCAAGGATAGTGTGAATCATGTGTGGGAAGCTGTTTCACAGAGGTCTGTTTTACTTCCAAGGCTATGGGATATCGAATGTGGTGCCTGTTTAAGAGTCCTAGAGGGACATGAAGAATTGGTCCGATGCATCCGGTTTGATAACAAGAGGATTGTCAGTGGGGCCTATGATGGGTATGTATTTCAGATTTTTAAATGCACTGCTGTCACTGTATCTAGAGGGCAAACGGGCGCTGTACATTCAGCAGCTGTGTATGTGCCAGTTCTGTGTTAGATCCTTCCTGTGGTGATGGGTGGCAGATGTTACTACACTGCCTGGTCAAGTGAGGCCACCCAGGCCCAGAAGGATGACTGGTCTTGCCCCAAGTCCTACAGTAGCAGAGCCTCTGTAACTCCTGTGCTTACACTTTTAACCATTACTGTAAACTTTGGGAGTAGCTTAGATTGTGCAGGAATTCAGTTCTTAGCCTTAGCCCTAAGTTAAGCCAGCTGTGTGTGTGTGTGTGTGTGTGTGTGTGTGTGTGTGTGTGTGTTCAGTGATACATTTCCTTTCCCCGTTTGATTAATTGAACAAATACTCTTTAAAAAGCCACATGACTTTAAATGAGCAAATGGCAGCTGTAAACCTTTCAAGGTGACCTTATGTATACTTCACGAATGGACTAGTTGGTCTGTTTATAGTCCTATTATTAACTTAGAGCATTTGCTTAGTTTGAAGAAAGGTATCCCTGGAATTTCATGGAGAGCCCTAGCTTCTGTCAGCAGCACCTACTCAGCCCCAAAGAGCCCCCTGATTAATGAATTTGGTGACATAGATTATCAAGTCAGGAACTGAATTTAGATAGTCTGAAATTGTTTTCTTGTCTCCCTGAAAAAATATTTCTTCACAGGCTCAGCAATTCTGAGAATGTGGAGGTCCTTTTTTTCCCCCAAATCAAGTGTCGTTGGTTTAAATAACTTGTAAAAACATAAGCATGTTCTCCATTCGCTTTTCTAATAGCAGTTCAGATGCACTCCTTTCTGTCAAAGGAGGTGCTTGACAGTATATAAAATAGTAACTTTTCTACTAATTGCAATTTCCTTTTCTTTTCTAGGAAAATTAAAGTTTGGGACTTGCAAGCTGCGCTGGACCCTCGAGCCCCAGCAAGCACTTTGTGTTTGCGCACGTTGGTGGTATGTGATCTGTTGAAATGAGGGCGGTTCTTGGCTGGAGGATGGCTACCTGCAGATAGCCCGGCCTAGGTGTACCACGAGAAAGCTGTGGATCTCACAGTGTGCCTTCAGAGAAATGCACCGTTTTGTTCATTTCGTTTAGCCAAAATCAGAGAGTACTTGACATTTACATTACAGTGAGCTCTTTCCTAAGGAGCATTAATACAACTTAAAATGTGAAAGCAGGCATCCTCATTTGTAGGTGGATTGGTTTCCTCATAGAGCACAAAGTATTTCCTTCCTGTAGATTTGGGAGATTTCTTAATGTGGGTATCTGGTTACATTATATTTTTATAATACAGCACATGTTTGTATTATTATGATGGAATTTCCCCTCAGTCTATATTGTCTGGATTATTGCTTTGGCATATAAAACTATTTTATTTTTATATGTTAATCTTGCTTTAGCAACTTTGGCAGGCTCATTATTTCTAATAGGTTGGTTTTGTTCCATTGATGGGGAGACAGTTGTTTGAAAATACTGATAGATTGTTCTTATTTTCAGTAGCTTTACCTTTGATTTTGGTTTCTTTGCTTCTTGCAGTGATTAGAACATGCAGAACTATGGTTAGGGCCATTCTTGTTTTCTTCTTGATTTTAATGAGAATGCTTCTATTTCACCATTAATTTTGATTTTGGCTGTGGTGGAGATAGATGTTCTTGGTAATGTTAAAAACATTATCCTTCTGGCTCTGCTTTTTACAGTGTATCAAGCATGGGTATTTAATATTGTTGCCTACCTTTCCAAGATCCTTGGTGAAGAGATCACATACTTTTTCTTCTTTGATATATTAATGAGCCAGGATCTCAGATACAAAGATTAATTCAAAGAAAAAGCTTAGAAGGAAAAGCCAAAGTATTTGCTCCTGGGGTGAAGGACAAAGCTCAGTAAACTCTGGAACATTATTTAGGAAGCATGGATAAGTAACTGCCTTTTCAGCCTGTGCCAGGTCACTGATAGTGAGATCTGAGGGATTGTAAAGGTCTCATTTTACTCATCAATTTGTTACATTTCACAGGAACATTCTGGACGTGTGTTTCGGCTACAGTTTGATGAATTTCAGATCATCAGCAGCTCCCACGATGACACTATTTTGATTTGGGATTTCTTAAATGTGCCTCCCAGTGCTCAGAATGAGACCCGTTCTCCCTCCAGAACATACACTTACATCTCCAGATAACAGTCTGCACTTTACCCGTTTCAGGTGAGTACCTCCCCGTGTTTAATCTTGCTCGGTGAATTCACTTTCCCTTTGGGGCAGCGTTGTGATTTGGGTTCCCCATTGGTAGGAACCGAGGTGGTTAGTGTTTATTAGCTGCCTCAGCTTTGCAGAGTTCCAGTATCAGGCTAGATCTTTTTAGTCACATTAAAATAAGGTTGAAATTGGAATCCTACATATTGTGGGTTTTCACACTGGCAGACAACGTGATTCCTGTTTTTTAAACTGTTCTCCTAAATGGTTTCCTAGGTCATATCAATTTAACGCAGGTAAAGTCATTCAAATTCTGTTCTAGGGTGTAGGAATCTCCTTTTTCTCTTTCCTGTTTTTCAGTTCTTTTATTTGAAAAGAAAAAAATCACCATCAACCAAACACTCAAAATTCTCCCTCTGCCCCTGTTAGAATCGACCCACCACCACTGTTCACTAGAAGAGGGATCAAAGAAAGGTGTTTGTTGAGAAAGCCCCTAAAACCCATTCTTCATCCATTAGACACAACAGGTACCCTGGAAGCAAAGCCCTTTGCTCTGGTTACAGGAAAACTTAGAGCCATTGTAACCATTGATGATGGCATGTTTTGATTACTAAGGGTATCCGACCCAGAGGATGAGAAGCCTTACTTGGCTGTGTCCTGGGAACCGATGGCCCTGTTCATCTGGAGCAGTATTTCCAACTGAAAATTTTTCGAGGGGCCAATAAATTCTGTGCATGTTAAACTTTGCAGATGGAATAAATATGTTTGTATTACTGTGTATATATGTATGTAAAGACTGATTAATAAAATTCATATTTATTTTAAATGTTACTTAATACTTAGTGGCTCTTTATCATTATATATTTTCCCATCCATTAAATATTAAAAATGTAAAGGAATTTTATGTGCAGAATTGTGAGATTCTTTTTGATGAAAAGATAGGGTTCCTATGTCACCAAGTTACCACTGTTTCTAATATTTCTTACTTAGGGCTCTTGAAGCCCAAAACAGAGATGTCCAGAAAGTTTGTCTTACCCAAGGGTAAGCCGACTACAGCCAGAGGCCACATTTGTTCCACTGCCTGATTTTATTCCCCTACCACAGCAAGCTAAGAATAGCTTTTTACACTTTTAAATAATTGAAAAAAATTAAAAGAAGAATACTATTTCATTACGCATGAAAAGTATGTGAAATTCAAATTCTAGTGTCCGTAAATAAAGTTTTATTATAGGGACACCTGGGTGGCTCAGTCGTTAAGCGTCTGCCTGCAGCTCACCCGCATCAGGCTCCCTGCTGGGCGGGAGGCCTGCTTCTCCCTCTCCCCCTCCCCCTGCTTGTGTTCCTGCTCTCGCTCTCTCTCTCTCTGTCAAATAAATAAACAGCATCTTAAAAAAAAAAAAAGTTTCATTGTAATAGCCATGCTCATTTGTTTACATATATTGCCTCTGGCCATTTTCATACTTCATTGGCAGAGAAGAATAGATGCCACAGAGATGATATGGCTTGTAACGTCTAAAATATTTATTATACAGCTCTTTGAGGAAAAGTTTGCTGACCTCCGGTCTTGCCCCTGTGCCATCCATTAGTGATAAACCAAGGGTCTGCATCAGGAATGGCAAATAAGCTTTTTCTTCATGCTGGCTGAGTTTGATCAGCCGTGCCTGGCTGGAGTACTGCCTTTGGAAGGATTCTGGGACCCTATATGGACCCCAAAGGGATAGGTGCTGTGATGGGTTGTCAGTGTCTGCCTGGGTGTGGGAGGTGAGCAGTAATGACCTGTAAGCCGCACATACATAGCTGCTGTTCCTGGTCCCAAGTGTGTTCATACCATCTCTCGTGATAGTGACCATCTGCTTGCTACTTTCTCTCTGGATAGATTCTTCATAAGTTGAAAAACCCTTACGGCAGAATTATTACATTTATTGAATAGAGTCTTAAAATAGATAGTATAGGGAATTACAGAGGAAGAAGGCAAGGATCTCTTGAATGATTGCTCCTCCCCACTTCAACCTCCCTTCCCAAAAATCCTAAGGAAAATACAGGGAAGGGGGAATGGACCCAGATGAAAACTGGTTTCCCTCCTGGTCTTTCTTCTCTCTCTCCCACTCTCCATTCTGCTCTCAGGATCTTCTTAAGCCCTGCCCTTGCCATCCTCGCCTTACTGGCTTCCTGTTGTCTTCAGGATTGAGGTTCAGCTACTTCACTTAGCTGACAGGTGTTTCAACATCTAGCTGTTACTTTCTGTCCTCACTGTCCACCCTCCCCCCTGTGTCCCAGTCTCCCAGTACTCCCTTCCGAAAACCTAGAGTGGCAACCAGACTGAATTCTGTTTCTCTAATTACATTACAATAGTGCAGACCTGTACCATCTCCCTCCCCTTGTGTGTGTTGTTATGGCTTTTAGACACCCCCACCTTTGCCCCTGTACTTCATCTGACTTAATTTATTATTCGATACTGAAATAGTTTGTATGCCTGTCTCCTTCCCAAGGCTGAGGAGCTCCTTTTATTGGGGAACTCCATTGTTCAGTAGCGTGCTTAAGTGTATTGTAAGTGTTTATTGATGTTTGTTGGGCAAGTGACAGCCGGGGCCAGAATGACCTATTTGTGTTTTTTCTCCTAGGCCACATAAGAATTTGCCCTTAAACAGATTAAGTGTGTGACAGCTATAGTGTATTCCTGCAGTCATTTTCAGCAAACATAAAGATACTAACTCAGTAAAAAATTGGACTAAGTCACCTGAACTGGCAGGGTCAGGTACTAGATAGGTTCCGTACATAGACAGGTAGCTAGATGTACAGGCCTCCCTCTGCCCTGCCCCTGTTGTTGTTTCTTAAATAGTTTTAATTGAGGTATGATTTGTGTAAAACTTGTACTCATTTAAAGTATATCGTTTGATGAGTTTTTACAAAGGTATATAATCCCTGAAACTACCTCCACAATCAAGATAAGAACATTTCTGTCACCCCAAGAAGTTCACTTCTGTCTCCTTTGTAGTCAAAGCCTGACCCCTTCCAGCCTTAGCAAACACTGACCTGCTTTCTGTCACTAGATGAGTGTGTATTTTCCATAGCTGCGCTGTTCACTGCAGTAGTCAGTAGCTACTTGCGGCTATTGAGCTCTTGAAATGTGGCCAGTGTGACTTAGGAATTGAATTTTAAATTATATTTTAATTGAATTTAATTGAATGTTTAATTGTATTTAATTATACCTTACTTAACTTTAAATTTAAATAGCTGCATGGAGGTAGTGATTACTATTTGGACCAGCATATCTTTGATCCAGTTAAGAGTTAATTTTTGTGTATGGTGTGAGGTGAGAACGTCATTGGTCTTTTTTAATTTTTATTTTTTAATAGCTGTCTAGTTGTTCAGCACTATTTGATTCCTTTTCCCATAGAATTTGCTTTAGCACTTTTGTCCAAAAATCATTTGACCCCTTATTTGTAGGTCAATTTCTGGACTCTATTCTAAATCCACGATTTATGTGGCTGTCCTTTTGCCAATACCATAGGGTATGATAATCTTCCAACTTAAAAAAAATTGTTTTGACTATTCTAGGTTATTTAGGTTTTCACATTCAGTTTTGAATTAGATTGTCAAAATCTGTGAAGAGGACTGCTGGGATTATAATTAAGACTTCATTGAATTATATCTTTTGGGGGGAGAATTCTCACCTTAACAAACGTTGAGTCTTCCAATCCGTGAACATGGTATATCTCTCTATTATTTAGGTTTTTCAGTTTCTCTTAGGTAGTATGTTGCAGGTTTTAGTGTAGAAGCCTTGTATATCTTTTGTTACACTTCATTCTTTTTCTTTTTTAAACTATACGTTTTCATCTGCATATTGGTTTAGCTGCATCCTGCCTCTGCTTTTATTTTTCCACATAAGGGAAGCACATAAAATAGGACATGGCCAACTGCAGCTATGTCTGAGCTTCTGGAATAATGGATAGGTTCAGGGGAATAGGTGTATCTGAAAACAACTTAAGCGTAACTCTTTTGTATTTTTGTTATGTGTTTTTGTCTTTATACTCTGTTTAGAGAGGCACGTGATAAAATCCAAGACATCCATAGTATGTTTCCCCTCTCTGGCATATTTAATAGATGAAATTTAGAACATAGTAAACTTTCACAAATTGGACAACTTTTATATATTACTTTAAAGTGCCCTGAAACAAGATTTCTTTGGTTGAGAAATGAAATAATGATTGCCAGTGGTGTTTCTCTCATTGGCTGTGGTGGAAGGGAAACTGGTGTTACTTCTAGGCCTTCCTCCTGCCTCCTTTTTGGGAATCTCAGAACAACTGCCCTTGTTATGATCCACAATTATAAATCAATGGAAAAATCTTATCTGCTCTTTAAGCAGCACAAACAATGAAACCTCAAATGTGTTTGTCTCTTCAAAGTGAATTACTTTTGACAACCTTGGCAGTCAGCTCTATAGATTTTACTGCTCTTTTCCAAATTCTTTTCATTTATTGTAACATGAAAAAATTATTACCATGTGATACTGTAAGATTTATGCATAATAAGAAACACTACCCTAATGATGATTTAACCTTGCAGTAAAATATTCAACCCTAAAATATAAGGTAAGAGTATTTCTGTGTCAGGAAATTTAGCAATAGATTTATTTGCTGAGTCATTTTTTTAAAATTACTAACTCCTAAGAGCCTAATATATACAGTAGCTCTCTTTTTTATTACAAGACAATATATGATCATTATTAGGAAATCAGAATAAGTAGATAAGCCAAAAGAAGAAAATAAACTACTCATGGCTTACCATTGTTAATTTCCTTGTATATGTCCTTTCAGGCTTCTTAAAATTATGGCTGAGAACTATACCTCTTTTTAAAATACTTTTTTTTTCATTTGTTGCAAAACTCTTCTATGTCCATAATGTCAGTATTGTTTAAATTACCATTCCTAATGGCAAAGGTAATAATCAGTTGTGTGGATAGGCCCTGTTGTTATGTATGTACATTTCCCCCCAGCTTTTAGCTGTTATAAAACACATTGCCATGATCATTTCTTTAGCTTAATCTTTGCCTTTTTTTTTTTTTAAGATTTATTTTTTTTTATTTGAGAGAGAGAGGGCATGAGCGGGAGGGACAAAGGGAGAGGGGGAGAGAATCTCAAGCAGACTTCGTTGAGCACGGAGCCCGACTTGGGGCTCGATCTCACAACCCTGAGATCATGACCTGAGCCAGAACCAACAGTCGGTTGCTCAACTGACTGTGCCACCCAGGCACCCATAATCTTTGCTTTTGTTACCATTAGATAAATTCTAGAAATGTCTGCAGTGTCTAGGTTAAAAGGTAAGATGTTTAAAGACTCGGATGCACAGAGTCACATTACTCTCCAGAAGAGTTAAGTCATTTTACTTTCCCACCAGCAGTGTTTGAGAGTGCCTACTTCTTATCTGTGCGCGTTACTATTTTACAAATAATACTCTTAAAGATCCTTCATGTGAAAACAGCAGTGAAGGAAATTAAATCTCTCTTCAACTCATTGAGAAAGATTTTTGATCTTTATGAAAATTGACAACCTTTTAGCGAAGTTGCCTTTAAAAAAACACACAAGCTTTAAAAAAAAAATCCCTTTTTTTGTCAGAGAATTTTAGACATAAAGGTAACTTTTAAATCTTCTAGGCCGGTGGTTTAGTGATGTGTTTGGAAAGGATTGTGACCCATTAGAGATTGTGAAATCTTTTTAATGGATTTTGACTTTGTTTTGATGAAATTTAGAATAGAAAATGTCAGCCTGCATTGTATGTAGTAATGGTAAGTTTAGGTACGTGCGTGTGTGTGTGTACATATTTATCTACATGGATGAATGTAGAGATTATTACTAAAATGTGTTTCTGACTCAAGGTCATGGTCAAAACAATGTGTAACATTCAGTAGTCTTTCCCTCTACACTGTATTGTCCTTTTATAAATGATTTATTTAAAAAAGAAGTAACTTCTGATTAGCATTCTATTTAGAAGGAATACTTTATTTACTAGCTTTTTCATATTTTTGTTTTACAGTGATAGGTGAGGGCTCTCAGGCAGATACGAGACCAGCCCTCGTAGGCTCTGGATGTCATAAAAGATAATACTAAATATAAAATCTAACGTGAAGCGTATTTTGTTATATGCCTAATGTTTAGCGGCAGGCACTGACAGTTGACAAGTTATAGGGTCAGTCATCTCTTCGAGTCCGCTCTCTGTCCCTTAATGGCTAATGCTTTGAACTAAGCAGTGTCTCTGAGCCTTCATTCTCTTATTCATCAAATGATATCATAGTTTCTACCTCATAAGATTGTTGCAAGGTTTAAATAAATACGATGCCTGGTATGTATTACACTCAGAACAACTTGCAAGCTTTTATTTTTGATGCTGATTACATTTGAAACTCAGTACCGTGTCATGTGTGCACAAGTACATGTCTGTGTGGATGTGGACGGACTGTGGTGTATATCTCCATGTCTAACCAGAATATCCATCCATACGCCTTTGTTTTTTGTTTTGTTTTGTTTTGTTTTCCCAGGGTTTCCTAGTCTTGAACTACTGGCTACATGGCTACCAAATGCCTAAGGGAGTTCTTCACAGCTGAGTTATGAAGCTGGAATTGGTTCTAGACGCTGGGTAGATGCAAAGCAGCCTAACTCTTCCAAGTACCAACATTTCTCACCTCCGATTCCGGCCTCTACTTTGAGAAGGATACCTTAGCTTCACCGACTTCCAGTAGAACAGAAGCCCATTTCCTCCCCCCATCAGTGAAAAAAAAAAATCTAATGCTTCAAATGTAAATTGTTCATATAAAAGGAACATACAGTCTGTTTTACAGAAGTAAATCGACCATCAAGAGAAGACTGGCCTCTAATTTATATTGCTTTGCACTTTGGTCTGATATTAAGAAACAGCATTCTTCTTTGGTGAAATTTTGGGTGCCAAACACCTACCCAGAATGTCCAGGGCTTTCCTTTTCAGAAGTTAGCATTCTCCTTTTGACCGTCCAAGTCATTATGAATTCTGACCTGTGTTAGGAACATGTTGGACAATGGAAAAATTTCTCTGGATTGTTTTAGTAATATTTTTTGGATTATACTTCCTTTCTGTACCAATTTCTTTTAATTTAAAGAACTATAAGCCAGGTTATATTATCTCCCAACAGGTAATATAGCTCTTTTCTTTTATTAACTGTTCTCTCTGTACCCCAGCCATCTCCTGATAATTGGTAGAGTAACACTTTTACACGTGTGCTTGCCTCCTAATTTAAAATACTGTATCCGCATGTAGATATAATGTACATAACAGTTTAACCTCAAGGTTGCTGGAGTCAGGGCCCCTGTGCCTGAGACACTAATACAGAGTGTGTTCGCACTTAGCCATGGGCTGGGCTCAAGAACCTGATACCAGGGTTGATGTGGATTACCCTAGGACCCTTCCTGCAGTATTCATATGGTATTTTTATTTTGTCATTGTCATTTGTGTGTATGTGTGTGGTGTGTGTGTTTTTAATGGGAATCTTGTTTTAAAATGTAATTTCTAAAGTTTAACACAAAATGTTTTATTCGTTGTGTAGCATATATAATAGAGAGGTACCTTAAAATTTTTTTGTTTGTCTTCTCGTCATAAATACTCCTGAGTACTAGTGGTCACTTCCCGTGGTATTCATTTGACTTTACTGTCAAAGATCATTATTCTGTGCATTAGTAACCCTGGAAAGGGAGGAACAAGAAGGCCCTATTGACTGGGTTTCGTGGCTCTGGAATGCATGCATCCTGGCATGGATGTCGCATCCTCACCAGGGTGTTAACAGGGCCTGCTTATAATGTTGGAGCACGTTATACAGGTCAGGTTGGTTCAGAGGCCCATCTCCAGTGGAAGGGTACTCCTACGTGGTGCAAAGCTTCAAGCTCATGAATACCATTCCCGTCGTCTCTGGTGTCACCTGCTGCTGTGGCCCTGGCAGGTTCTCAAAACTCCCAAGTGCTCTGCAGCCCGAATGTGTGAATGGCACTATCATGCTGACCGTGCACGGAAAGGACTTTGGCATTCGGTTGGCACTCCTTTTCCCTTGTTCAATATTAGGTTCTGATTTGCCCCTTGCCATTGTTTCCAAAGATTAAGGACTGTCAGTAACATTTTCAAGGACCAATAAGAACCTCCTGTTGACTAAACCTCTTCCCGTGGAAGCACACTCTACTACTAAAGGGAAGGGCCCTGGGCTCTGTTTTGTCCTTTGCATTGAGAACGGTGTGGGGATCAATGTGTGTGTATGTGATTTGTTTCTTGGGTTGGCTTGGCTTTTTAGTTTTTCTTTTTCCTTTTCTAAAAATACATCCTTTCCTCCCACATGTTACCAAATTAATTTCTATTTTTGAGCAGTTGAGTCTCCAAGTGTAAAAAAAAAAATAAGGAAATCTCTATTTGTGAGGTAAATGTTGTAAGCTTGACAGTGGTTGTGGAAGTGAGTTAACTTTTACCACTCTCCACATGACAGCTTTATATCAAACTGGTTAGGAGAGCCCAGGGGTGCGGGAGGGGCGGGGGGAGAAGGCAATTCTTCTGAACGAATGGACTTTTTGTTGTTGTTTTTGCATGTTTAATATAGAAGTTCTTGTTCCTTGGGAGATCATGGCCTTCGAATATGCACACAACCTTTGAATTGTGCCTACTAAATTATAGCAGGGGACTTTGGCACCCAAGGAATTCTGACTTTCTGGGATTATAGTAGTAATTCCCAGCCGTACCCTGGACTTTATTTTGCTAACCATAATTGAGCAACTGTAAATTACTGCTATATTAATGTTTTAAAGCACTGGGATAGTCTAATTCTAACTTGTAATTAATTATGTTTGCCAATTATCTGTTTGAAATAAATTTGTGTCTGAACAGCTATGGAAACTGTTAAATTGTACAGATATTATTCTTGACAGCTTTGTACTGTGGAATGTGCTTAATAAAAAACAAAAAGTTTGACTTTTGTCCAATAAATTGCTAAGTAATGTCAATAAATCAAGTATGAGTATTATGCAGTACACCTAATCTGGCTTCATGCAATTGTTACTTCAGCTACTAATTCAAAGCCAATACTCTTAATAAAGTGTTGCAATACTCTGATGCTCTGTTAAGAAATTTTTCAAAAAACTGTTATGTTCTTTCAGTAATTCATTGACATACCATTAAAGTTGGTAGTTCTAAAAAATCATCTGCTCTGTAAAGTGGAGTTGAAAGCAGACTGCTTTCTGGCTCTTGGGGGGTTTGTGTGCAAGAATGCCAGTGCCTGCCTGGGGGTGTTTCGCTGAAAGCTCGCTTTCACCTCAGGACCTGGGAGCTAGCTTCCCATAAGTTCTTAACTGCTTCACGGGTTACTGGAAAAATAGGAAGGGGGCCCCCTTTGGTGTCCTGAGTGGCTCTGAGGGTGAGCGGATCCTCTGGTTCTGGAAGAAGCAGGTGGCCATGTGAGAAGCGCCCTTGCTGCCTGCTCCCTGTGAGCAGCGGACGTGGAATCGTCCGTTTCCCACGCTCGCAGATGCACACGTCACGGGTTGAAGACTAGCGGGTTGAGGACTCCAGTGGGTGGAATGCCATTGGCGTGTGCAGGGTTCTGCTCCGAAGTCCCGGGTAGTAGCGGAGGTTTCCCGGTAACTGGTTCTCCCCCCATGAGCCCACCAAGTTGGTAACGTGGACCTTGGGGATGAGAGTACTTATATACAGTGTTGCCTCCACCCGTTTTTCTTGTAAATGTTTTAAAAATAAGTAATATGCATGTGGTTAAGAGAACCTCTTTGTAAGCCATAAGAAGACTAAAAAGTGATACTTTCACCCTTGACCTTCAGTCCCCCACTCGTCATCATCCAGTTTTTTGTATATCCTTCGACAGTGAGTAATACTCTGTGTATAGCAGGCTATGTGTATGTATATACCCATGTGTATATGATACATGTACACACCCCACCCCACCCCTCCTAACGGCAGTGGTAGTGTGCTATGCGTGCGGTGCCGTGCTTCGCTTTTTCATCTCCTATTCATAGGGAGATCCCTCCGTGTCCGTGCGTGTGATTCTGCCTCCTACGTGGGCACGACCGTGTAATATTTGGTTACCATAATTTATGTACCAAGTTCCTTGAGGTGGAGTTCAGGTTGTTTCTTGCCTTTTCCTATAGCGACTATCATCTTTCACAGCTCTTTCTATCCCTGCCTGTGCTAAGTGTGAAAAATCACTGGGATTTTGGGCTCATCACGATGAACAGATGTTGAGCCCAAACACTGCTGCAGAGCGGGAAGGACCTCAGGTGTCAGGTGGTCTTAACCTCTCCGGTCGCCTCCGACCCTCACAGTGTTCATGTTCAGTAAATGAAAGTTTCTTTCTTCCCCAACAGGTGAGGTGTTAATGCAAGAAATTCACGGCTACAAATGCATCCTGTATCGATTATGGAGATTCTAAGAGAGGTTTTGTAGAACTCCTTGGATATATAATCAGAGCATAGAGTAGTGCTTTGCCATTTCAGCCTGTTGGTTTTCTAGTTAATAAGGAGAAAGGAAGTTGGACCATCTGGCTAATAATCCTTTTACTAATTAGCTGTGTGGCAATACCCCCTTTGGGGTCTTAGCTTCTCCATGTATAAAAGAAGGTGTCACTAGCTCAAGTCCAGGAGGGCACATTCCCCAGCTCTGGCTTGCAGGAATGCAGACCCAGTAGTGCCACGTCTAAATTTTTAAGAAGGACTGAAAATCCAGTTTATGTAGAGACCCAATTTATAAAAGTTGGCAACTTTTTTTTGGTGGGGGGAGACTTCTTAAATTCAATCACTGGAGCACCAGTTTGCCATCCCTGAACTAACATGATGTTAAGCATTTCTAGTAGTGACTTCTTGAAATACTGTGTCTTAAGTCTGGCAACTGAACACTTGGGAGAATAGAAGAGATTCCAGAGAAAAGGGACAAATTGAATGATATGCCTTATGACAAAGTGACCAGCACACACAATGTCTCAATAAATGTTTCTTTAGGAAAAATGACCAAACAAGGGAGGGGTTTGGAAAGGCACGAGGAGGAAGGGGAAGGAGCCAAGAGCTGGCAACCACCGTCTCCAATCACATTGTGAGTGTTTAGACCAGCTGCCTGCTTTTGTGCTGCGACTGAGTTCGTGTTAGGGCAAGGCAGGCTTGAGGCCCAGGATCGACTTGGTCTTCCAGCTGGAGGAAATTCTGGGAGCTCCAAGACCTCCAAGCTCCTGCTTGTTTGTTGCCTAAAGCTGGGTCTAAGACCTCATAGACACTCAAACTTGGATGTGGGATGACTACGTACATGGCTATCTTCAGGTGCTTATCTGCCCAGAGATGGGGTGATATGACCCCACACATGAAATGTACTGAAATCCTAAATTTTTATTGGTTAGGTGTAGCCATGTGAAGGAATTATAGTGCATGTCTTAAGTGACCTTTTGTGTGTGCATGTATGGTAAACTGGAAAGCAGAATCCTATAATTGGAGTTGTGTTGTTGATTGCTTTCAACTTTGTGGCTTTTTACTCATCCTATCTCCAAGTTTTACTTAATTGTATTTTTCAGAGTAGGTATGTTGTTGGACTGGCCTGGGAGTGACAAGACCAAAGACTTAATCTGTAGTGGGACATGCCCCAGGAACAGCCTAAAACTGGTGTTCTGGCAGGATCTCACAGAGTACAACTTAAGCTCCCTCCACCTTTTATCACCATCTTCAGATCCAATGGACCTTTCCATTCTTCCGTGTGTTTTACTTTCAAATACCCTGCGGCTCTGGGGGGTTGAGAAGGAATGCTCTTAGAACACTGCAGACTTTGGGACTTGGTATTACGCCCAGAGATATCCTGTGGGGGTCACCGGTCTATGGATGGCAGAGAGGAAAAGAGCGTGAGCTTTGGTGTCACCAGACCTAGCTTGAGATTGGAGCTCTGCCCCCTAACTGGCAGCAGCCCCAGGAGCAAGGACATTCTCTGCCTTGAACTTGAGCTTCCTCGAAGAAGTGGAGACGGTATTTTAAAATCACTGTAAGAATTAAATGACATAACCTAAAATGCCTTGTCTAAAATCTAAATGTAGATCTACTCAAAGCAGTGTACCAGTACCTGATATGCCTTCAATGCCAGGTGTTTTTGGTAGCTTCTCCTGTGGTTTTTAAGCAGATGGTACAGAATGCCCAGAGCGGAGAAAGGTATAGTAAAGGTTAGGGCTCAAGGTGGTGTGAGATGAGACAAAAATCAAATGTGCCTCGGCAGCCTGAGGCCCATCTGGGCCTCTTAAGGGGCAACACAGGAGCTGACACTCGGAAGGAGGCTGACGGTCCCCAGCGAGGACGTTAATGACGCTGCTCAGTGGGTGCAACTGAGGGAGAGGGACCAGATGAACAGTACCTATGCCAAGTTACTTTTGTTAGTTTTTAAGAATAATCCAGCTTTAAAAGTAGTCAACTTATATCCTCTGGGGGTATTTCTGGGAAGAGGATGAGACCTCAACATGCCAACAGGTTCCGTGAATTGTAGTGTCTCCCAAGTGGACGGGTGAGAATTTCACGTCCTCAGTGTGCGCGTGCGTGTGCGCGCGCGCGTGTGTGCTTGTGTGTAGGTGGTGGGGTGGGGAGAGGGGTGGGCGATGCAGGGAAGAGGGTGGTTCAACGCCAACAACAGCGGCAACAAGAATAAACATACCCACCGAATAGTGAGTGCCAGGCCTGCTGGGAATGGCTTTACACATGTTGTAATCCTCACAGAAGCCCTGTTGTGTATGTTAGGACCACTTGACAGCTGAGGAAACTGGGCACCGGTCTGTCTTGCTTGTGAGCAGCTGGGCTTAGCCTTGATCCCAGCCTGTCTTGGCTGCCACCGCTGACCTCTTACCACGCGGCCCTCGCCTCTCCCTCTCCATGTTCCCCGGCCACCGTGATCCGCAGAGTCTCCCTGAGGAGCCAGGCCTCCTACTGAGCAGTCCCCTTGCATGAACAGACCCTCTGCACATCTTTCCTTCCCGCTGGTGTGTCCCGGGCATGCATTCTTTGGTCATTAATGAATGTGCACCTGTGCCTTCAACAATGCACAAAGTTTGGTAGGGTGCAAGGAGCAGGGCAAGATGGGTGCCAGGGGCCCGACTATGGCCATGCTGAGCAGTGGGGGCTCTCTTCTGGCAGCGGTGGGCAGCCACTGGTGGGTTCAAAGCTGGGGCTGACCAGTGGACAAGGCTGGTATCAAGATTCAGGAGAGGAATGTTGAGGTCTGGAATAAAGCAAAACACTGAGGAGGTGAGGGAGGGCGGTTTTGGGGGCGGTTGAGGGAGGAGGAGGTGCTAGCGAGGCTGCCGCTGTTGGTGTGGTGTGTGTGTGTGTGTGTGTGTGTGTGTGTGTGGTGTGTGTGTGTGTCCTGCTGCCGCAGTTGGTGTGTGTGTGTGTGTGGTGTGTGGTGTGTGTGGTGTGTGTGGTGTGTGTGTGTGTCCTGCTGCCGCGGTTGGTGTGTGTGGGTGTGTGTGTGTGGTGTGTGTGGTGTGTGTGTGTGTCCTGCTGCCGCGGTTGGTGTGGGGTGTGTGTGTGTGTGTGTGGGGTGTGTGTGTGTGTCCTGCTGCCGCGGTTGGTGTGTGTGTGTGTGTGTGTGTGTGTCTCCTGCGCACCACTAGGTGGGGCTGTAGGGAAAGGAGACACGCCCTGCTCTCAGGAAGCTTCCAGTCAGAATAGACAATACACGGTGGTTGCTACAGTGCCCACGCACCCATGAATTCACGGGCTCAATCCTGATGGCCGTAAGGGCCGTGAAGAGATGGCGCCTGGCAGCAGGTGCAGCGGACTGCGGGGCATCTGAGCCAAGACCTCAGTGATAAGCATGAGCCAGCAGGGGAATGTTCCAGGCTGGGGGAACACAGAGGCAAAGGCTGTGAAGTGGGTAGGCCCGCCCTGAACAAATGGGCAGGAGGGGCGCTTGGTCTCCCAGGTAAGGGAAGGAGGGCTTGGGTAGAAGGGTGACACGTTCGGATTTGGACATTGCAGGTGTCTGAGCCGATAGTCGAGTGAAGCCACTTTGGACTGTCTGGAGAGAGGCGAGGGGTGGCTTTCGAAGAAGAGCCCAGACAGAGTCAGGAAGAACGTAGCATTTAGGATGGGGGCACGGGGGGACAAGCTAGCGACAGAGGCGGAGAAGGAAGAGCGGGAAACGGAGGGGCGTGATACCCGGCAGTCTTGGCAGGGCGGGTGGACGCTCCGAGGACTTGGAAAACCTTCTCTAAACAGTTGCCTCGGCGCTGCCCAGGCCTCCTGGGGAACAATGGCTGTCCCCTCATCGTGCCGCAGGACACCTAATCCTGCTTCCCCCTCCTTCAGCACAGCGCCCCATGCTCCTGATGGCCAGGCTCTGGCGGCAAACAGCAAACAGCCCGGCCCGGCCCTAGCCTCTCTTGTCCTTGGGAGTGTTCCCTGCAAGCCCATCTGCACAAACAGACGGGGGCCAGGTCTGCGCCTTAGGAATGAGGAGATAAAAGGGACCATCGGGGCTTTTTCCACCAAAGGCGAAAGCATTTTATAGAACGGGCTGCGAGTTTTTGTTTCAGGAAATTTCATCATGTCTCCAAGAAGGGGAGGGGTAAAATGAGAGAGGGAGAGGGTGGTGGTTGGGGCGGTGGTGGGGGGGGAGTTAATTGGCCTCAGATTTTCTCACTCCCTTTTCATGTTGGTAACACGAGGCGGCCCAGGTCAGCCTCAGGTCAGCGACGTTTGGGCTCTTTAGTGCCCCTCTGTGAATACCTCATTTCTGTAATAGTTTTTCCTTTAAAAACAGCTCTGCCTTCTTTGGCAGATGGTGACATTCCATTAGCATATGGAATATTTTTCAAAACACATCCGAAAGCATGTCTCTTACAGAGGAGACTGGGCAAAAGCAAATGAATGTTTGAAAAGTATGTTGGGAGCAACTCAACATTTAACAGAAGGCTCCCACTCCGCCGCCCCCATCCCACCCCTTCCCACCACGGCTCCTGGATTGTTACTGTAACAACAAGAGGAGAGGATTTTCCCCCAAAGCTTGTCTGTTGGCTGTACTATGACCATCACAATACATAGAAGGTAGCTAGAGAGAGCCTGAACCCAAGAGGATAAAGATCACATATCTAGGACTGGAATGGACATTGGCAAGCCTTTGTGGATGTGGCATTGGGGGTAGTGATGGATGCTTCTTGTTCACTGAACACCTTTTGTGTGCCAGATGCTGTGTGTGGCATACACTGTTGTCTTTCCTGCTGAAATCCATCCACTACATGGTGGGCAGAGCAATCTCTTGAACACGTAAGTCAGATCATGTCACTGCCCTGCCCAACACACTCCATTGTGCTGGGCGTTGTGCTTAGTTAGAGTCAAGTTCAAACTCCTTGTTATGACCTGCAGCAATCTAGCACCTGCCTGCCTCTCCAATCATACTTCGCTGTGTCACTCCCACTCCAGCTATGAGGCTTTCTTTCCATTCCTTATTTCTGCCTCAGGGCCTTTGCATGTGCTGTTCCCGCTGCTTTATTATGGCTGCTTCCTCATCATTCAGGTCTCAGCTCAAATACCCTCTTCTCCAGGAGCCTTCTCCAACCAGGTCATCTAAATTATCCCTAAATTACTCTCTATTGCACCCTGTGTTTTATTTATTCTATAGTACTTACCATTTTATTACTTTGCTTACTTGTATTCATTCAAGACATATTTATTGAAGGTCTACTATGTGCCAGGTAATGAGATAGGCAGTGACAAATGTCCCTGCTCCCAGGAAGCCTACAGTATGACATGGGAAGGCAGGTGATAAACAAATTGTATATTTTCTGACATCCCTTATCAGGGATGTAAACTTCCTGAAGACAGACACCTTGTTTGTCTTCTTCAGAAGCCATTTTGGGATGTGGTAACCACAGAGCTTATGGAATCATAGTTCCATGAAGGATGGGACCCCATTTTATAAACAATGGTATGGAGGGTAGAACAGGAAGTGGCTTTCAAAATGGCAGAGGAAGGATCTGAATCCACTTCTGTCTGACTCTGAAGCAGGAGCTCCACAAGGCCTGCCGGGTCCATGGCTTCTTGCAGGGTGTTTCTCCTACTGCTTCCTTTTCCCAGCCCAATGTCTGGATCCTCCCTGTCTCCCCACATCCCTTTGACCTATCCCACAGCTGTGCCTTCAGCTTCCCACTCTCTGTGTCACTTTGGGCCATGTCCTTCAGCTCGCTGAACCCGTTTCCCCGTCAAAGTGAGAATTTAAACCACAGATTTGCAAAAGCTCCAGAGATTCTATTATCTTGAGTTCTGATCAACCAATCTGTAAATTGGGTTCAATAACAGTTTGAAAAGTAATTTTGATTTCTGCATCTCCAGCTGAATAGTAATGTCAAGGTCCAAAATGGTCTCAGCGGCTACCTCTTCTCAGACTATTGTTTCTAGGCCTCTACTCTGCTGACTCTGTTGATCCACGGATAGAAGCCCACATCACACTTGCCTGGGCAAAGAAGGGCATTTATTGGCTCATATTACACATGAGCCCAGGAACGGGCTAGCTTTAGGCATGGATCCGGGAGCCTCCAACTGTGTCATCAGCCCTTGGGTCTCACTCTACCTCCCTGTCCCTCTCTCCTGTCTCATGGCCTCATTTCCAGACAGGCTCTCTCCACACATGGTGGCCAGGTGGCTGCTAGCAACCCCAGAAGCACATCCTATCCTCTGAGTATCTCTGGTGGAGCAATATCTCTCTTCCTGGCAGGCCCAAAGAGTCCTGGACTTAAGACTCCTTGGCTCAGATTGGGTCATGTGCCCACTCTGAAACCTATCACTGTGGTCAGTGGAATGGGATGCTCTGATTGGCCGGGCCTGGGTCACATAGCCACCCTGGAGCCAGGGGCTGAGGGTCTATCCCACACAAACCACACAGACTGAGAAGAGAAGGGAGGCAGATCCCAAAGGAAGATCAGGGTGCTGGGGTCCAAAAAGAAAGGGGAACAGAGGCTGGGCAGATAACACCCAGGGTCTGATGCTCCTGCCGCTAGGCATACGTTTTCCCCATGGGGAATGACTAATTTTGCATTTCTTTGAGGCTCAGCTCAAAGGTCACCTCCTGCCCCATCCACAGAGCAGGGACTAAATCCTCCAGGCCTGAACTCTTCTGATGCCTTACCACTTTTCTCCTTAGTGTTGTAGCTATTAATGTGCAAGTCTGAGGACCTGCGGGTGGAGAGGGTAAAGAGTCCGCCTTTGGGGCAGAGGGTTTGGGTTCAAATCTCATCTCTGCTGTTTATTGATCACCTAGGTGACCAAGGAACTAGGCCCTTCTTTGTAATCACTCCTCCCTCCAGGACCTGCTTGGGGCATTAAGTGAGCTGAAGCCAGCCCAGCCTGGGTTCACAGAGGGCTTTTAATTTCCTTCACACCACAATCTGCCCTTGGTCATCTGTGTGTCCCCAGCCCTGATCACAGGCACTGGTAAATGTGTGTGTTGAATGAGCAGACCCACAGTGTGATTCCAGAGCTGTCCAGGTACCCTAGGGTCTCCCCTTTCATGGCACTGAGATTCCACAGTGAGCTCTTCAGGTGAAAAACCACAGGCAGAGACTCTTGAAAACTCTTGAGATGTGAATTCAGCACACAAGGTGTGGGCTGTATGACCCAGTGCAGTAGTTCTCACACCCATTTAGAGTTTGAGAACCACCAGGCTGGTCAGGGAAGACAAGAGAGAAGTCCAAATGCAGACACTCAGTCATTCAAATGATTCTGCTCTTAAAAGAACTATCAGGAAGGATAGAGACTGAAGAGGGAAAAAGAAGAGAAAATGGTAAATTCTGAATTTCAAATTGCCTGCAAGGTTCACTCCATTCTGGCTTAATCTGCAGCCTTATTTTATAACTTTAATATGTGTCCAGAGACTTGTTTGTTATGGAGAGAACAAATGTGACCATATATGTAAGTGCACCGAGGACAGTGTGTAGCACGAGGTGGGGGCTCAGTGAATGTGGTGGATCAAACCCAAGTCTTGCTCGGTGGTCTGCCATATGATTCCCTGGGTTGCTGCAGAGGAGGTCTCGGCCGCCTGGATCCCTTGGGTTGCACCAAACTGGCTCTCACCCTCGCCTGGAGACATTGGTCACTGACATGTAGGTCCGAAAGCCTGGGGTGAAATTCGGGGAGCGTGTGATGAACTCTGCTGCTGCCGCCACCATCTCTATTACCCTTTGGCTGGGGAGTAAAATTCAGGCAAGTGAAGTTGACCTTGGTCCCTTTTCCCTGAGTCTTGCTTAGCGGAGTATTATTTTCAAGACAAGTACATAACCTCCACCACCCCACCCCCTTCCCCACTCTGCCAGCCACCCAGCCCTTGAGTCAGGAGAACCGTGGCATTGTTATTCTAGGAACAAGATTTTATATTGTGTTTTTGCAACGCCTTCCATGTGATTTCCGGGTCAGCCATGTCAAACCTCTGGGTGTGACTTTAGCCATACTGTGTCCTGACTGCAGAATCTCCGTTGGGGAGAAAGGCAGCTGTGAGGTCCAAATGGTCCTAGAATCCAGAGGTGCCTCCGGAGGTCGAGGGCTTCCTGCCCAAGCCCAGGCCCCTCCCAGCCGCCATTTGGACCCTTGACTCTCATGACCGAGGTGGCAGTTCTCCTGACTGTGGACTCTAAAACCGCGCCTTTCCTTGGGCGAGGTCGAGCCACGGCCAGCAGCACTGGTCCTTCATGGAACAGCAGCTCCCTGTGCTGACCCACGGATTAGGAGCCAGGACTCCGGGTTAGCCGACTCCGGGCTCTGCATGTGAATGTTCGCAGGTCAGGAATCGAGCGAGCTTTTTGCTGTCACATCTCTTCGTAGCAGTTCATGAATCTTCACGCCATCGCGCCAGTGTTAACTCCTGTTTCTTGGGCATTTTTCTTCTGCCACCAACTTGCCGCCTCCCTCGCCATAGCCCAGTTGAAGTCGAGCGACAGAGACTACGCCTCTCAATTACTCGAAGCTCCTGGGTGGAGCTTTTTTGTTCCGGCCTCCTCATAGGTCACCAGCCAACCAATGGGTGGGCTGCCCTTGAGTCAGGTGCCCATCTTTTGTCCAATCCGTGGCCATCCTTTGTTCAAGCACAGCCTGAACTGCGGTGGCCTTGGTGGAGCGTTTCCTTTAGGGGAGTGACTGACGGATAACGTTAAGAATTGCCTACTCCTGAAATGACTTGGAAGTCTTAAGATTCAAGGGGCAAATGTCCCTATTCTTCATTGCATGAGAAGGCTCTCCAGGTAGGCTGGCATTCACAGAACAATACCATTCCTTCTGCCGCAGTTTCTCCAAATCCTATCCATCAGTGCAGTATCTCCTGGAGTGTGACTTTTTTTTTCCCCCACAATTCTAGTATTGTGAAAAATAGACTCCAGAGCCCCTTGGAGTAGTTATAAAAATGTAGGGGTGCTCAAATGAAATTAGAATGAGCCATACTGAGACATTTAAGGCAAGGTTCTTGGGCCGAAGGGCCTTAGTCTGTCGCCACCATTACTTGGTTTCGCTGGATCAGCTTTTACATCTCATTTATATCCTATATTTCATTTTCTCTGTAGTTCCCTTGAAATGTTTCCCAGTGTGTATCCTCTGGGATGATAGTTCCATGGAATAGTAAATAAATATTATACATGAAAAAAGATTCTGTGATCGAGTTTGAAAACTATGGAGTTAAAGAAAGTCAAACGGATTTTTTTTAACTGCAGGACTTATCAGAGCCTTTAATGTGCTAATGCATGCTGTTACTCCCACGAAGGTATAGAGGCTTTCATATTTCCCACATTTATTTGATTTTGGAACCATTTTTTTCCCCTATGAGTATTTCACAGGACTAGTGTTCTGAGGAGAAACACACTGAAAAAGGCTACTTTAGATCAAAAGGGAATACTATCTTTCCTTTTTGTTGGATATGTGGGATTTATGTAATTTGCTTATTTGTCTGATCCATTGTTGCCGGATGTGGGAAGACATGCATGTGTCACTGGATGAGACTATCTGTCTTCAGAGAGATTGCCTTCTCTTCTTGTTGGTCCATTAGTTATGGACTGGGGGTGTTATAATGATGGGGAGGGTGGCTGCAGGCCCACGAGGGGATTACGCATAACCTGTGTGTACATTTTGGGCAGCTTCTTTGGATTGGGTTGGAGTCACAGCATTGCCTACCCTAGGAGAACATCATGAAGTATATAAAAATTCCCTAATAGCCTCGTCTTTGTCTTCAAGTATATAGCACTTTAAGACCCCAGGGAAGCTATGGTGGCTAAAGGACGGTTTGGTAGGAGTAAAATATTGGGTGGTGTATTACTTCTGTGTTTCTCAACCTCAGCACTATTGATGTTTGGATGGGATCATTCTTGATCAGAAGGGGGGCTGTCTTGTGCACTGTAGGATGTTTGGCAGCATCCTTGGCCTCTATCCCCTAGGTGCCAAGTAACACACACTGTCTCCCCCTTGCACCATTGTGACAACCAAAAATGTCTCCAGACATTGCTAAATGTCCTCTGGGGGGAAAAATTACCCCTGATTCACAAACACCGCCTTAAGGAAAGCTTGACCAAAGTCTGTGAAAGGCTTTCAAAGTGTATTACCATACCTCGGAAGAAGGAAAATAGTGCTGTCATACTCAGAGCATGTTCTGAGAGCCTAAAGAACTGCCAACTCTTTTTTAAGAACTGAAACTCTCCTTTTGGACATTTTCTTAACTCATCCTTAAGGCTCAAGTAGCTGCTGTGGTTCTTGTTGCAGGATACAGAAAACTCAACCCAAAATGGTCTAAGCAGGAAAAGGAATTTTTTTGGCTCATGAAACGGTATAGTCCAGTGTAGTGTGAGCGTCAGGCACAGCTGGATCCAGGTGCTCAAGAATATTTCCAACTCTTTGCTTTGATTTCCTTGATATTGGTTCCATTCTTAGATAGGCTCTTTCCATGTGGTAGTGAGATGGTGGCTAGCAGCTCTGGCCTACTCCTCACTACAACACATCTGGTGGAAGAGGGAGAACTTTTCCCTCACAGTTTGAATGAAAGTCCTATTCTGGGTTCCCGTTGGCCCAGGACACTACACTACTCTCATTAGCTACCCCTGACTCACACACCTGTCCCTGGAGTCAGGGGTGGAGTCAACGCCAATTGAACCATCCAGTTGGGAATGGGGAAGGGATGGTTCCCCAGAGCAAAACTGTGATGGTTACCTGTGGAAAGGTTGATGGATGCTGGCCAGGCAAGCACCTCTATTGCCCCATTAATGATAAAAATGATAACAACAGCTACCAATAGTGGCAGCCCCCATTTGTGGAGCATGAATGCTCTACCAGATCCTACACTGCATTATTCCTAATCCCAGGCGGTATCTTGAGAGATAGCTGTTGTTATCCCATTGTACAGATGGGTAACTGGAGACTCAGAGGGAAAAGAAATGACACAGCTAAAGTTCCATGGCTGGACAGTGGCTGATCCAGAGCACCATTTTGCCTCTTGCAGAGCCCCATCCCTAACCACATTTTGCTCTGCAACAATCCAGAAGGTTTCATGGGGTCTCTTTGGTGATATTCTGGAAAGAGGGATAATGGAGGGCCACCACCCTTCAGGTCACTGTCCAACCTGTCCAAAATTCTCTTGTCAGTGGGATGCCAGTTTGTGACAGTAAATCCTAGGGGCCCTTCTGGACACAGCAAGACAGGGAATGCTTGGTTGGCATTTTCACGCTTGGTCCCGTTTTGCCTGCTTGGTCTCTTTTCCTGGCTTCCTTCTTTTCCCACTGCTGCTCTTCTATCTTCACCCCCCACCCCCGGGTGCATTATTAACAATAGCTAACATTTCTTCATTGCTTACCGTGCTAGGCATCGTGCCAAGGAATTTCCATGACATAATTTCATCAAACTTTCTCAAATGTCATATGACGTTGATGCTATTATTCCCATTTTACAGATGAAGTAACTGAGACCTGGAGAGGCGAAGTGACTTGCCCACGGTCACCCTGGCCGTAGATGGGAGAGCTGGGGTTTGAATCCATGCAGATCCCATTGCCTTTACCATGACACAACACTGCAGAAATTGCAAACCCGTGGCCTGTGAGTCAAATTTGGCTTACAGATATATTTTGTTTGGCCCACGGAGCACTTTAAAAAAACATTTGAATTAGTTGCCAATGTTGAAAAATTGGGAACCTGCACATTAAAAAACAAAATCCGTTCTTTCCTACTTCTCTTGAAAAAAAAAAAAAAGATTGGCAACCCTGGGCCTGCATTCCTGCCGGGCAGAGACTGGGTGGAGCTAAGAGCTCAGTCCCAGCTGTCCCCAGGGCCACAGTCCCTATCGCCCCCTCTCGCCTTCCCAACACCGAGGCTGATGTCATCTGTGGAGGCTCGTCGTGTGCGTGTTCTGTCATTTTCTTTATGCGCTTCCTGTTTTACCTGCACAGCCTCAGAGCATCCGAGCTTGCTGCCCCGCCTTCCCAGATCCTGACCACAGTGGTTTGGGGTTGCTGGTAGTCCTCCACAAATTTGGGGGGAATGTCTCTCACCGGTGAAGGTCTGACTTAGGCCCTGGAGGAGTTGGAAAGAGCCCCATTTTTCCTCCAGGGCCCCAACCACCGCCCCCCACCCCCCATCCACCGCCATCTTCTGTTTATTGACCTTGTGGGGCCACTTTCTTGGCAGTGCTTACCTTGGGTACCTGACTGTTGTTTTTCTTGCTCCCCTCAGAGCCCCCTACCATTTTCTCCCTAATCCTCCTCAGGAGAACCATCACTCGGATTATCATGAAACCCGAGTGCTTGAGCAGGAGGCACAACCTTTTACAACCGACGGACCATTTCATTTCTGCCCAGTTCTGTTTGTTTAAACTCTTTGCTGGCAGGACCCCGGCTCAGGGGCAGAGTTCCACAGCGTTCTCGGGCAGATGTTCTGGCCTGTTGCAGGGGCCCACGTTAAGAGCCAGGACAGGAGAGCTGGTGGCTGGGATCCAGGCTGTGGGGGTGGAGGGCACCTCACAGGTGTGTTCGAGGAGGAGAGGCGTTCAGGATGAAAACAGTAACTCACAATACTTTGTAAATGGGATTTCCAGGCCCCATTTCATGCCCGAGAACACTGCGGCTCAGAGAAGCAAAGACACTTATCCAATGTCACAGAGCTAGTTGAGACGGGAGGAGGAAAGAAATATTTTTTGTTGTTTACAGCATGAGGCTATGCCACATTTCAGGCGGGCAGGTGACGATGATAGCGCCTGACAGGCACCGTGGAGGCCTGAAGGACACCGTAACCTGTCAGGAGGCTCGCTGGCTTCTGTTAGAGCATGGCCGCCTTGCCTGGCCTCACCTGGAATCACAGAATGGGTACGCGTGAGGACGCTGGCCTCAGCACAGACTGAGTCCTGGCCCCGCCATTGACCAGCGTGAGCTTACAGGAGTCATGTCACCTCCACGAGCCTCAGTTTCCTCATCTGCGAGATAGGAGGGGAGGCGGAGAGAAGGAGGAGGAGTAGTTTATAGGGCTTTTGTGAGAAATACATGAGACGGTGCTGTAAAGCACAGAGCATGGAGCTTCATTCAGCGTGAGGCCTTGCACACAGCCGGGCCTCAGCAGACACCATCCAGAGTCCTTTATGGGAGGCAGTGGCCAGAGGCCAGGTTTAAACTCCAGCTCCTCAGCGTCCTACACGTGTGACTTGGGGACCATCACATGCCCTCACAGGGTTCTTGCTTCCTGGTTCGTAAAGCGGATGGGTGGGGGATAGTCCTCCTCTGCAGGTTTGTTGGGGGATGAGAGGGTACAGCACTATTATGAGTACTCAGGCCTTTCTCCTGCCCAGGCTGGGGCTAACCTCTGAGGCATCAGGATCACACCCCCATTTCCTTTCCTCCAGGACATCAAGATGAACAGGACGGGAGTTCAGTACCGCCTCACACACAGACCTGTGGAGCTAGCCAGCTTCTGCACTAACAGGAGCAAGAAGCAGAAAGCCAGGCAACCTCTCTTGAGCACCTACTATGTCCATAAGCTTTGCCTACATCAAGAGTATTACTTTCTTAGTCACAAATTCAGGCATGCAAACATATCACCTTGTTTCTGGAACGCAGGCTGACAACTGGTTCCCCGGCTCCCAGAGATCCTTGTGTGGAGCTTCATCCTGCTTCATCTGGTCATTTTCTGGCTTGCCGCCCTCCAGTTCAGGGATTTCAGCTCCGTTGATTGGGTTTACAATTCAGTCACAGTCAAGTTTGACTGTCCCTCCTCCCCAGGTTCCTGTCTCCTCTTGGAGGGGTGCCAGTGGGGGGGGGGTCCGCCTCTCCCTTGTCTCTAGCCTGGCCCCCTCAGCCTGGGGGACTGCTCTGTCAAAGTGGTGGCCTTGACCTCTGGCTCATGCTGGCCCTGGAGCCCTGTGAGATCTCAGAGACCCCTAGCCCCTGAAGGTGGCTGGAGCGCCAGCAGGAGCCATGCAGGAAATGCAGGGACTCGAAGCTCTCCTCCTATTGTTTCAGGTGCTGAGAGACAGCACTGCCATCTGCATAACCTCCCCCCCAACCTCCCGTGCCCCTGGGGTGGGGACACATCAGTCACTCCATATTCCAGGAATGCTGCTGCCTGTTCACCCATAGTAGGGTCTCATACTGGCAACAACCCTTGAGGATTAGAAGCAGTCATGAACCCATTTTGCAGAACTAAGTGCTCAGGGAGATGGGTTAATTGCTTCAGGTCATTCAATGGGGGAATTCAGCATTTGAACCCAGGGCCATTCGATTCTCACGCTTGCCCTCCTTTTACTTCACAGCACTGTCTCGAAGCGACCAGTAGCAAGAAACCCAAGTTCTGATAATAGGAGAAGCTGTGTCTGCTCAACAGTTCATAAAAAGTGCTTCAGAGTCTGTCCATTTCCATGGAAGAGACAGAGGCCCTGGGGAGGAGACGTGACTTAGCCAAGGTCACAGAGCTAAGAGGGAGCATCAGGATTCAGGCTCCACTTTCCAGTGCTGGGCTCACTGCTTCTTGAAGGTTTCTGGGCTAGGGAAGCCATTGCTTGAGTTTGAGGATGACACGGATGTCCACTGGATGTCATTATTTCTCTACCAAAAGCGAGCTAGGCCTTCTCCTTGGCAGGAAAATTGGATTTTCCCCCTTCCTTGGGCACGGAAGTTGCGAATGGGATGTTCAGGTGTGGACTCCTTCTCCGTTTGGCTTAAAGACAGGGAGGTAAAGCCTGCTTCCTGGTTTTCCAGGGTGAGGAGGTTCTGTGCACAAGCTAAATCTCTCCCTCGTGGAGACCTGTGACCACTGCAGCCCTTCTTCATCCTCTATGGCCCTCCCCCGCAGCGTCTGCCCAAGTCCCTTCACTTCCTCTCCCTTCCCCCAATCTCTAAAAACATATTCTTCCCAAACACTCTCTCCACATGGGCAGAGGGATGCCACCTCTCCCCATAGGCCTCATGTCAGCTCAGAGCCATATTCACTGGGTAGCAATGCTCTGCCAAGACCTGTGCTGCCCGTTCCCCGGTGCCGAGGATACAGAAGCAACAGGAAATGCTGGGCTGGACAATTTTAACTCGTGGAGGTCAGGGAGCTGCGTGGAGATTATAGGGAAAGGAGTGTGGGCATTTCTGGGGAAATCATGAGGAGGAGGAGGATGGGAGGAGTAGGGAAGGGCATGTTCAGCTGAGGCACAATCTGTCAAAATGAGAAAGGGTGTGTGCGTCAGGAAGTGGTGCATGATTGTAGCCTGGAGTGAAAGACAGGGTGGGGTGGGAGACAGCCAGACTGTCACAGAGAGGAGCTTCCTTGAAGAAGAGGCCTGGGGTCCCTGGCTTCACCCACACCACCTAAAGAATCCACCACCTAACCCCCGTCCAGGCACACTCACATCAGAGTGAGGAGAGGCCAGCGTTCAGCATTAGACAGACCTGACCTCCTGTCCTTTGATCCAGCTCTTTGCAAATGACCTTGGGAAGGTCGGCTGACCTCTCTAAGCATTGGTTTTCTTATGTGCAAAATGAGAACACCATCTAGGAGGCTGTGGTGGAAAGCCCACATGATAGGCTTTCCATCATAGATGTGGGAAGTACTTTGGACAAAGCAAAAGAAAAGCCTAATCTGGTGTTTGTCAAATGAATTTATGGAAGCATTTATCAAAATAATCTTCATTAAATACTCCAAGAGTGAGGAGTATGACCATGACCAGGGGACATGCAGGGAATGGGGAAAATATTTGAATTAACCAGTGGGGATGAACTTGGCAATAACCAATTGTTATGGGAGGAATTGTGTCTCCCCCCTTCTGAAATTCATATGCTGAAGCCCTAAACCCAGTATCTCAAAATGGAACTGTATTTGGAGATAGGGTCTTTAAAGAGGCAATTCAGTTAAAATGGGGTCATTAGGGTGGACCCTAATCTACTATGACTGGTGTCCTTATAAGAAAAGGCAATTTGGATACGCAGAAAGACACCAGGGACATCAGCACAGAGGGCAGATCGCGTGCAGATCTAGAGGAAGCTTGACGTCATCTGCAAGCCAAGGAAAGAGGCCTTACCAGAAACCAAACCTGTTGACACCTTGACCTTGGACTTCCAGCCTCCAGATCTGTGAGAAAATAAATTTCTGTTGTTTAAGCCCCCCAGTCTGTGGTATTTTGTTATGGCAGCCTTAGCAAGCCAACACACCACTGAAACCTCATTTTACAAGAGCTAAGGAAAGGAATTTATTCCTTTGTTCAACAAAACTTTCCCAGATGCCTACCATGAGCTAGGCATGCATCTAGCTGCTGCGGAAAGTGCAGTGAAAGAGAGAGGCAGGCAGATAGGCAGCCTGACAGGAAGTATGTCCAGCACTTGTATGTCTAGAGTCCCTTGTCAGTGGTCCACCAGGAGCCCAAGATGAAAGCCAGTCATTTTACTCCAAAGCATCTTTCTTTCTTTCTTTTCATGACCCCTAGTGGTCTCCTCAGGACTGAATTTTCTCATGTGGTGTGTACACCTGTTGTATTAATTAGGATGTAGTTGGCTGCAAGTAATAGGACAATCAGATATCTAACGGTAGCAAGAGCAATAAAGACATCTTATACTATATATCTGCAGGCAGGTGGTTGGTCATAGGTTGGTTCGATGATCAAAGTTCACATCAAGTACTCTCTCTTTATTCTGCTCTCCTCCATGTATTTCTTTTCAGAGTCCAGCCTCATCACTTCGTAGTCTTAAAAGGCTGCCATAGCTCAGAGAATCAGTCTTCACATATCATGTTCAAAGCAGAAAGTAGGGGCTTTCCATGTATTGGGAGGAAAGAACTTTCCCAGAGGCTTTAGCAGACATCTCTTTGACCAGAACTGGGTCACAAGATCAGCCTTAGCTACAAGGAGGGGAAAGTGAGTATTTAATAAAATAAAGGGGACTGTGAGCACCCTGGCTTTCTTAGATCTATCATGTTTCCCCTAGGGCTGGGCACAGCCTCCCGAGATGGGAGTTCTGTTAGCAAAGGCAAAGAGGGAGGCTGGCTGTTGGGGGCAGGGTGGCACCTAGGTGTATGGGCTACTCTTGGCTCCATCTCCTCTCGAAATGATTACATTCTGGAAGCGAGGGAGGAAGTCCCATCCAGCCCTTAGAGTAACACTGCTGTTGTCGCTGCTACTGATGGGCAGAGGGAGGTGATAACCTGAGGAGTGGGCATCCTCAGTACTGAAGGAGGAGAAGCCTTGGGCAGCAGGGAGCGTGTCATGCCCTGTCTCTGGCCCCCGGGCTCCAGCGGAGGCCAGGCACAGCAGGTGGGCTCAGCAGGTGTTTGTTCTGAGACTGAAGGAACCCATGTGGGGACACATGAAACTGCGGTTGCAGAGATCACCGCCCTGTCACCCAGTGTCCTTTATCCCCGCAGTGCCCCAATGCATTCCTTCTGGAGCCTGGTTCCAGTAAAAATGTTGTCTCTGCCGAGGTTTGAACATGCTTTCTGTTGTCGGAAAATGAAAACTATGCAACCCGATGTGTTTCTCTTTCTGCCTTAGCTGCCAGAAGCCAGAGCCAAATGTGTCGCCCAAGTTCTGGGGGCCGTGCTCCCTGGTTTCTCAGCAGCGCCCCGCTTCCTCCAGAGGGCGCTGTTCAGGCTCACCTGCCAGTGTCAGAACGTCGGGGCCCCTGCACGCGCAGTCCTAAGGGGGGGGGGGGGGGGGGGGCTGTTGGTAGGGGGCAAATCAGAACGAAACTTAAGTGCTTGGCAAGCTCACCTGGGAGCGCAAAGGCATCGAGCCTGCTCAGGTGTCTTCTGCTTCCTCTGATCTTCAAAGGGAAAATAGGGGAGAGGAATGGGTTCCGTCAAAGCTGAAACCAAACATTTTGGCTATCTTAACGACCACTGAATCACCGAATCCACCGTATTTTTCCACTTTCAAGTTTTTTTCTGGGCTGCTGTGGAGACACGCCCTTCCTGGGTTTAATGGCTTCGCTGTCAGGCAGTGGGGAGGAGGCGTGTTTACTTTTCGCAGGGAAAATAGCGGTTAACGGTGGGACGGGTGGACCTGATTAGTAATCGGGTGATTTATCCCATGAACGTTCTTTGGGTTTTCCTGGTGGTTTGCACTTGAACTTCGGCTGAATGAAGCAGGAGGAGGGGTAGGAGGAAAATGGCTTTCAGGAGAAAAGGGTGCGGCTGGCTCAGAGCGGGACAGGTGGAGATTTGCCCAGATCACAGATCCAGGGAAGATGTTGTTCCATCCGTTGTCCCAGACTCTTCCTCTGTGTTCGTTCATTTGCTTACTCTCTCACTCAACTGCATTCAGGGTTTCCAAATTCGGAGCGCCTTCTCTGTGTTGGGGAACCAGCATACCTACTGAGCCCCAGGGGTGCAATGTGATGAATAGGCATTCCCTCCTTCAGAGGGACACAGATCGTCCCCAATAGGGGTGTGTACAAATGACAGGGGGTAGCAATAGTTAGCACCTATTAGGTGTTCTCTATCTACCGGACACTGTTCCAAGTGCTTTTCATGGACTAAGTCCTTCATCTCATCAACAGTCCTGGGAACTGGGTCCTGAGGAAATGAAGGCACAGAAATGTGAATAACGTTCCTAAGGTCACACAGCAAACAGATTTGCACCTAAGCACTCTATCCGGCTCTTTACCATCATGCTTTCCTAGCTCCACTTTGGCAATGAGCTGGGTTGGCCTCAAAAGAGAAGGATTTCCAGAGAGAGTGATTTGTAAATCCGGGTCTTGAGGAGGGAATAAGGAAGTTTCTGAGGTAGAGGAAATGGCAACACAAGACCCCCGGCCCGCAACGTTGAGAGCGCCACAAGCTGCAGGGGCGGGAGGGAGGAGAGACGGGCAGGCCCAGATTATGCAAGGAAGGGGGGTGCGCTGGTCTGATTCTAAATGAAGAAAGAGCTCTTGGGCAGCTCAGTGGAAGCTGGATTGTGGGTGGGGGTGGATTAGAGCAGGGCAGTTTCAGCCTTTTGGCACCCACTCTACCTTTTGCCCCCAAAGCCCCCAGGGAATTTCCATCCGCCTCCCAGCCTTGCTCTCAGGCCACGTGGTTTGGACGACTCCCGCTAGACTTGAGTGGTGGGCACATGACTCAGCTCTGGCCAATCAGCTTCTTCCATCCCCCTGGTCGCAGGGATTGGCTCAGGAGTGTGCATGTGACCCACGTCAGGCCAATAAGAAAGAGACTCTTTCTTCTGAGGTTGCTGAGCTGGGGACGTAAGCCTGGAACCGCAGGGCCGCACTGTCCCTATGTAGAATGGCACGACTTGAGAACAAAGCTGTATTCGTTTGCTAGGGCTGCCATACGTCCCCACAGACTGGGTAGCTTAAAGAGCACGTATTTCCTTTTTCACAGTTCTGGCTGTTGGAAGTCCAAGATCAAGGTGTCAATTTCTTCTGAGCTTTCCCCTTGGCTTGTCCCTGGCTGTCTTCTGGTGTCATCACATGGTCTTCCCTCTGTGTCTGTCTGTGTTCTAATCTCCTTTTTCCTATAAGGAAATTAGTCATGTTGGATTAGGGCCCACCCGTGTGACCTCATTTTACCTTAATTATCTCTTTAAAGATCCTATCATAAAATATAGTCATATTAAGGTATGAAGGGTTAGGACGTTAACATATGAATTTTGGGGCACCTGGGTGGCTCAGTTGGTTGAGTGTCCAACTCTTGATTTCGGTTCAGTTCATGCTCTCAGGGTCGTGAGACTGAGCCAAAAGTCAGGCTCCAAGCTCAGCGGGGAGTCTACTTGAGATTCTCTCTCTCTCTCTCTCTCTCTCCCTCTCCCTCTGGCCCTCCCCTTACTTGCATGCGTGCACATCTCTCTCCCTAAAATAAGAAATAAATCTTTAAAAAATATATGAGTTTTGAGGAGACACAATTCAGCTCATAACAGAAGTCAAAACAGAAAAAAACATACAAAGGTAGGGTGAGAGACTGAGTCCTGAGTCCTGGATCCAGCTGTGCCTGAAGCTGAACTAATACTATCGTGGACTCTACATTTCATGCGCCAATAAATACCTAAGCATCATTCTCCCCTTTTTCTTAAACTAGTGGAATTGGCTTTCTGTTATCACATCTAAAGTTCTTGAGTAATATACCGGGGAAACAGTTAGTAAGATGGTCTACCTCTAGTTAAATTTCAACTTGCAAGATAGTGCTTGTAATTGCACCCAGGTCTGTCTAATTCCAATAGCCAGAGGTAGCAAATACAGAAAAATATCATCTGAGTTGGCACCAGCCTCCTCCCACTTAGGCAGGAATTCCCACCATAGCTCTGAAGCCATGTGGGACAGAACTGAAGAAACCTCCCTTACCACCACCATTTCTAATGCGTAAAGTAGGCTAGGGGGCTGGCAGGTAAAAATAAAAACATAGTTTGGGTTTAAAAAGGCTTTCGAGAAGGGAAGAAATCCTTGTGAGAAGGCTTGGGCGGGGCTGTGAAGAATGAGCTCAGGATGACTCTTCATAGGTGGCCTCTCCCTGAGAGACGCTCAGATGGAACTCAGAGGAGCAGCAACTTGGCTCAAGCAGATTGGCAGGAGCCGTCCAACAAACACTGCGCTGCGCGTGGCTTCTTGAGACCTTCTGTGGGGTGCTGAGCAAGGAGAGGCCCTGGCTGAGGCGGTCCCCATCTGCCACAGGAAAATGAAGAGAAGGCAATAGAAGCAGGGTGAGGGGGGAGTTCCGCATCTAGTTCTTTTCGATCTTGAAGTGGATGTCCTGACTCTTCTGTGGCTTTGATCTCTACCACTGTCACTGCAGCTGAGTCCAGCTTGGGGTCTCTTTCAGCAAAAGAGGGATTTTGAGGGGCCTCCTGCGTACTAGGCCTTGCTTCCTCCTGGGATGCTCCGAGGTGGTCCTTCTGGTGGTGAGATGAGGGCACCACAGGCTTTGGATTCAGACCCACCAGCGTTCACTTGGAGCTCTGAGCCCAACCAGTCCGGTGACTTGTGCTGACTGACTTACTCTGGCTCAGTCCCTTTTATCTTCACCCTGGCAAAATGGCCCCAGATCCTTTCAGTCTCACAGCCTTCTCAGGAAGCTTAAGCGAAACCAAGTAGTAATTAAAGGGACAGCTCTGGAGTCTGAGTTTAAATCCCGGTTTATTACCTTATTAAGCTGAGTGACCTTGGGCAAGTCACTTACCCTCTCTGAGCCTCACTTTCCTGATCTGTAGAGTGGACGCAGCAATAGTACTTACCTCGTGGGGTGGATGTGAGGATTGACGGACATAAGGCAGACAAACTTTATGGGGGCTGGGGTTTTTGTCATCTTATTTTATTTTTATTTGCTTTTCCTGAGACATAAGGACAGTAAATAAATGTGAGCACTTACTATTGTTAATACAAGTCATGGTCATCTGGCGTGGGCTGGGGCTGTTGTGTGGCATCCCGCAGGGGCTGACTCTGGGCTTGTGGTCCAGGTGGGGAAGACCGGATCCCACAGCTAGCACACTTAGCAAACTGCCTTCCATTCTGCACGAGAGGGCATGAGCAGGGGCACGGGGATGTCCCGGGGACTGTTTAAGCACCTCACGTGCGTCCTTTCACTGCATCCTTCCCACATCCCACAAGCTAGATCGATTTATGACCCCTTTTTTACCGATGAGGAAGCTGAGGCTCAGAGAGGGACAGTGACTGAGATCACACCACCAAGGTGTGGCACAGCCAGCGTTCATACCTGAATGTGTACAGCTCCGAACCCCTCCTATTTCCACAGGGAGTTGCATGGAGGGAAGGGCGAAAGGTGGAGGGACAGAGTCAGTGGGTGAAGGGCAGGTGCCCAGTGGGTTGTGGTGGGCCTCCGAGGACGAGCCCAGCCATGAGCTGCAAGGGCAAGTGCCCCACGGCTCTGCGCCCGCTGAATTCTTTAACAAAGGGCTTGATCCGCCAGCTCGCAGCTGAAAGAGGACCCCAGGGGCTCTTTGCTGGTGGAGGATGGGACACAGAAACCAGCCCTGCCCATGCCAGCAGCGGCCTTTGGAGGTGAATAAAACACAGACAGTGTGGGAACAGCAGCTCCCGATTGCCCTAAAATCTACCCAATAAATGGCTCCTTTCCTTGTGAACCCACAAACAGAGCCAAGGGGAAGGTGCCCAGGCCCAAACAGAAGCCTTGCCTCCAGCCGAGGTCTCCAGTGGAGGGTGAGCGGAGTGCCTCGGGGGAATCCGCCCACCAGCAGGACCGGGCTGGCCCTTTCTGGGGGGTTGAGGTTGGGATGGGGGCTCTGGCCTCTGCCCCTGGACCTGAACTGCCCCCGAGTAGGACTGAGAGCTCAATCGCTCATCTTATTTGTTTGTTTAACTGAGAAAAAGATACATTTGGGAAAACTTGAATTAAAAATGTTTTATCAGGAAGGAATTTCTTGGATGATTCTCCGATAGGTCTGGGAATTAAGGGAAAAGTGGGAGGATGAGCCTTAGCAGGAAGGAGGAGACTTCTGAGCCACTCTGTGCCTTTGGGTCACTCCTTCCAGAGACGGTCCCTCTCCCACCCACCACCGGTCCAATCACTGTGGGGCACCTGCTATCGCCAGTGGCGCTACTTCAGCCCCCTGGACTGAACCCCACTGAAGCCTYTCTGAGCCACTCTGTGCCTTTGGGTCACTCCTTCCAGAGACAAATTCCCCATAGACAGGGCTGGGAAAAAAAACACAGGATGACCAGGTTAATTTGAATTTCAGAAAATAACATTTTCTTAGTAAATAAAGTGGTTGTTTATCTGAGATTCAGATTTAGCTGGGCATCCTTTTTCTTTTTTTTTTCCCATTTGAGAGAGAGAATGAGAGCACTGGGGCAGGGAGGGGCAAAGGGAGAGGGAAACTCAAGCAGATTACATGCTGAGCGCGGAGCCAGATGGGGGGCTGGGATCCCACAACCCTGAGATCATGACCTGAGCCGAAACCAAGAGCTCAATGCTTAACTGGCTGTGCCACTCAGGTATTTTTATTTGCTAACTCTGGCCTGCCTACCCAAAGGGCCAAGCTCTGTTTTAGGTTGGTGGAAGGAGACATCTGTCTTTTCCACTTCTGGGGTAAGAATGCCAATCTTGAAGAACTGGGTTGATTGTATTGTTGGATGCAGAATGGCTGAGAAAACAAATACGGACTGCAATTCCTCAAAACCTGCCTTAAAAAAAAAGTCACCTGCCTGACTGACTTGTTTTCAAAGCTGCCTTCACCCAGCAAGGGCCTGGGTGGTAGGAATGACCCCCATGGTCATTCCTTTGCTGTGCCCGCTTTCATAACTTTAAAGATGCCCCTTCTCCACCCTCCCCAGCTGGGCCATCTTGGAGGCAGAGAACTCAAGGATCTTTTTGGAAATGATCTAAAGTCTTTACCAATGTGCTCTTGTCACTCAAGAGCAGGTGAAGGGAGTTGCTGAGCTGAACTGGAAGTAATCTATGGGGTTGACTGTCTAGACAGGCCTCAGTCCCCTGGATGGGGAGGAACGCCCCACTGCCCGTCCTCCCAGAGCCATCCTCAGACTGCCTGGGCCGGAGCCAGAATTGGCCCATGGCTGTTTCTGACTCTCATTTCAAAAGATTTGTGCTTCTCCTGAAGAAAAAGTTGAATTTTCACAAGTGAATAATTTAGCAAAAGGTAAGAAACAGTGGATGTTACCTTCTCTTTCTTATCTTTTTGTTTGGGGGGAGCAGTTAGAGAGAATGAATATTTTAGCTATACAGCTTTGGCCTGAGATCAAGTTTAGAAAGAAAGGCATCTATTAATTGAAAACATCATTTTGGGGGCCCTTAATTCAAGGGAAAAAGGTGCAGGTTTGTGGTTTTAGAGTATTTCTTTTGGAAAAAAGAAGGAAAAGTGCCCCAGATAAGGTCTCTCCAAAGCCAGCAGACCTTTACTTTTCAGCCCCTAATTACTTAGAAGGCGACTGAGATTAACTGAAATGTTAAAAGAAAACCAGCTAACACCCTTCTAGGGAATACTTCAAAACCATTTTTTTTTCTACCTTTGCAAGGCTGAAGAGAGTGCAAATGTCTACAGCAATGTTGATGGCATTCTTTTGTAGTACTGTCCATTCCTGAGTGCATTCCCACACCTCATCCATTTTTATTCTCAATATTGTGAGGAAAAGCCTGGGCCTTCCTTCTCTTCTCTCTCTCTTTTTAAAGATTTTATTTATTTATTTGTTTGTATTTATTTATTTATTTATTATTTATTTAAGAGAGAGAGAGTGCAGGGGGAAAGGGCATAGGAAGAGAGAATCCTCAAGCAGCCTCCATGCTGAGTGTGGAGCCTGACGTGGGGCTGGATCTCATGACCCTGAGATCATGACCTGAGCCGAAACCAAGAGTCGGACGCTTAACTGACTGAGCCATGCAGGCTCCCCTCTTCTCTTTTCATACGAGCTCAACAGAGATGCTGTTTCTCCTTTGCCATCTAAGTGGTATATTTTCAATTTTTTTCCTCTGGTTGTAAAGGGATGGAAATGTCAAGGCCCAAAATCTTGGAAGAAGAAGTGGTATTTTCATGCCTGCTGCATGTTGGGTGCTTGGATGTGAGACATCTTTGCACCCCCACAATAAAACCATGTGAGCTCAGTGAGGTGGTTTTCTTTCATCAGCCTCTTTTGAAGGTGGAGGAAACGGAGGCTCAAGAGAAGTGACACGCCCGAAGTGGTCCAGCTAGGGAGTAGCAGCGTTGAACTTGAAAGCCAGCTCCATCTGACTGTCAAGCCTATGCTCCTTCTGTCACAGTACATCACCTCCCACCGTGGTAGGCATGGGGCGGCAAATCAAACTAAGGGCTGTGAAAATACACAGGAGATTTTTTTTCTTTGAAATAACTCACAGCGTCTTCTGGTTTCAGGGAACTGTTCAAGGGGTTATTTTTAGTCAAATATATATTACTGCCATGTTTTAGGGGAGATTCTCCTTTTCATGTTACTGATCAGGAAAGGTGGTCAGAGGAATCTGTTTCCTCAGGGGAATGAATATGATGTATTAGTTACCTGTAGCTGTGTAACAAATTATCCTGAAACTTAGTGTCTTGAAATAATGACATTTATTATCTTGCAGTTTCCGTAGGTCAGCAATCTGGCAGTGGCCTTGCTGGGTCATCTGGCTCAGGGCCTCTCACGGTTTATGAACAACGTGTCAGATGGGGCTGTTGTCATCAGAAGGGCTGACTGGGGAAAGATATGCTTCGACGCTCACTCACATGGTTGTTGGCAGGTTTCAGCTCCCCATGGGCTGTTGTGGGCCTCAGTTTCTTACTGGCTAATGGCCTGAGTCCCTTGCCATGTGGCCCTCTCCAAAAAGGCTCCTTGCTTCATCCAAGTGTACTGTGAAGGCAATAGGAGTATGTCAGTGAGATGGAAGCCCCAGTCTTTTCTAGCCTATTTGGGAAAGTGATATGGTGCCATCATTTTTGCTGTACTCTATTCATTGGAAGCAAGTCACCAGGTCCAGCCCACACTCGAGGGGAGGAGATTATATAAGGGTGTGAATACCAGGAGGCAGGGTTGAGTGGAGGCCATGTCAGCAGCGGCCTATCACACAACAGAAAAGAAGAGATGGTGATCACAGGAACAGTACCGAGGCTCGGGAGGATAGCTGGCATTTATTGGGTAGGCTGATGTGCAGGCACTGGGCTAAACCCTTTCTATGCATTGTCTCATGTAATTCCCCACATGACTCTTTGAACCAGGAAGGATCATTAACTTCCCTGACTTACTGCAGCAAAGACAGTAGGGCTTGACTCTGGTGGTTCCCACTTCAGAGATGGTCCCTTTCCATGACTCAGATCCTTGACTGAACCCACTCAGCTGCTGGAGCCAAACAAGCACTGTAGAGACAAGAATCTGACAGACCAAAGCCGAACTCACGACTCATCAGAAAATTGCAAGTGAATGCAACCAGCAGCCATTTCTTACCCATCAGATTGGGGGAAAAATTTTAAGTTGGTGAGAGTGTGGGGAATTCTCGTGCACTGCTGAGAGACTATAAATTTGTACTGCCACTTTGGAGGGAAATTTGGCAGGATCTATTAAAATTTTAAAAGGACATAAAAATAAAAAATGTGCATAGCCTATGACCCAGCAATTACACTTTTAAGTATCTACCCTAGAGAAATACTTGCACACGTGCATGAAGAACCAGGGACAGGAATTTTCATTCCAGTGTTGTTTCTAAGAGTAAGAAGTTAATCATGAAATTGGAAATGATCTAAATGTCCATCAGTAAAAAAATGGCTAAATAAATTGTATGTAAATTTTTCCATACTATGAGAAACTATGAAGCACATAAATAGAATGAGGTAGACCTTTAAGTTATGGCATGGAAATGTCTCTAAAATATATTGTTGAATGAGAAAGACAAGTTGCAGAATGATACCCTCAGTATGATACCATATATGTAATCCCCAGGTATATTATAGACATCTGTAATATTGTACATTATACATTTACAGTATGGCTGTATATATTATATTACATATTATATACACACACATATATGGGTACATACAAATACATATATTGTAAATACACAAATACAAATATATTCAAAGGCTTGGAATGGTCTGGAAGGGTGCATGCCAAATGATAATGGGAAAAGAAGGGAGGATAAGAGGCTAGACTTGAGGGGTAGTCAGAGGAGACCTCAGCTTTGTATGTAGTTTTTTTTTTTTTTTTTAAACTCTACACCCAATATGGGGCTTGAACTCATGACCTGAGATCATGAGTCACACGCTATACTGACTGAGCAGGCCAGACCTCCCTGTGTATAGTATTTTTGGTATTTTTTAAAGAAAAATTTTCATTGCCTTACTTATGTCAGTTGAACCTATCTCTTTTTAAAACCATTACTGTGAGCCCTACCCAGTGATTTCCCTTCCATTGAATTGGCCAGAACTGGGCTGCATGGCCACACTTCGCTGTAAAGGAGTCTGGGAAGGTAACTAGTTTTTAACTTTGCTAGTAGAGGAAAGCCAGGAAGAAGAGAATTGTGAGGAGCTATTGGGTGGCCAATTAAAAACATCTGCCAGAGTTCAATCTTTTCGTTGCTCAACATCCACACATGCCTTTCTTTCTATACATGTACTCTGTGTATAGTCCAAAGTCCAAAGTCAATGACTACATCTGTATTGAATTCTGCAATCTCTGAGTGATGAAGTGCAGGCGACCCATTAGGTCTAGATGTGAGACAATATTGTCTTATCTTAGCTACGTATGAGACAGATTTTGCGGTGGATGTCTTTTCTGGAGGCTGCACAGCTTTAGTAGCCCATTTTTCTTGGTGAGAATTTGGCCCCTCAAGATTAACTGTAGGGATTAATGGCCTCTCATAGGCCAGGCTCAGATTGTTTTGTAAATATATATCCCTCAAAAATGTAATAGAGATCCAGTCTTTGATTTCAGAGACTCCCATGTGTAAGTAACCACAGCAAAGGATTTCATCTAGAGTGAGTGTGTAAGCCTAAAGGGTCTCATCTTTTACCCACTCCCTGTGCTCTGCCCAGCCCTCTAGTCCCTGGTTTAATGACTGATTACTGGGGCAATTTCAAATAGTAAACTTGAGTGGAGAGATACCTTCTTTAATTTGGTCTTTGTTGGTGCTCCTCCTTTATTTGACACAAAGCTCTTAGGGGAAGGTTTTAGACAAGGGTCTGAGGCACCGATCTCCTTTCTTGTTAGCACTGTAGCTTCATTGCTGTTACGTGGGCTTTTCCAACTTGTAAGCCTTCAAATTATGGAGTTCTCAGTCAATTTAGATTATAGGCTGCAGTCAGATGGTGCCTCGCTTAGCAAAGCTTCATCCGTCCAGTTGCTTGCAGACTGGCTAGCTCTTAACTGAAATCATCTCTCTCATAGGACTTTATTAAAAATGCCAAGAGGTTGCCAGCATGGACTAATATTCTAGAATTTTCCACCCATTTCTTCTGGCTCTTTAATCTCAATTGGCATGAAGTCTTAAAATAGAGCAGGCAACAATTTGACCAATTTTTTGCCACTGCATAAAAAAAAAGCTCATCTGCTTCAGCCAGTAATGCTGAAGTCCTCCCTCCCCATGTTTTAGGTTCTGTTACTTTCATTACCCCACTCCTGGCACCATTTTTTTTTTTTTTAATCAGAGAGAACTTTCAGTTGTGAGCAACAGCAGTTGACTCTGGCTTACCAAGCGGAGAAGGAGATTAATTCAAGAATTTGGGGTAATTTAGAATTGTTGCAGGGGCTGAAGAATCCGGATCAAGGTGAAGTTTCCAGAAATAATGTCCCTAAAAGTTGTTGGGAACCAATATGTCGAGGACACTGCCGCCACTGCTAGAAGCAAGCAGTCAAACTGCAGCTCGCCTGGCCATCAGGAACTCAACTCCCAACCCCCCGTGCAGTGAGTGCTTCTGCGCCTCTGAGGTTCTTCCCGAGCCAGTGAGCCCCTCCCACCCTTGCAGCCAGATGCCTCTGCTGCTACCTTCACCCGCAGCATGTGTTTTGAGCAGTGCCCATGCTGGTTACTTTATATTTAAAGTCTACATGAATACATCTTACCAGTGGCATCTGGAGTACAGACCTGTGACTGGGTGCAAAGGAGCTAGAGAAGCAAGTTTTCTGAATTCTACCCAAGGGAAGAAGGATTCATAAGGCCTAAGAGTTATAACTATATTGTGATTTATTATGAAGAAATGTATATTTAGTCTTCCTCTCTGTTTCTGGCACAGAGCTCCTAAAACCCTTGGAGTTTCCTAAGTGATAAGAGCAAAGAAGGTGTCTTTTGTTATGTGAATGAGGAGACTTGGGAATGTTCCTAGGTCATCTAAGTATTGGGGTTGATCATCAGAGGAATCAACCATGGGATTAGAGGGTTGGAAATTTCAGTTCTACCCTCCCCTGACCTCAGAGGTGGGGAGAAGGGCTGGAGATTAAGTTTAGTCACCAGTGGCCAATGATTTAATCAAACATGTGTGTGTGATGAATCCTGTAAAAAATACAAAATGATGCAGTTCCAAGAGCTTCCCACGTGGTGAAGATACGGGGATTCCAGGAGAGTGGCATGGAGACTGCATGGGAGCTCGCCGCCCTTCCCATATCCCTTGCCCTGTGCGTCTCTTCCATCTGGCTGTTCCTGAGCTACAGTCTTTTATTTAAGACTTTACCTAATTATTTGATAGAGAGAGAGAGAGAGGGAGCACGAGCGGGGATAGGAGCAGAGTGAGAAACAGACTCCCTGCTGAGCAGGGAGCCTGATGTGGGGCTCGATCCCAGGACCCTGGGATCATGACTTGAGCTGAAGGCAGATGCCTAACCAACTGAGCGACCCAGGCGCCCCGAGTTATAGCCTTTTATAATAAACTGGTATTTTAGTAAGTAGAATGTTTCTGAGTTTTGTGTGCCACTCTAGCAAATTAATCAAACCCAAAGAGGACGTTGTGGGAACCTCCAATCCATAGCTGCTTAGTCAGAAGCCCAGGTGACCACCTGTACTTGTAATTGGCATCTGAAGTGTGTTTGTGTGTGTGTGTGTGTATGTGTTAGCAGGGGGCAATGTTGGGGGGCTGAGCTTTTAACCTGTGGCATCTGATGCTATTTCCAGGTAGAGAGTGTCAGAATTGAATTAATTCTTTGGTGGTATGGAAAAAACCCCACATACTGTACATTGCAAGGATGTCCAGAAGCCAATGGGCATCTAGACAACATGACAAGTCTATACAGCAGCTTTACTCACAGGTTCTGCGTGGTGTCCCCAGGAGTTCCAGGCTCTTCCCTTATGGTGACAAGATGGCTGAGCAGCTCCAAAGTCACACCCTTTCAAATTCAAGCCCAGTGGAAAAGAGTAAAATTATTTTTTTCCCCCACAAAACTTTTGAGATTCACTTTGATCAGACAGACTAGGTCAAGTGCCCATCCCTGGACTAGCTCCAGTGGCCAAGGGCTTGGCCTGCTTTGATGGACCAGGACTGGATCATGTGCTCCACATCTGAAACAGATTTTCATCCAGAGCTCATCGCCTGAGAGGGAAGGGGGAGCCATAAACAAATATTGGGAAATGGGGAATGGATTCTGATAAACAAACCAACCAGGAAGAGTTTGTGTCTTCTACCCTATATATAGAGTGGAACATTTTACCCATTTCCTAAAATCTCTTTTGAAAATCTTCTTTTGTTTATTTAAGTCAGTATGAATCATGGGTTCCTATCTTAATAGGTTATAATCTGTTACTATTATTTATTTTGATGTTCACATTGTCTCAGATTTTTCCAGTGAGAGCCCTTTGAGCTGTTCTGTGTCCTTTTGATGTGTTCCCATCTTCCTCTGACTATTTCCTTATTTTCTGGTAAAGCATCTTGTAGTCATGTCTCATACTTTTCCTGGCCCAGCCCTAGAATGTTATCATTTGGTCTGGGATTTGGTTTTATTCTAATTGCAAACTATTAGAGCCTGTTCCTCTTTCATGGAAGCTGGTGGAATACGTGAGACTTCTGAGTCAGAGACAAAGGACGCTATTACTCAGGACACAGGAAGTAGCATGAGCACCAGCATCCTCACATTGGTTTTCCTATGCTCAAGTCTAACAGGAGCAATATGATATGGCCCAGATATACACATGCAGTACGTTTGCATTACAGCTAGACACTGAGCTTGGGGAGTCCGCTGCTTTTATAGAAGGCATGAAGCAAATCTTCTCTCCATCTCTCCATTACTCATTCTGCAAAGTTGCTTACTGCTACCGCAACCCTGGGACAGGCCTGGAAGGGAGTGGTCAGATTCTTCTATTCTTGGCACACCAAGCAAGAATGTGCAGGAATGCTTAGGCCTCTTGCAGATCACCTCTTCCAACAGCCATTTCTCCACAAAACCCCTGGTTTCTTTTAGTGGAGAATGGTATTTAGAAACCAAGATCTAGTTGCTAGGTGTGCTCATTGCTCTTGAGCTATTATTGTTTGTACATGCTCTCAGAAGACAGAGCTGGGGGATGTGTGGACACACACACACACACACACACACACACAGCTATCAATGTATCTATGTACCTATATCTCCATGAATTCACACGAAGTCACACCAATATCTCCATTACCACAGGTTCATTCCAGTTTTCTGCTTTTCCAGATGTGTAGCTCTCTTTTCTGGCGATGAGAAACTCAAAATGTTTTTACCATTTGCCTTAATGCTCCTGCAGTCTCTTCGCTGCCCCTGCACCCCACCCTCCAAACAAGGGGACAACCTCCCTACCCCTTGGGTTCTGAACTGATTATACTGGGATGTTCCTCCCCTCACTCCAGATGGAGGCCCTCCTTACACTGGTCAGACTCCACACCCTGTGCTGGCCCACTGCAGCCACCATGGCTCATGAGGACACTCTCCTCCATCCACTCAGGCTCTGAACCCCTGTGCTAGGCTGCCACCCCCACTGCCTCCCTGCAGGGGTCCCCTTCCCATCCACTTGGTGAGACACCTTGTGCCAGGCCACCCTCCTGCATGGACACTCATGTTTCAGTGCCCTGGGCTGGGCCACCGCTGCCACTGCCACCGCCCCGTGTAGACATACCCTGCATCTGGCTCAGGCTCTGGAACATTCAGAAGACACTTACCTTGCTCAGCCACACCTAACGGCTTCCGGACAGAATGAAGCTGGAAGGGAAAGGAAAGGGGAAAGGACCTCATGATCATTTTTAATGGCTGTAAAACACTACATTACATGGACGTAACCCAGTTTGCTTTCCACCTCCCATTATAATAAGTAGAGATTGTTTGTGTTTTTCCTTTTCTAGATACCATCCCAGGTATCAAACTATGGACATAAATTTTTGTGCATCTCTCCCTGCACCTCCCAGTGATTTTATTAGGACAGGTTCCTAGAAGGGGCCTGATTCCTGGGTCAGAGGGCATGACCGTGTGCAACGTTCCTGGTCTTTGTGGCACAGCCTCTGTGTCCATCTTAAAATCCCTACACCCGTGAATAAATAAACAAGCACGACTCTGTCCTGGGGACTGCTTAGGATTTTCTACAGATGATAGTTGTTTCACTGCTCGATGACATCACCTCACTTTTTACACCAAGATTGATGTGGGAAATTCTGTATAAATACCCTGCATCAACAAGCCATTGTGCCACCAGGCCTCTTAAAGATGGGCAGCTCACTGCAGTGTGGCTGGCCAGCCTGCGCGGGACAGGCGCCTGTGATTTATAAGGTCCAAACATGAAGTCTTCAGGAAAGTTGGTGAAGTGCTTTATAGGTCACCTGTATTTTTCCTACCATAGATGTTTTGACTCACGGGTTTCCTTTATGTCACTCTGTCCATAGTCTAGGTATTATTAAAATGGAATAAAGAGGTTACTGTAGCAGAGGCTGAGTAGCCCATGGGAGGGAGTTTGTGATTCTAAATGAGAGAAGAAAGAAATAACAGGCGAGGGAATTAATTAGGACAAACATTGGCAGCCAGGCAACCAAGCATTTGTTGCGTGAGGGCCACTGGCCTCGCTTTGTGCTGGGAGCTGTCAGGAGGCTCGTTTGTGCATTCATTCAACAAACGTGTCCCAGGTGCCGACTCTCTCTAGGTCCTGTCCTAGGCACTGGGGACCCAAGCAAAGAGACACTATTCCTGCTCTCAAGGGGCTCACGGTCTAGAAGGAGGAGAAGCCAGATCACCAGTTGAGCCAAACTCACTGGAGCTCCTCTTGGAGGTGGGGAAGGTTCTATGAAGGTTTTGAACAGAGTGCTTGAAGCAGAAAATGTATCTGTTAGGTGGGCAAAATGTTTCCAGACAGAGGCACCAGTGGAAAGAATGATTTTGTCAGCTTATCAGCAAGGTTTTGGGGTGTGAACTCCACATGGCTAGCCCTGCTCCAGGGAATAAGGATGGAGTGAATTTCATACTCCAGATTTTACCTGGGAAGTCGAGAAAGGACTGTTGGCATAAAATTATTAAGTGCTGCTTTTTTTCATGCATGATAGATTCTGAACGTCTTACCTAGGGATACGAGGCATACAAATTAGCATTTGTCGTGTAACTAAAACCCCACAAAATCTCAGTGGCATACCACAGTAAGCATGAATTGTTCTTGCTCATGCACCTGTGGGTTGGCTGGGCCCAACTGGGCTTGGCTGCAGGCTATGTGTTGAGTATCGGGTCTGCCCCATAGGTCTCATCCTCCTTGGATCAACGACTGCCTAAAGCATGCTCTTCTGGTGGCCAAAGGGAGGAGCATGAGGAGGCAGTCCTAATCTTGGAGGCACATTTCTAGCCGTTGCTCTCCTCAGGCCTGCTAGCATCCAGAGGTCTAAACAAGTCACATGGTTAAACCCAAAGCAAAGGGACTCCAAGGACCATGGCAAGAGTGGGGTTGTGCAGTGCACCCCTGCAGACCTCAGCTGCCTCGCTGCTTTCTTTTCACACTGTATTTCGCACATGCTCTTCTGTGGGCTAGAATGCTCTTCCCTGCCACGTCCCCCTGCTCAACACCATTATATCATTTCTGAATAAGTGAGGCCTGGCTTCAGGGGTCAGGGACCTTCTTATTTGTCTTCCTTTTCCTCTTCATACCTGTGGGTAGGTAAGGGGGATTCGGTGCCCCTCTTGGTGGCTGGTTCACTCTCATGGTTGTTCTCTGCAACACCCCCCAGCCCCCGCCCCCAGCCTAAACCGAATCTTCCCCTCTTTCTCCTATATTTACTCTCAGCATGCATTGATATGATGATTTAAAATTAAGATATGTAGGGGCACCTGGGTGGCTCAGTTGGTTAAGCAACTGCCTTCGGCTCAGGTCATGATCTTGGAGTCCCGGGATCGAGTCCTGCATCGGGCTCCCTGCTCAGCGGGGAGTCTGCTTCTCCCCCTGACCCTCCCCCCTCTCATGTGCTCTCTCTCTCTTTCTCTCATTCTCTCTCTCAAATAAAAAATTAAAAAAATCTTTAAAAAAATTAAGATTTGTAGTAAAGATAGGTGGCCTTACTTTGCCCTTGAACCTTGTCTAGGGTGCATTCTGTAAGGGTCCCCTGAGATGCGGTTTCTGAAATGCTCTTGTTTCTCTTCTGCTCCGGCTCCTTGGGTTTCCTCTGGGGGGGGGGGTGGTGGCAAAAGGCAGGATCCAGACACTCCTGGGTCCTGTGCAGTGACACCATCAAAAGCTCCCAGCCCACCTCCCCTCCCCCGCCCCTCGCCACTCCGCATGGAACAGGTTGCACAGAAGAGCTGTCAACAGATCTTGGGTGGATGGATGAGGCGATGGGAGGATGCATATCCTTGATGCAGTCTTCTGCCCACTGCCAGGGCCTCACTTGAGTCCAGCAGTTAGGCTTCCAAAGGCAGGAGGGTTGAAGCCACAATGAGAAGACACAAATCTGCCCACCTTAGTCAGCCATACAGGTGCTTTCAGCGGCAGCCACAAAAAGCAGTCCAGAGGGGCAGACACGTCTGTACGCAGACCCAGCTTTGGAGTGGGGGACTGAACTCCAAGCATTCTATTTGGAGAGGATCTACAAAGTTATGGAGCTCTGGGGAACCAGCCTGGAGCCACTCATAGCCCACTTAGTGCAAGTGTTGTCTTTAGGGAGCTCTGATTCCCTTTTAAAGAGTTTTTTTTTTTTTTTTTTTTTTTTTTAATGGAGCCTGGATACTGTTTACATTAATGCTGAACAGGTCAAGCAGTTCCAGCCATTACTGATAATAAAAAAGAGGGATTCTGCCAATGTGCCAGTCAACCCAGTGCCCCCAAAGACAGCATATCTGTTGGTCTAGATTGTGGATTGTTCTTGCAATTTAATAGAGAAGAAAGCTGAGGCTGGGAGAGGTCAAGACTTCTCCCCAAGGTCACACAGGTAGGATGCAGCAGAGGCAGGCTAGCTCCAGGTTGGCTGAGTGATAGTGCTGACTGTCTGGGTGATGCAGAAGGTCTAGGGGTCTGCTCAAGGTCACAAGGGAAGCAAATCTCAGGGCAGTGGTCTGAGGACCGAGGTCACTCCAAGCTGGAAACTGGGCTTTTGAAGGCAGAGGCTGGGAGGATTTGGCATTTGTATGGGATGTGGGGCAGGGCAAGACTACAAATAATGAGTGAGTAGCAGAGACCCGTTTTAAGGGGCAGATGTATGAGCTTAAAGTGGAAGGAAGCCCAGTACCTGCCTGGTTCAGCCTCCTTCATCTCCAGGCACCCCATTTCTGCTGCATTCCACTATCCCCCGAGACTGTTCCATGGACAAAAGTGCTTCCTGGAACAAAGTTTGGAGACCCGTAATTTTAGGCCCTTGGGCAACCCTGGGCCCCTTCCATCAAAACATCAGTCAGTCCAGGGGTCTCATCACTGGAGAGCGATGGACAGGTCGGATTTACTCCTCTACTTTCGTGAGAATGGAGGGCAGTAGACATGGGGGGAGAGTCAGGGCCGATGTATGTCTAGGACTGGTAAAGCATTTGATGGTGACATGCACATTTGCTGCATTCCCCCTTTATCTTGGTGTCAGCACCCCAATTTTCAACTGGGTGCTGTCCCTCACATAGCACTTATACTTCGATGGGAAGCAGGCCCAAGTCCTAAGGTTATGAGGTGGATCCTGGTTGGCCTAAGCATGTGCTCACGGCTTAATGCCCTGGGCCGCAGTGATTGGCGAGCGTCCTTGGGAAGCATTTGCTGGAGGCTTTTGAGAGGGAAGATTTGTTGTTGTTCTTTCACAGAAGACATCTCCGAGGAGCTCTCTTTCCTCACTGGACTAGGATGCCCTTTTTGCTGCAGGCAGCCATCTTGTGGTCAAGAGGGGAGGCGGTCTTCAGCGGAGGCAGACTCAGGCAGAAGGCAGAGTGGGGAGACGGAAAGAAACACGCGTTTGGATGCTATGCAGAGCCCCTGACCACACTGTGCTAAAACCTGTCCTGCCCCTGGACTTCTCAGTCATGAGGGCCACTAAGTCCTCTTAATTCACTAGTTGTGTATTACTTGGGAATGAGGTGTTCCTAAGGGATTTAGAGAGCTACTGCCCCCTTGGCATTCTCTTTGGAAGCATTGCAGGCTGTCTTGCAGATGCAGCCTCTGAGTGATAGCCCTGCACCGGGCTCATGGGACAGCATGTGAGGGAGGTCAGAGCTCCCTGCATGGCTGCCAAGGCCCAGCTTCTCCAGCCCGTCTGCCATGATCGCCTGCCAGAGTCCACATATCAGACCAACACAGCAACCCCAGAGGATGGCGACATCTCAGAAATGGGTAGGAGCATATGCCTTCTAATATTTTTCCTTTTAATGAAACGTTGTCTTGATTTCCTTTCTCGAGACCTCTCTATCCATTTTGAATGAGGTCAGCCATAAGACAGAAGCCCCAGGGGCCGTAAGCACTGAATATTCAACTGGACTTGGACACGGGGCTCTGTCTGGCCTTTTCCAGTTCTGAGGAGCTCTGATTCTGTGAAAGCTGATCCAGTTATGGTAAAGGGACTCCTGGCCCATGGGCTGTGCACCAGGCACCTCACAGCCACCCTCTCCTTTGATCCACATGAGGAGTCAGTTCAGGTTCCCATTCTGCAGATGTGGAAATCGAGGCTCTGAGAGGCTCTGTGGGGAGCTCAGGTCCCCACAGGAGCAAAGCCAGGATTTGAATTTGGCTCCTTCTGATACCAAAGCCTCTGTACTTTCTATGCCACCACATGATAAGCCCTGACTTTGGACATTTTATTCCACAAAGATGGTTACCCTACTTTGGGAAAGGTCAGATGGAGTGACCCAATTGCAACCCAGTGGGAACTTTCTTGGAGCAGTTGTGCCATGTTTTCTTTCTTTTTTTCTTTTCATGAACTCACTCAGTTCAGCCAAGGGTGCTTTGAGAGGCCAATGTTCAGCCTCTGTCCCCACTGAAACCTGGAAGAACATGAGCCAGCGCCAGCAAGTTTGCCGGATAATTTTGGAAGCAAGCAGCTGAGATCCGCTGGAGTTGGCCTGTCTCTAGCTCCCTGTGTACTGAGGGATGTTTGTTGTTTCAACGGCCACCAAGCAGAACTCAGGGAGAGGGTGCGGAGTTCTTGGCGGCCAGGCCTTCTGAGAGGATAGGGTGTGTGCACACCACAAACCAGCTTCCAAAATACTCACAATTCAGGGGGAAAATATAACCCAACCTGACTTCGTAAGCTCTCCTGATTAATATACAGCCCCTCCCCGAGGAAACCCTCTTTCCTGCAAGACAGCCTGGATTCTTATTGAGCATTCGCTGTGTTCACTGGAGGGAATTTCAAAGGGAGTAGATAACTACAAGATTTAGAGTTGGGATAGGTGACCTCACTTTGATCTTGAACTTTGTCTAGAGTGCATTTTATAAGGGTCCGCTGGGATGCTGTTTTTGAAATGGCTCCTTTGTTTCTCTTCGGCTTTTGCTCCCCAGGTTCCCTCTGTGGGGAGGCTGGTGGTGGTGGTAAAAGGCAGGGACTCCTGGGTCCTGTGCAAACACACCAGCAGATGGTTCCCGACCCACCTCACCTCAGCCTCAGGCATGGAGCAGCTTGCACAGAGTAGCTGTCAGCAAAGCTTGGGTGAATGAATGAATGAATGAATGAATGAGTGGATGGATGGATGCGTTTCTTGCTTTCTGCTCACTGTCAGGGTCTCGGGTGAGCATAGCAGTTGTCCTTTATTTGAAAGGATGTGCTCCCTTACTTAGTATATTGACTCTTACGTGCTTCAGACCATAAGACCCCTAACAATTTCACTGATGTAGGGAGTCTCTGAATTTTTGTAAGGTTTACTTCCTAACTTCTGGAGCTCATGTATCTTGTCAAGGCCTCCAACATATTTGCTACTTCTTGCTCATCCAGTTTCATTAACATGATGTCATTGATATAGTGATATCTGCCACGTCTGTCATTGAGAAATGGGATACTCTGTAGAATGTTCAGCTGTTCCAGATCCCTTTAGACTATATTATGAAAAAGGATGGGAAAGTTAATATAGCCTTAGAGTGAGACTGTAAATTTTTACTGTTGACTGGTCCATGGGGATGCAAGCTGCTTTTGGTACTCTTTCTTATCAGGGATAGAAAAGAATACACTTATCAGAGCCGGGGCCGCATACCATTTACTGGAGCTGTGTTCTCTAGCGACCCTACTGCATCTGGACCAGCGGCTGTGATTATAGCTACTACTTGGTTGAGTTTGTGGTAGTCTACTGTCATCTTCCTGAATCTACCTGCTTTTTATAGGGGACAAATGGGTGAATTAAATGGGGATCTTATGAGAACTACTACCCCTGCTCCGTAAGGGGAGGCTCCCTCCCTCCCTGTTAAGGGGGGCTTCTTAAAGATTCTTTTTGGGATGCGACATTGTGTTTGATTTAATACCTTGACTGAGGGATGGGGGACAGTTTCAGGGGCTTCCATTTGGCTTTTCCCAGGAGGATGGCTCCACATGTCAAGGTTCTCCTAACTGCAAAGGATATCCATTCCACTTATATATATTGAGAACCATATATTTAATGACCACCGGTGGGTCCGCTCTGAGCCAGACGTAGGCCAGGCCTCCACTGATTACCTGTCCCTCCCCGTCCCGCTGCTTTACAGGGGACCAGGAGATGCTGTCACTTAGATCCAGTGTCTGACAGTCCTTGAAAAGTGTGGATATTTTACCTGAGTGAATGGCCATCGGTCCCTTTGGGAGATGACTGGGGGATTCATGATTGTAGATCCTCACTTCAGTGACCGAGGGTCCGTCCTCATGGGGACCTAGACTCTCCTTCAGTAGACAGCTTTCAGGTCTGAAAACTGGGCAAGGGATCATAACTACTGATATTGCGTACCTCAGTTTCCTGATAAGTCATCCTTGATTTCTTTTCATTGGTATAGTTTGAGAAATATCCTTCGGGAGTCCATCTGTTTTGCATTCAGAGGCACTGCATTCTCTTCACCACTCCTATGGGTCTCCATGTGTCAGCCTCTTGGTTGCCACACCATCTTGCCACTCATTCCCGTGGTTGCACTGACCTTGCTTCTGATGGGTCAGCAGCACCACCTGACCTGGATTCTTCTGTGATCCACTTGGTATCATGGAATCCTGAAACAGCATCTCCTACTATGAGCCCTGGCCCATGGAGTACAGCCGCCCTGAACCTCTGTGATGTCTCTGAAGCACATTACTTACTGTATCCGAAGATGGAGCGTTCTCCAGGTCCACCTGCAGAACAGAAGTGGAGAACGTATATACATATCTACTCGTCTTAGCCCTTCTTCCATCATCTATGAGGGCGGCTCTGGCATTTCTGCTTTACGTAGTGTTGGCCATTCTGAAAGCTACTGAGTAATGTGTTTGGTACTTTCTCCTGGGGTCCTTGTGCTGCATCGTATGGGATTGTGCCTGTGCTGGTAAACTCCCCCTTTTGCAATTCCATTCTGTCCCCTTGGTCTAGCATATGACCCCCTCTGCTGGCCCATGGTGGCTCTTTCAGGGTAAGAGTCCTTCCCTACCCTCAGCAGGCACCTGTCGGGAGAGAGGGAAGCAGGACTAAGCGGATGAGAAGCTGAACCAATGTGGTTGCAGCAGAGGATTCAGCTGATCTCTCGGGGACTGCGGAAGTTGAGCTGGCCCTTCAGAGATATCCTGGATTGGGGCAAGGATGTGGGGCCTTTGTATCCCTGCACCAACCAGCCATGTGATGGGGGCTTCTGTGCAGAGGAGTGTAACCATGGATGAGACAGCTTCCTTTAGCTGAAGATGATAAAGAAAAAAAACATCATTCTGCCACTTCTTAAAAGGGTAAGGAAGAGTTTATTCAAAATTACTGCAATAGGGATATTGCAATAGGGGTGAGAGCTTGGATTCAAATCCAAATACAAGAATGGGTGGGGATCTATAACCAGGGATGGGCAGAGTGGGGTACCTTCTGGGGAAAGTTTTCTTGCTGCCTTGAGAGGGTCACAGGGAGCCAGGCTCTCTTTCTCCCAGCAAACCCGGTGAGGACACAGAAGCCACGGCTGATGCTGACAGGCATCTCGCAGATCCGGGGTAGGGGGGACCAGGCTTGGCATGAAATTGACACTGTGATCAGTAGATGGAAAGACAGAAAGACCCTTGGCACAGACACTGGATCAATTGAATTTTGAAGTCCTCCTTCTCCCCCATAAGACTTGCTCTTCTTTGAACGGATAAATTGACTATCTCAAGCCAGTTTGAATTTTTTAAAAGATTTATTTATTTATTTGAAAGAGAGAGAGAGAGGAGGAGGAGGGGCAGGGGGAGACAGAAAGAGAGTCTTAAGCCGACTCCGCATAGAACACAAAGCCTGATCCGGGACTTGATCTCACGACCCTGAGATCATGACCTGAGCAGAAACCAAGTGAGAGGCTTAACCGACTGTGCCACCCAGGCGCCCCGAATTTTTTTTTTTTAATTTGCTATCTGAAGCATTGTGACACATACTTAACTCTTTTTTACTTCTGTCTTTAAATCCTCTCTTAAAAGGACTCAGAAGCAAATCCATGAGGCTTGGTTCTTTGCTGTTTGCAAATACCTCCTCACTCCTGCAGCCAGTGCCGCCCACACATCCACCACAGGTGGCCACATTTGCACACTCAGCCTCAGCTTGGTCTTCCAGCTGGGGTCCCCAAGTAACTAGAACCCAGGGCAGTTATTGGGAGCCAGAGTGTGGTACCAATGGCTGGAGAGTCTGGGGGGTTGAGAGCAGGTACTCAGAACAAAAAATTCTAGAATCGGACCTCTGGTTTCAAATCCCCACTCCACCATTGTGGGACCAGGAGAAAAGTAATTTTACTTCTCCATGCCTCATTTTAAATTGGGTTTGATAATAACAGCTCTTACAAAGTTTTGTGAGGATTAAATGGAATAACGTATGGCAGGTGCTTAGGACACAGCTTGGTACACAGTAGGGTGCTTAATGTTATCTTTGTTAGCTATACTAGTGGGTGAGCTGGTGTGATGGGTGGGGTGGGGGGAGGGAAGCAAGCAGGGAAACTGCTATTGCTTGCCCTGGGGCTCTTAGCTCTTCCCGAGGTGAGTGGGTTAGGATCTGGGCTGATTCTGCAGACAGAGCCAGATGAGGAATGGACAGTTCCTTCTTGGTGAAATCCTTTGCTGGCTGCCTCTCACTTGGTACATTGAATCCAAACAACTTAGTGGTGGTGATGGGGTGGGGCGGGAGGAGGGTGAGTTATTGGCTGGCATCTGAGAAGACTCCTTTTCCTTCTTCTGTGTGGGGAATTATTCTGGATTTGAGTGTTCTGAAGGCCTCAGAAGGTGGCTCACCACAGCTTTAAACTTTTTTTCATCTTGCTTGGCCCCTGTTGCATCTTTATTGGGTTTATAAACTCTTTTTTCTCCTTTCTTTTAAAAATCACTGTTTATTTGTAGAGCCACTAGTTTTAAAACTTGAGCAATATCTTAAATGTCATTTTTGCCCTGGTCTGCTCAAAATGCATGAGCTAGTGCCTCTTACATAATGAACTCGGAGGCCTTTGAAAATAATGATTCCCAGCAAGCATTTAGCATGGGCAGTCATTACATAACATGGAAAAATGTACAACACCCATCATCAATTTGATCTAGTCTTTTAAAGTTGAGGAGATAGGGGCCATATATGGACCTTGCTAGTAGAACCAGTTAATTCAACTAGTTCAGGCTGGGTCTGCCAAGGGCCTCAAGGTGACCTGATAGGCCCAAATTTACTGGTCAGTATAGTGAAATAACCAGCCAGATTCAGTCTTCAACTGGGTCATCTCTCTCAGACAACCGGCTTTGTTTATTTTCTCTTTCCACCATATTGGCCAATGGAATTGGATTAATTGGCCTGTTGTTTTGGCATTGGGTACAGACACAGTTACAGTCAAATCGTTGGCCAATTCAGTGGGGAAAAACATCTGTCAAGCTTGTTGTTCCACTAGCTGATCTGGAAGCCCTGTGGAGACACAACAGTAGTTAAGATCAGATGAGAAATATAGGCCCAGTGAGCATGGTGGTTAGATGTATTGTTTCCCCTTTTACATGGCTGTATAAAATTTGTGGCCTGACACCCCCTCTTCCTGTGTGATGCCTCAGTTTTGCTAATGCATTCCAGATGACTGACTGGTTGGTTAAATGGTTGATAATAGAGGCCCTGCTGAAGCGTGTGAAGAGCTCTAGAGTCAGCGAGATGTTGGTTTGTATCTTGGCTCTGCCACTGATTACTTGTGTGACTTTTGCCAGGCACTTTCCCTTTTGGAGCCTCAGTTTTCTCAAGTGTAAGTGGGAACGATTTCAATACTTGCCTCGTATCATTGTCGTGACGGGTGGGGACCAACCATCCTGGTTGGCTGGAAAGTTCCTGAGATGGAGGACTTTAGTATTAAATTGGGGATATTCCTGGGAAAGCTGGGATAAGTTGGTCACCTAGGTTATGAAGATCAAATAAGACAGGGCCTGTGAAGTGTTTAAGACACATGGAACCCATTGGCCTCAAAGTCGGGAAGCCTGTGTCCTGTGTCCTGCCCTGTCATCTACTAGTTATGTATATGGGACAGTAGCAGTTTATATCTGAGAGTCTCCATTTCCTCCAAGGGAGAGGACCATCTGGCTGCCTCCCAGGGCTCTTAGAGGCTCCAACAAAATCATGCATGGAGAAGGGTTTTCTGAACCATGAACCATCATTCTGATGTGAAGAGCTTTATCAGAAGCACTGGCTTAGCCCTAGGAAAGAGGTGGCAGCAGAAACCTGGACTCCACACTTCAGGCCAAAAATTCAAGTTTGCCACCTTGCCACTGGTCATCCTCAGAGCACCAGGCCCTGCTCTGTGATGTATGAATGCTCATGGTCTATAAACAAGTAAGTTCAATGTCATGTGTTGATTGAAGAGAGGAGCTGGGGCTGGGTGCTGCAGGAGCCACGAGGAGCGGTCAGAGAATGGCTGGATGACTGAGCTACTGTGTGAAGGAAGCAGGTTCCAGGCACAGGGAACAGCGTGAGCAGATGTGAAGGTGAGGAGCTGCAGAGTGCCTGCAGGAAACTCCAACTGTTTCTGTGTCATGGGACATAATGTTTGATGTAAGAACACGATACAAGGCAAGGTGGATGGGGGCCAGATCAAGAAAGACCTTTAATGCTGTGTTCATGTGGACTCTTTTTGTTGTAAGAGGCAACCAAATAAGGGTAAGGAAAAAAAAAGGGGGGGGGTGGATTTGTTAAAGGATCTGAAGGATCCCAGGGGAGTTCGGAGAATTGAGGGCAGCAATACAGAAAAACTAGATTTGACAGTACCTGCTCTCTGTCTCTCCCTCTTTCCCACCTTCAGTTACAATCTTTCCCATCACTTGTGGCCAACATGACAAGGAACATGGTTTGGTTATCAACAACCCAGCGTCACGTCTTTCTAAGTCCATCCTCCAAATCCAGACTCTTCCCTCCTGGTTCCATAGAAAAATCCCGGGAGAGGTCTCTGATTGACTGTGCTTGGATCACGTGCCGGTTTCTGGACCAGTCACTGCCGCTGAGGGGATAGGACATTGGGATGGGCTCTGTGTGGTCATGTGAGCAGATGCAGGCCATTGGGTTCACTCTGTCCCCAGACAGAAGAGGCAGGGGGAGGATGTGCTGGGCAGGCGATGGTAATGAATCCAGTTGATCCTCATTATTCACAGGTTCCATATTTGGAAGTTTGCTTACTAAAATTTATCTGTGGTCCCCAGATTAGTACGCATAGTGTTTTTGTGGTCATTTATGGACGCGTGGAGAGCAGAGAGAAATTTGTGTCACCCAATGCACAAATCCCCCACCGAGGACAAACAAGGTGATGCTTTGCCCTCCTGTTTCAGCTCTCATACTGTAAACAAGTGTCTTCTTCATGGTCTCCTTTGTGCCATGCTTTCCCCATTTTTTTTTTTTGTGCTTTTTCATGGTGGTTTCACCATTTAAAATGGCCCCCAAGCATAGTGCTGAAGTGCTGTCTAATGTTCCTAAGCTCACGAAGGGTGTGATGTGCCTTCTGGAGAAAACACGTATATTAGCTAAGTTTCACGAGGCAAGAGTTGTAGTCCTATTGGCAGTGAGTCCGATGTGAATGAATCACCAATGTATATTAATGTATATATAAAAATTAAACAGAAACACACATACAATAAAGTTACATATTGTCAGTTGACAAAAATATTGTGGCCAGAGGCTCACAGGACTCTCTAACCCTGTATTTCCCCCTAAGAGGAATAGTTCAGTATTCACTAATTCACTAATAACAAGGATGGACAATTCCATGTAAAATGCTCTATGTAAGAGTTTACACTTTATTCTGGAAGAACCAGGGACCCATCGAAGGGCTTTTATTTTGTTTGTTTGCTTGTTTTTTAACTGGGAGAGAGACACATATGATTTGTGTTTGAGAAAGTCCCTCTGGCTACTGGGTGGAGACAGGAGTTGAGCCAAGACCCAAGACAGGAAGAACAGTTAGAAGATGGTAATAGACTCTAACGGAGAGATAATGGGGCCCAACCCAGGCAATGGTGCTCGGGATGCAGGGAAGGAGATGCATCTGAGAGCAGTATTTAATAGGCCAAGCTGGCAAGAATGGGAACTCACCGTTGAAGGCAGCAGGGAAGGAGAACCCCAAACATCTCAGTGCTTTAAAAAAATGTCTACATCTAATTTTTTTTTTTCAAATTAAAGAAATGTCTCATTGGTCTGAGCCATGTGTTTCCTTCCATGAGAGGTGGTGGGGACCCTCAGCCTTTGGAGGGGAGCAGAGCAGCTGTAAGGGCTGGTGTTCGGGGACAGGCATGCATTCTCCCAGCACCCTCTCTGTAAACTGCGTGCAGCACCAGCTGTGTTTTCTCTGCCTCCTTACATCATCACCAGTCATAAAAACCCTACCGGGGGAATTGTGCTGACGATCTGGGCTGTGATGTATGAGACAAAGGAGTCCAGGGGCTGATTTCAGAGTTTGCACAGTTAAGATTCCTGCTGGTTGGGCGAGAAGGCAGGTTGGACCCGGCACGTGTTACATTTGACGATCGTCTACGATCGCTCTCTAGGTCAATAATTTCCTGGCTTTAAGCAACTCTGGCTGTTAATTCAGCCCTGGTCTTTAATACAGCTGGTGCACCCCAGCAAGGTGCTGCAGCTGGTGTGAACACCTCCCCGGCCCTCCCCACTCTCCCTCAGCCAACCTCGAGGTCTCCGGCTCCTTGATTCCAGATGACCTGCTCTCCTTGCCTTCGGAGTTCTGCTCCAGCACTTTCCTCTGGCTGACCCGTTTGTAACACCTCACCTGAGACACACTGGAGTCTTGTGTCTACGTATCTTGGCTCTCCCCCTGTGGAATAAAGAGCTCTCTGATGGGTGTGTAAGAGTCCAATCCTGCTCCTTCACACTCTGGACGTTTGGGTGGCCCAGCTCTGCCAGTCAATATGGATTTAGCCCATATCCTCGTTTCAGGAGGAAATGCTCGTCCATGGAATTGAATCCTACCAGGCACTTGTTTAGGACATATAAGTGTAAAAAGAAAGCTCTCATTCTACGGCCTCTTTAATAGTAACTCACATTTTAGAGTGTTTGCCACACAGGCACTGTGCTGAATGCCTTTATTTGATTTACCAATTCTGATCCCCTGACCACCTTATTAGGTACTTTCCATTCTCACCTCCCCCCCATTTTATTCCTGAGAAAATGAGGCCCAGAGAGGTCAAGGAAGGTGTCCTAAGTCCTATTGCTTGGGAGGATGTCAATCCAGGGTGGTTGACTCTAAAGCTTTTATTCTTTACTGCTCTGCTAGATACACAGATGTCATTGCTGATGAACACCTTCCAGGAAGTGCGTGCTTGCTAGTGTGCCTCACTGGCCGGTGCTTGCCCCCAGTGGGGTGCAAGGAAATCCCAAGACTCAGAGCTCAGCAGTTCCCCAGGCCGATGCCCATCATACACTTGGAGTTGTGGATTCTTCAGCTTTCAGGGTTTAGGAACTCATCTGGAGTGCCCCAACACACACTCACTCTTTATATGATTTTATTGTGGGCATTTTTCTTTACACAAGTAGTACATGGCTTTATTCTCATTGTAAACCTTTCAAGAGTATTCCAAAGAGAATATGAAAGTCCATCCTTACCTCTCTTTCTTCCCGTTTCCTCTGCTGGGTGGCCATAATGAGTAGTTTACCGTCCCTTCTCCCGGTCCACTTTCTATACATATATCTGTCTTCTCCATTCAGCTCCCCACTCGGCTGAGGGCTCGGCGCTCTTCCCTAATTTTAACACTTCCCACAGAGTGAGGTCATGCTCCTTCTCCATCAAGTCCCTTCAAAGCTCTCTGACCACGTACCCGCCACGTGACCACATGACCCCTTCCCGCTGCCATCCAAAGGGGGTTCGGACACAGGATGCCTGAATTCCAGGACCATCTTGGCACCATCCACTGCCGCAGGGACAACAGTCGGTTAAACCTTGCCGGCTCAAAGGAACCAGAGAGTCTGTCTGTAGCAACCCACATTCCACATAGGCATCTCACTCAGTTTTCCTGAGTAAAACCCAAACACCCATTTGTGTTGAGACTTTGACGAGCCCTTGAAACCACCAAGGGCCCGGCTCGCCTCGGCACAAGTCTGAAATATGTCAGGCAGGTGTTTCCAAAGAACTTATGCTACAGGAAAATATATCCTGATGTAATCTGACTAATTTGGCTTTTGCCTCACTTTCAAGAGAACTGGCTATTTGTAATGGAAACAGTTCTCCGCCACTTCAGACGGGGCTTTGTAATGTGAGCTGCTAAAACCCTGCAGGTGCTACGGGGGCCCCTGTTTTCATTTTACATCTCAAGTTTGTTTACTTTAATGTGTTTCCCTGGGAGGGGGAAAAAAAGTGACCCAGGAGGGGTTTAACAAGTCATTTTTCATTTCGAAAAAAGAAATGGTTTTGTATTAAGAAAATTAGCGTCCAGGGGGCTCCTGGAGTCCTGCTGGCGACAGGAAGCGCACATGGCCTTGGAGGATATGTTTCCCAAGACTAATTCCCCAAAGACGTGTGTTCAGGAGCCGACATACCTGGGGCCCTTGGCAGAAGCATCAATTAGAAAGTGGGAAGCAGTGTTTCCCTTGCTAATTCTTGGCTACCGAATAGGGGTTACTGAAAGCTCTTTCTTCCCCCCTCGGAGTTAGGTAGTTTTGAAAATTGTAAAATTATGAATTCAACCTTGGGTTCAATCAAGGGAGGGGGAAATGGTTTCCAGGGTGCAAAGCCTGTGTGATGGGCGGAGAGGGCCATCCGTCGAGAGCACCCACTGCCAGCCATGGGCACTGTCCCTGCCCAGGTGAGGCTGCCCTCACCCAGGGGGTTGGTGGGGGAGGGGGCGTCAGGGCTCCTGCAGGCCCGGCCTCAGGAAGGGGATTCCAGCTGGAGAGGAGACAAGGGAAATGAGAAGAGCCCTAAGTTACTTCATGCAGGTTGAGGGCAGCAGGTGGTTATCATCAGCATAGAAAATGGGATGTGTTTGTCAGGTTGGACTCTCTTGTGCCCTGGAGATGGGCTTCAGTGAAACTCGCAGCCCCCAATTCCCTGCCCTTGTTGTGAAAGCTGATTGCACGGTCCCCGATATGCCAGCCCCTGTGGAGAAGATTTTCACATTTCCCTCTCCCTCCTGGCCCCGTGTTTGTTTGCATGGGCCGCTTTGAGACTGGGCCATGTCAGTCTGTGCAGGGAGCTTGACCCCTTCTCAGGTTTTACCAAGAAAATCTGCTCCTAGAAAATCAAGCATGTCATGAATTTAGCAGTGTTATTGACCATTGGTGAGGATATAGGAAGTGGTTGCTTTATGGAGCACACAGCTTTCCACCATCTTGCATGTCTATCTGGGCTTTTCTTTTCTTCCTCTTTCTTCTTCCCTCTCTGGAGAAATGATCAAAGTTATCTTGGTTCCTCCTACAGAAGAGCCCCTTTCTCACATACTCAGGTGCCCCTGGGGGCTCCCACCCTCAAGTAATATTTTCGTCTCCAGTGGAGAATTCTGGTGAATTAAATGTTCAACTCAAGCATAAATGTACCCATAGTTGCCTCAAGAGCGTTTAAAACAGTGTTGTATATATGGATCTGTCGAGTCATATGTGATCATGGTCAATTCAAACTGAAAAGGGCTTTGGAGACCAGCTAATCTAAACCTTCATTTTACAGGGTAAGAAACAGATACCCAGAAAGGGGAAGGGACTTGCCCAGGGTCACCATGACGTAGTGGTGGGGCTGGGCTAAGAACCGGGACCTCCTGACTCCTGTCTCAGTGTTCTTTGCTCTAGGCCATATGTCTTTAGCCATCCCTACCCCATTTCTTTAACGGCTGCTTTCAGGAAGCGATTCAAGTGCATGCTAGCACATTCTGTGATAAGTCATGTTGCTACTTTCTATTACATCTGTCTCAGAGTCATTCCTTCCTCTCCTTTCCCACAGCCTTGGTAGGGGGAAGGAAAGAGGAGGAGACAATAAAATAGTTTTATCTGAATTCATCATAGCTTGAGATTTGATAACTATTTGCTGGCTTGTTGGATAAAATCAAGTTAAGATGAAGCTGAAGAATGACTTTGAAGATTATAATGCTCAGTATTTGGGAGGCTTTGGTTAGGACACAAGTCCTATACAGTGCTGGTGGGAACTGGTACAGTGTTACCCAAAAGTAATTTGGCAATAAGTATCATGAACTTTAATAATAGCATATGTTATGTTTTTTTTTTTAAGATTTATATTTATTTATTTGACAGAGACAGGGAAAGTGAGAGCAGGAACACAAGCAGGGGGGGTGGGAGAGGGAGAAGCAGGCTTCCCGCCGAGCAGGGAGCCTGATGTGGGACTCGATCCCAGGACCCCGGGATCATGACCTGAGCCGAAGGCAGACGCTCAACGACTGAGCCACCCAGGCGCCCAGCATATGTTACATTTTGCCAAACTTTTAAACCGAAGAGTAACACGATAGAGTTTCATGCATGAGTCTTAAGTGAAGGGCTTGATGAATTTTTAAGTGAATACACATAGGTACCCGCCATTCAGATAAAGAGATAGCATATTACCAGCACCTCAAAAGTCTCTTTTGTACGATCTCTTGGTCATTACTCTCCCAAAGTAACCAATATCCTGACTTGTATCACTTATAGGTTAATTGTGCCCAATTCTGAATTTCATATGAATGGGATCATAGACAATTATACTCTTTCTTGTCTGACTTCCAGTCACATTATATCTTTGAGGCTTATCCATGGTCTTAATATGTTGGTTTGCTCTTTTTCACGGCCAAATAGTATTCCATTGTTGAATTTATTTATCCATTCTACTGTTAATGGACTGTTGATGGGCTGTTCTGGTTCCTAAGTATTAAAAATAATGCTGTATGATATTTTTGGACATGACTTTCAACACACACACACACACACACACATCCACTTCTAAGAGTACACATTTGTAGTAGAATTCTTGAGTCATAAAACATGTGTATATTCAGCCTTAGTAGGTACTACTAACAGTTCTTGAAAGCAGTTGTACCAATTTACACTTCCACAGAAATATAGGAGAGTGATAATAGATCTATATCGTAGCAACACTTGGTTTTGGTTTAAAAGATGTAGCCATTCTGATTGTAGGGGATGATATGTCATTGTGGTTTTAATTAGGTGTTTGTAACAAATTGATCCCTTGGGTATTGCCCTTTTGTGAAGTGCCTGTTCAAGGTTTTTCTCATTTTGGGGGGTGAGTTCTTTCTCATTTGTAGGGGTTCTTTACATAGTCAATGTACAGCTTCCTTGTATTGCAAATGTCTTCTTGAATTGCTGTTTGCATTTTTATCCTCTTAATGGTGGCTTTCCATGAACAGTAATTCTTAAATTTAAAATAGTCTAGTGTACTAATCTTTTCCTTTATGTTTAGTGTTTTTTTGTGTTTTATTTAAGAAATTTGTGTCTATCCATGGTCATAAATATACACTCCTATTTTTTTATTCTAGGAACTTTGTTTTACTTTTTACATTTAGTCTTATGATTCACTTGAAGTAGAATTTTGAATGATATGATATATGATATGATATGATATGATATGATATGATGTGAGCTGAGAGTCAACAGCCATAAGTTTCCATAAGTTTATGCAATTCATCTAGTACCATTTATTGACAAGACAGTTTTTTCCCCACTACACTGTAGTGGTACCTTTGCCATGAATCAGGTAACTGTGTAAATTTGGGTCTATCTCAGGTTTGTTAGTCATGCTCTTTAAATCTTTATATATCCTTATTAATTTTTGTGTCTGTATTATCAGTTACTGACAGACATGTTTCAGAACATTCCACTATGTTTATGGAATTAGTTATTTTTCCTTTTAGTTCTTACAATATTTGAGGCTCCATTACTAAACTCATCTGAATTTATAATTGTTATATATTCCTGTTGAGCTGGCCCCTCTATGATTGTGAATTGTTACTCTTAATGTCTACTAATACTTTTGGTCTTAATGTCGATTTCATCTCATATTAGTAGATCTATTCCTCCTTTTTAAAAATATCTACTCATTTTTTGATGTTTTTATGGATAATGTTTTCCCATCCTTTTACTTTTAACTTTTCTGGGTCCTTATATTTGTGTCTTTTATAGGCAACATGCATCTTTAAAAATCCAGATTAATCATCATTCTGTTTTATTTGGAATATTTAGTCCAATTCTAGTTTTTGGCTCTTATGAATAAAGTTGCCATGAATATTTTTACACGAGACTTTTTTTGGATATATGCTTCTTTCTTGGGTTAATATCCAGGAGTGAAATTGTTGGGTTATAGAGTTGGTGTTTAATTTTATTTTTTTTCTAATTAATATTATTTAAACATAATTTATATACAATTAAAGAGATTTAAAGTGTACCATTTGATGAATTTCAACAGAAGCAAACACCCATGTAGCCCCCTCAAATGAAGATATGAGTTTTTTCTATCACTCCGAAAACTTTCCTTATATACTTCCTTGAGATGCTGATCTGATTTCTATCACCATAGCTTAGGTTTTTATGGAATCAGACAATAGCTCTGCTTGTGTCTTCTTATTTCATGCAAGGTAATGCTTTTGAGACTCACCCGGGCTATTGTATGTATAAGTAGTTCATTCTTTTATTTATGAGTAGTATTCTATTGTGTGAATATAACCACAATTTATTTATGGACATTTGAGTTAGATCCAGTTGTTGCAGTTTTTATGCACTTTTATTTTTTTGTGTCCTCCTTTGTTTTCATTCTCTTAGGTAAATACTTAGAATATGATCACTAGGACATTCTGTAGGTCTATATTTATAATAAACTACCAAACTGATTTCCAAACTGGCTTGCATAATTTTATACCCTACCAGCAATGTATGCGATTCACAGTGCTCTGCTTCCTCCCCCTATATGTGGTATTGCCCTAGTGTCTCACTGTGATTTTAATATGCATGTCCCTGATGAACAATGATGTTGAACACTTTCCTCATGCTTATTGTCCATTCTTCTTTTTGAAGTGTCTTTTCAAACCTATGGCACACTTTAAAAACATTGGGTGGTCTGTATTTTTCTTATTGATTTGTAGGAGCTCTTTCTATGTTCTGGATATGTTTTTTGGTCAGATATATGTATTGTGAATGATTTGTCCCAATCTATGGCCTGCCTTTCATTTTCTCGATGCATTTGTTAGTAATGGTGAATAGTTCTTTGAAGAAAAGAACCCCCTAAGTGCCCAATAATGTTATGCAGGCTATGGAGAAAATGCTTATTACACATTGTATATATTACATATGAAAAGGAGGATGCAAAATTTTATTTTGCATTATGACCTTAATTTTTTAAAAATATGCATTAAAAAAGGTGGAGAGAAATACACAACAGATTGCTTTGGCTGACTCTGGGTAGTGAGATTATGCTCTCCTGCAATTCTTTTTAATTGTGGCAAATACACATAACATGAAATTTACCATTTTCGCCATTTTGAAGTGTACGATTCAGTGGCATTAAGTACATTTATGATGCTGTACAACAATAACCACTATCTAACTCCAGAACTTTTCCATCACCCCAAATGGAAACCCTGGACCTAATAAGCAGTCGCTCCCTACCCCTCCTCCCACAGTCCCTGGCAACCACTAATCTGATTTCTGTCTCTGTACACCTGCTGTTTTAGAAATATATACATTTGCTGTATTTTTTTCTGAATTTATGCGAATGAGTATGTGCTTTGATATGAGAAATAAAGCAGCGAAACCAAGAACGAGGAAGGATGTCTTACAGAGGGGAACAAGTAAGTTACACAGAATTGATGTTAAGCTCTACGCCAGAGGGAGTGAAGAATAGAATTCCCTTGTGACAGTAGCTAAATATGCTCTGCTCTGATTGCTAGCTGCTCCATTTGCATGATCCCTGTCCTGTGGATCTTGCCCCCACCCTGGCAGCTGGGTTCTAATATTATGGCCAAGTTACCCACGATGCTGAGCTGAGTATCCTCCCCAGGTGCCATTTTCTCCGAGTCTCCACCGCACTGGGAGTAGAGATCATGTTGGCTGGGTTCTCCAAAATCGTTCTGCTGTCCAGTATGACCCCAGCTTCTCCTCTCAGTCATTAAGAGTTGTGGAGTAAGTGAATGCCTGTGTACAAGAGATGACTTTGCCTGGACTCTAGAGAGAACAGAATCAGATGGGCCTGGAGGTGTAGCCTCAGAGCGAAAGGCAGGCTGGGAGGAAGTGCAGCGAAGGGGCCGAGTCTAGCCCTGAGAGAATATATCTGAATGGTAGATTCATGAGGTCCCTCATGGCTTTAATGGCCAGGGCGGGAGGAGAGAAGTAATAGCGAGTGACATTTATATAATGTGTTAGAGTTTACATAGCTCAGCATACGCATTACCTCATTTAATCCGGAAGGAGCACAGGGTGGGGCTTTAGCATGTGGCCCCGGGGTTGGCTTGTCTGAGTTTGCATCCTGGCTCCACAATTTGCTGTGCAACCCTGGGACATGTGTGTACCCCCTGTCCCAATTTCCTTACATACGCAGTGAAGACACTGATAGTACACATAGATTTGTTGTGATGATTAAATAAGGTAGGGGATGCTCATAAAGTGCTCAGAATCGTGCCTGGAGCATGGTAAACACTAAATAAAAGTTGGCTGTTATGACTTTATTCTCTCAATGGGCCCTGGAGATATGTAGACATACCCCATTTTATGGGCAGCCGACTGGGGCTCAGAAGGATGGAGTGACCTGTCTGAGGTCACACTGCAGAGGTGGGAGTGGGCGGTGGGCAGGGCTTGGACCAGGTCTGTTTGACCCCAAAGCCCTGTCCTTTCAGCTCCTTTATGCCACCTCCTCTGATATGCACCTTGCCTGCCCTCACGGGCAGGAGACGTAAATTCTTGCTGTAGTTCACCCATGCACCGGGTGTCAGAAAGGATCACCTGTCTTGTCTAGATGAGCTACGATCCAGATGAAAGAAGATAGCTGAGAAAGCACTTCGTACCCCACCAGAGTGTGATGGAAATGTAAGGAATTATTATGCATACTTTAAGAAAGTATTTAAATTTTTTTCTTAGCACCGTTTTCCCACATTCTGGTAATAGCACCCTGATTTCCCTTGCAGAGCCACCACTCTCCGCTCAGTCTGTGCTTAGGATTATCCCTGGCTAGAGGGATGCATGTGTAAAACAGGTCTGGCCCATGTGAGCCTTGTGTCATGGCAGCAACCAGGATTAGCTCTGGAATGGGTATTTGATCCAATCCGAGAACCACCAGGTTCCGTTGCAGGACTTGGACCGCAGCTCTCAGGGAAGAGAGCTCTCGTTCCCTCTGGGAAGACCGAGGGGAACATGATAGAGCCTGAGCTCCTGAAGCCATCTTGCCACCACAGTGGGAACAGCCTGCCTGAGAATGGGGCCAGTCCAGAGGCAAGCGGAGCTGACAGAGGGAGAGTGAGACAAGGGCCAGTGGCCTCTGGATCTAACTGGGCCTGAATCTAGATTTACCTGGACGTTTCTGTTAATGCTACATTTGTAAGCACCTACTGGCTTTCTAGCACTGTGCTTTACTGTTAACATCCTTTTAATATCCCAACAGCCGCTCAGAGGAGGTGGGGGTAGCCCCATATGACAGAGGGGGAAACCGAGGCTCTGAGTGGTGGAGTGATTTGGCCAAAGCACACAGGTGAGTCAGGTCCTTCTGCTGAGGGCTCAGCCACTGCACGGAGAACACCAGCCACAGTGTCTGCATAAAGTTCTTGTCTTCTTTCTTTGCCCTCCGGCAGGGATGCATGTCCTCTTGGAAATGTCACAACAGAAGGGATTTGGATGCCCCAGAAATGCGTCTTCTTTGGCTCCATCCCTCAACACCCTCAATTATCCTTCTGACAGCCAGATTTGAACCAAATTGGATTTAGTGCATTTCACAATTTTTTTGAACAAATTTATGGATTAAGGGAACAAATTAAATCCACATTTTTACTTGACATCATCAAAAATATGACATGCAGACTGGAAATGGACTTTACTGGTCTGGGAATAATTTCAGTGAAGCCCAAATTCCTACTTCTCAAGAGTTCTGTTTAAAAAAAAAAAATACACCTGATTCTCACAAAGACCTGTCCGAAGCCTGGCCCCAAATCTTACCTGAGACCTGGGATCTGACACTTGGGGTTAGGCTGGGCCACACCAGCACCCATGCCTGAGATGTGATTCTGGTGGGAAGGGCCACTCTCTGCCCCCACCCATCATTCATCTCTCTTCCGGTTCCCCCACAATTTCCCCTTCGCGGCAGCCTAATTTGAATTTCTGCATTTTTCTATAACGGGACTAACAGATTTTCATGTTAGTGCCAACTCAAGCTCCCTATCCCTTCTCTGAATTCTTAGTTAGGCCAGTAAGTATATAGCTCATTTGGCAATTAGGTGCCTTTGGCACTTTACCCAATAGCTGCTATAAGAATGTAAATAAAGACTTCATTTTTCTCGTCTTTGTTTCTTGGTTTCATGGTTTCATGGTAGAAGGACAAGCTATATGTGGGCAGGGAATGTGACTTCTACCTCTCTCTATATGTACCCAACATGTAGTAGCATGCGATGAGAATTTATTGCCCTGTAAATTTAATTGCATATGACTACTTAACAATAAAATGAGAGAAGACATTATCTTGGCTAGGCTTCATGGAGGCGAGGCTGTGAAGCTCATTGAATTGGTGTGAGGGCTTCGATGCCAGATAGCCTGGGTTTGAATTCTGGCTCCCATTCACTGATGATATGATTTGATCAATGATATGATCTCTCTATACCTCAGTGTCCCTGTCCATAAGTAGGAACTAGCAATATCACTCGACCAAGCCCCTAAAACAGGAACACATTCTTTAAATGTCTGTTGCCACAATTTTATTATTTCTCCGCAATAATCCTTATATTCGTAGGAAATACATATGGCTAATACATAGGTGGGCTTTATCTTATCCAACTTTTGTCTAGATTATCAGATTCTTATCTTTAAAACATGAATTATCTGGATGACTGTGGGTGTTTTCCCCATTATATAAATTGGAGGCACAGAAAAGAAGCTGACCAAAAGCAATAAAACAGACAAAGAAAAACGTAGAATGAATCAGTGTTAGCAAAAGAGAAGAGCCTGAGGGAGCATCAGGAAGGATGCCAAGTAGATCTATTAAGTAAAAGAGAGATGGGGAGAAAACCATCAATTAAAATTAATTAAACTTTTAATTGTTTGCGATGCTGACCTCATGCTCCAGGTGCCTAAAACAAAGGAAGAAATGGGGATAATTGAATGGTCAGGACATTTTTCCAACTGGCCACTTTACCTTAACAAGACCACACCTGTCTCTTCCACGTAGTCCTCGAGAGCATCTTGGGTCAGGACCTGAAATCATGGCTCAAGTTGCCCTGCACTGAAGAGAGAGGGCGTCCTGAGCCCTGGCAGACAGCTGTCTGGACCCTTCTTCCTCATTCTTCTCCATCAGCACGTCCAGCTGATGATACTTACAAACTGAATTCTGCTTCCTTGCACCTCCTCCCCACTCCAAGCCTCTGTTTCCACCTGGAAAACCACAGTGGCTTGCTAAATGGTTTCCTCATTTCTACTTGTACATTTATCATTCTCCAAAATTGCCTTGTCTTGATCTTTCTGCTTGTTTTTCCCATTAGCCTGTAAACTTCTCATTCACCAGTGGCTGGCACATGCATAGCCCACTGTTTCTCTTTTTTTAAAAAAATTTTGACTCCTGATTTTATTATTCAATTTCTCTTTTCTCTTTTTTTAAAAGAATTTATTTATTTATTTAAGAGAGACAGAGCGAGCGAGCATGACCCGGGTTTGGGGGTGGGGGCAGAGGGAGAGGGAGAAGCAGACTTCCGGCTGAGCAGGGAGTCCGCTGTAGGGCTCTATCCCAGGACCCTGAGATCGTGACCTGAGCCCAAGGCAGATGCTTAAAGGACTGAGCCACCCAGGCGCCCCTCCCTTTTCTATTTAAATTAGTCTTCAGTGGCTGGGAAGCCTGGCCTTGCAAGATCACAATCAGTTGGAGCTGGTTGTTGTTGGAAGGGGGTTGGGTTGGGGACTGGGATGCGGGCAGGGAGACCCTGCTCTGCTGGCAGCATCACTCTTGATTGAATGGAAGGAGCTGGAAATAGTTGTCTTCTCAAGTAAAAGACATTTTCTCTCTCAAAGGCAAGTCCACTCTATAGATATGAAAGTGGACCCCTTAATAGATCTACTGGGCAACATTTTGTCTAACTCATTCAAATTATAAGACTTCAAAGTCATTAAAGGTAGTCACACTATTTATTTATTTATTTGAGAGAGAGAGAGAGAGAGAGAGCAGCAGGAGAGACAGAGGGAGAGGGAGAATCTGGAGCAGACTCCCCCCTGAGTGTGGAGCCTGATGCCAGGCTTAATCCCAAGACCCTGAGATCATGCATGACCTGAGCCACCCAGGCACCCCCATAGTCTTCTTTTTAAGTGTGTCATTTGTCTTTTTCAGACCCAGGAACTGGAGAATGAATGAAATATTCCCAGATTAGGCTGACCCACTCACCTGTGTTGACTCTGGTGACTCTGGTGGCCAAGTCGCTCCCACCTCATTCTCAGCAATTATATTCAGCCTTTGAATGTTTCTCTCACACAATTCTGCTTCCCTGATACTGGCTCTTGGGGCTCCGTGGTACAAGGGTTGCCGTCACTCTCCCTGCCACATTTCTGACCACCTTGGGAAATGTGAGGTCATTACACATGGTCCAGAGCCACCTGTCAGAAAGGGGCCCAGGCTGTTTCTCGTATAAGGTAGCTCCATTCTGGAGTACTTGATCCTCCCCTCTCTGTCCTGTCACAGCTGATTGGAACGGGGGGTGGAGGGGGCGAGGGTGGTCACCCCGAGGTCATCCAGTCCAAAGCCTGGTCGGCACAGAGTCTGGCTCAGGACAGAAAGCTCCAGCCAATGAGATGAGTCAATCACAACCCACCCACTCCCCTGGAGCTTGATCTGTGAAATGTAGACAGAACTGTATGGTCATTGGAAGTTTGGGAGGTCATGAGAAAGGGAGAGGTCTTGTGGGACCAGGAGCAAATTAGAGTTAGGAGGACTCACAGGCAGAAGTGCTGAGCTGAAGCAGGGCTAGATAGAGTGGGGGGCAAGGAAGCCATTGGAAGCAGGAAGACAGGGGGCAGACACACAAAGAGAAGCAGAGACCCAGAGAGCGGCCAAGTCAAGGTAAAGGTGGAAAGCTAGAGGTAAGCTCCCAGGTTCTTGCGACAGGGCTCCTGGAGCACCTCGGTGGATACCTTGGGTTCTTAAATACCTTCCTGTTCCAGTCTCCAGGATCCCAGGTTATGGTATGCTCCTGATTTCCATGAGATTCTGGCTCCCGTGTTGTGCCACAATAAACCCTCATTGCTTGAGCCGCCCTGAGTGGCTTGCTGTTCTTATGGGCTCACAAGCCAACATACCAAAAGTGACCACTGTCTGTGGGCGGCAACCCCACACCGGCACGGGCTGTTTCTATCAGGCCCTGTGTGTGGGTGTGTGGGGGTGATGCCTGAGAGCTTTCAGGGTGTGACTCCTCTGCTCAAAGGCTCTGCTAAATAACCACAGGGGTGGTTTTAATCCTCAAGGATCCAGGCTCCATTTTTTTTAAATTCACGTATCCTCCAATTTTATATATATATATGTTTTATAAAAAATATTTACAACTATATCATATATATAAAAGAAAACATAAATATATATAATATAATATGTAAACATAAACATATACACAGATATATATTATAGGTACAATACAGTTGCAACTTAGATAGGGGTTAGAGGCTGAAGTGTGTGTTTGGCTAAAGCTGTATATAGTCAAAATTCTGCTGGGAACCCTCTAAATACCAGTAGAGCACATGTACATGATTTTGGGTATGTTATTATAGCCTTTAGAGTAATAGTAAAAATAAATGCAAAGAAATATTATCAGACCTTCCTGCAGAACGCTTGCTAAAATAGCTGCAAAGGAGAAAAACAGATTTTGGTCCCCACCCCGACATACACTCAAAGTGGCAAAACTGTGACTGTAACTTGCAAAGACTTTTTCCTTCCCAAGTGGCAACTGAATAATTCCTCCCAGCAAACAGAATTTCTGTGCCATTCCCCGTCAGTCAGATTTTCTATGAGATGATTTGAATTGGACCCCTCTTGACTTTCCACAGATTTGAGGTGGTTCTAATGTATGGCACGTATATAATAACTCCATTAAAATTGAAAACAAAAAATCTTAGAAAGGGATGAATAGTCCAAAAAAGTGAGGCTGATATAATTCCCACCATGGACAACTAAACGCTGAACTTCCTGGAAGTCAAGGGAAAAAGGGAAAATCCTAGCTAAGAATTATCATTGTTTAATCAAAATAAGTTAATCAAAAGAGAGGGTTTTCTCTTAGCACTGTTTAAAAAAATTAAGTCACTCATAATTTCATCATAGTGATATTCTTATTTTGCTTGTATACACTGTATTCCTGTCCTTCTCTGCGGGCAAAATAATGGGTAATTTTGTTTTAAAAATATTTGAATAGGCAAAACGATCATGTAGTCTGAAAATAAAAGAGTGTGAAAAGTTTCTCTTTCATCCTGGTCATCGATTTGCCCACTTTCAACTCCCCCAATCCACCCCCTCTCCCATTTTGTATCCTTTTAGAGTTTTCTTGCACATTCAATAACATCGTCATCATCAACAACGCAATATAGATTCTTGTCCCATGCTCTTCTTATGCCTTGATTTCTCTCATTTGACAACCTTTTTCTGTGGACTTTTGTCTATCAGTAGGAAAGCGTCCTCATTCTCTTTCATAGCTACAGGGTATCCACTCTTTGGCTGCACCTCTACTAACTGAACCTGGGCCCTACCGGTCCTTTGTTTTGCTACGTGAATTTGAATGCTATCGCCAATTGTCCTCCACAGGGGTTTTGGCAATTTATGCTGTTAGCAGCAGTGTCTGAGAGTTGAGTTGCCGCATAACATCTATGCACTCCAGAATCAGAGTCTTGCTAAGTTCCAGGGAGGGAGGAAAAGGAAGTAAGGAAGAACTGTTTATCAGGCACCTACTCTATGCATATACACGTCTGGTCCTCACTGTAATGCTCTGAGGCAAATTGGCAGCCCTGAGTTTTACTAATGAGGCAGCAGTTTTGTCTCTGAGAGGTTAGGGAATTTGCACCATATCTCAGGTAAGTGGGCGAGGGTCCTGACCCGGAGGCTGGCTTGGTTCCAATGTGCCAGAGTTCTGGTGGGCTGGAGGATATCTCAGCAGAGCCCTGGGGTTGTCCTGACAGTGTTCATGAACCAGCAAGGTTCTTAGTGTCCCAACTATTTTATTTTCTTGCCTGCTTAGACATTCAAGTGTCACAGCTCAGCCCTTATTAGAGGAGCCCCTGGCAACCCTCCCCCCATTCCCCCACCCCTTCTTCCGCTTGGCATCCTCCGCAGGTTCCAGCCCTGGGCCCTCACAGTTGATTTTTGAAGTTGGAGCAGGGATCCTCCTGGTGCCCCTCTCCCAGAAGAGCATCTAACCACTCCTCCAGGTCCCGGACCAGCTGCTCCAGCTCTCGCACCTCTTTCTCTAGCTTCTCCAGGAAGACATGCAAGTTTTCCTTCAACCACGTCCTGATGACCTTTATTGGCTCTTCTGCGGGTTCATTGGTCTGGTATTCAAATCCCTGAAAGGCAGACGTCAAAGTTGCATCTTGAGCCTTTTCAAGTAGGACCCCCTTGCCACTGGTTTCAAAAAGTTTTCTGAGCCTTTGCATACGCTATTCCTTCTGTCTGGAGTGCCCATCCCCACCTTCTCCACCTGGCCAGCTCCTACTTATCCTTCAAGATCCAGCTCACCCATGACACCTCTGGGAAGCCTTCCCAGATTTCCTCAGCCAAACTTGACATCCCCTCAGCACCTTTTTTGAATATGTTACCTGGGAAGCCACAGGATTCTGGGGATAGTTACATTCTCTGATCCTTTCTGACACTTCCCAACTTCTTTCTGAAACAGGCACAAACATCACCTCTTAACAAGGGCAAATGAGCAGTCATTGAAATAAACATGGTTGGTCATCCCAGTGGGTGAAGGGGGGAGAAGGCAAGTTTTGGAGGCCCTGTTGACATGCAGCCATCTCCCGAATACCCCTCCTGACTCCAGGTGGACTCGGCTCCTCCTTTCTTAGCTTCCGGAATGCTCACCTGATATTCCTGTGCCCACGTACAGCACCAAGATCAGCAATGCCAACAGTGTCTGGTGGCAAGAAGAGGAGGAAGGAAGTGACTCACTGGGGGGCAGGCATCCCTGCTGCCCTCACAGAGCGGTGCTGTAAGATCGTTTTTAGAGCTTAACTTTTTTCCAGTTATCTATGGCATGCATGCTTACTACAAACCCCCCAAACATTGCAGAAGTAGGTAACATGGCAGCCCAGTGACATTCCACTGGAGTTTTCCCTCCCCTCTCTCTCCTGAGAAGGCCCACTTCTGTTCTCATTCCTTGCCTTGCTTTTACGTTTTTGCTCTAAATGATCTTTAAAAGGAATCAACTTTATTGTGGTATAATTCACAGACAATAAAATGCACACATTTTAAATGTACAGTTTGATGAGTTTTGACATGTCTACACCCGTGGACTACCATCCCAGTCAAGAGAAAGAACATTTCCATCATCCCGGAAAGTTCCCTTATACCCTTTTACAGTCTGTTCCCTCCTTACCCTCACCCTGCCAGAGGGATCCACTAATATGCTCTGTCACTACGGAGTAATTTTGCCTGGTCTATAACTTCATAAATGGAACTTCATAGTCTTTTGTGGTTAGCTAGTTTTGCTCAACATAATGCTTCTGAGTTGTCTCCATGTTTGTGTGTTCAGTGTTATTGATGAGTAATATATTGTATGAATATGGTACAATTTATCTCTTTACCTACTGATGGACTTTGGGCTGTTTCTAGTTTCTGATGATCATGAATAAAACTGCTATGAACACCTGGATACAACTGTTTGGGTGGACACATGTTCTCATTCTGCTTGGGTTAGCACCCAGAAATGCAAATGCTGGGTCATATGGCGGGTGCATGTTTAATTTGATAAGAAACCACCAACCTGTTTTCCAGGGGTTTGAACCAATTTACATTTCTACCAGCAACCTGAGAATGTTAGTTGCTCCACATTCCTGTTGGCAAAATTCTTAATTTTAGGCGTTCTATTGGTTGTGTAGTGGTACCTTGACCTAGTTTTTATATGCACTTCCCCAGTGATGAATGATGTTGTCTTAGTTTGTTTGCACTGCTGTAACAAAGTACCACAGACCGGATGGCTTATAAACAACAGAAATTTATTTCTTACTGTTCCGGGGGCTGGAAGTTTGGGACCAGGAGGCCAGCATGGTCAGGTTCTGGTGAGGGCGATCTTCTGGGTTCCATCCATTTCCACTGTATCATTACATGGTGGAGAGCAGAGAGAGCTCTTTGGGGTCTTTTTTTTTTTTTTTTTTAAATCAGGGCACTACTCCAATTTGTTAGGGTTCCACTCTCATGAATCATCTCCTGAAGACCCCCAACTCCTAAAACCAGCACTTTGGGAGTTAGGATTTCAACATATGAATTTAGGGGGGACATAAGCATTCAATCCATAGCAGATGTTGAGCATCTTTTCATGTGCTTACTGATCATAATTCACATATCTTACTTTGTGGGCGTGTCTATTAAAAACCCAGTTCATTTTTTTTTATTGGGCAATTTGTTTTCTTATTAAGTTTTAGTAGTTCTTTATTTATTTTGGATATATGTTCTTTGTCAGATGTTTGTATTGTGACTGTTTTCTCCAGGTCTGTGGCTTGCCTTTTCATTTACCAGGGTGTTTGAAAGTTAAAAGGTTTCAAATTTTATGAAGTTCAAATCATCAAACATATTCCCCTTATGGTTATGTTTTTTGCGTGCAATCTAAAAAATTCTGTCTAACTCAGGGTTGTGAAGATTTTTCTCCTCTGTTTTCTTCCTGGCATTTTATTGTTTTAATTTTCCACTTAGGTAGATGGTCCATTTTGAATTAATTTTTGTATATGCCGTGAAGGAGGGGTCAAGATTCTTTTCCTCATATGAATGTCCAGTTCTAGAATTATTTGTTCAAAAAGCCTAATTATTCATTGGATTGCATTGCTCTCTGTCAAAAATATGCCCACCATATTTATGTGGGTCTGCTTCTGGATTCTATTGTTTCACTGATCTATATATCAATCTTTATGTCAGGCCTAAATCTGTTAGTTTGTTGGAGCTGCTATAACAGAATACCACAGAATGGGTAGCTTAAACAAAAATTAATACTAACTATTAATAACAATTAACAGTCATGGAAATTGGAAGTCCAAAATCAAGGTGTGAGGCAGGGTTGGTTTCTGGTGAAACCTCTCTCCCTGGCTTCTGGAAGGCTGCCTTCTCCCTGTGTCCTCACATGGCCTTTTCTCTGTGCATCCCTGGTATCTCTCTTCTTATAAGGCCATCAGTGCTATTGGAGTAGAGCCCCACCCTTTATGACCTCATTTAACCTTAATTATTTCCAAGTACAGTTGGGGCTTCCACGTGTGAATTTTAGAGGACACAGTTCAATCCATAACAGCCCTCTCCACTGTCACTATGCTGTTCCATTCCTTTCTCTATCTTATGTCAATGCCACACTATCTAGATGACCATACAGCGTTTTTTTCTTTATTTTTTTAAATTTAATTTTATTATGTTATGTTAGTCACCATTCATTACATCATTAGTTTTTGATGTAGTGTTCCATGATTCATTGTTTGCGTATAACACCCAGTGCTCCATGCAGTACCTGCCCTCCTTAATACCCGTCACTGGGCTAATCCATCCCCCCACCCCTCCCCTTTAAAACCCTCAGTTTGTTTCTCAGAGTCCATACTCTCTCATGGTTCGTCTCCCCCTCTGATTCCCCCCCTTCATTTTTCCCTCCCAATTATCTTTTTTTTTTTAAAAACATGTAATGTATTATTTGTTTCAGAGGTACAGGTCTGTGATTCATCAGTCTTGCACAATTCACAGCGCTCACCATAGCACATACCCTCCCCAATGTCTATCACCCAGCCACCCCATCCCTCCCACCCCCACAACACTCTAGCAACCCTCAGTTTGTTTCCTGAGATTAAGAATTCCTCACATCAGTGAGATCATATGATACTTGTTTTTCTCTGATTGACCTATTTCGCTTAGCTTAATACCCTCTAGTTCCATCCACGTCGTTGCAAATGGCAAGATTTCATTTTTTTGATGGCTGCATAATATTCCATTGTATATATAAACCACATCTTCTTTATCCATCTGTTGTTGGACATTTTGGCTCTTTCAATAGTTTGGCTGTTGTGGACATTGCTGCTAAACATGAGGGTGCACGTACCCCTTCGGATCACTACATTTGTATCTTTGGGGTAAATACCCAGTAGTGCAATTGCTGGGTCGTAGGGTAGCTCTATATTCAACCTTTTGAGGAAACTCCATACTGTTTTCCAGAGTGGCTGAACCAGCTTGCATTCCCACCAACAGTGTAGGAGGGAATTGGAAACTGGAAGTCCAAGATCAAGGTGTGAGGCAGGGTTGGTTTCTGGTGAAACCTCTCTCCCTGGCTTCTGGAAGGCTGCCTTCTCCCTGTGTCCTCACATGGCCTTTTCTCTGTGCATCCCTGGTATCTCTCTTCTTATAAGGCCATCAGTGCTATTGGAGTAGAGCCCCACCCTTTATGACCTCATTTAACCTTTCTCTGCATCCCCGCCAACATCTGTCATTTCCTGACTTGTTAATTTTAGCCATTCTGACTGGTGTGAGTGAGGTGGTATCTCACTGAGGTTTTGATTTGGATTTCCCTGATGCTGAGCAATGTTGAACACTTTTTTATGCGTCTGTTGGCCATTTGTATGTTTTCTTTGCAGAAATGTCTGTTCATGTCTTCTGCCCATTTCTTGATTGGATTATTTGTTCTTTGGGTGTTGAGTTTGATAAGTTCTTTATAGATTTTGGATACTAGCCCTTTATCTGATATGTCATTTGCAAATATCTTCTCCCATTCTGTCGGTTGTCTTTTGGTTTTGTTGACTGTTTCCTTTGCTGTGCAAAAGCTTTTTATCCTGATGAAGTCCTAATAGGTCATTTTTGCCCTTGCTTCCCTTGCCTTTGGCGATGTTTCTAGGAAGAAGTTGCTGTGGCTGAGGTTGAAGAGGTTGCTGCCTGTGTCCTCCTCTAGGATTTTGATGGACTCCTGTCTCACATTTAGGTCTTTCATCCATTTTGAGTCTATTTTTGTGTGTGGTATAAGGAAATGGTCCAGTTTCATCCTTCTGCATGTGGCTGTTCAATTTTCCCAACACGATTTGTTGAAGAGACTGTCTTTTTTCCATTGGACATTCTTTCCTGCTTTGTCGAAGATTAGTTGGCCGTAGAGTTGAGGGTCCATTTCTGGGCTCTCTATTCTGTTCCATTGATCTATGTGTCTGTTTTTGTGCCACTACCATACTGTCTTGATGATGACAGCTTTGTAATAGAGCTTGAAGTCTGGAATTGTGATGCCACCAGCTTTGCTTTTCTTTTTCAACATTCCTCTGGCTATTCGGGCTCTTTTCTGGTTCCATACAAATTTTAGGATTATTTGTTCCGTTTCTTTGAAAAAAGTGGATGGTATTTTGATAAGGATTGCATTGAATGTGTAGATTGCTCTAGGTAGCATTGACATCTTCACAATGTTTGTTCTTCCAATCCATGAGCATGGAACGTTTTTCCATCTCTTTGTGTCTTCCTCAATTTGTTTCATGAGTATTTTATAGTTTTCTGAGTACAGATTCTTTGCCTCTTTGGTTAGATTTATTACTAGGTATCTTATGGTTTTGGGTGCAATTGTAAATGGGATCGACCCCTTACTTTCTCTTTCTTCTGTCTTGTTGTTGGTGTATAGGAATGCCACTGATTTCTGTGCATTGATTTTATATCCTGCCACTTTACTGAATTCCTGTATGAGTTCTAGCAGTTTTGGGGTGGAGTTTTTTGGGTTTTCCACATAAAGTATCATATCATCTGCAAAGAGGGAGAGTTTGACTTCTTCTTCGCTGATTCGGAGGCCTTTCATTTCTTTTTGTTGTCTGATTGCTGTGGCTAGGACTTCTAGTACTATGTTGAATAGCAGTGGTGATAGTGGACATCCCTGCCATGTTTCTGACCTTAGGGGAAAAGCTCTCAGTTTTTTCCCTTTGAGAATGATATTCACTGTGGGTTTTTATAGATGGCTTTTATGATATTGAGGTATGTACCCTCTATCCCTGAAGAGTTTTAATCAAGAGAGGATGCTGTACTCTGTCAAATGCTTTTTCTGCATCTTGAGAGGATCATATGGTTCTTGGTCTTTCTTTTATTAATGATTGTATCACATTGATTGATTTGCGGATATTGAACCAAACTTGCAGCCCAGGAATAAATCCCATTTGGTCGTGGTGAATAATCCTTTTAATGTACTGTTGGATCCTATTGGCCAGTGTTTTGGTGAGAATTTTTGCATCCACATTCATCAGGGATATTGGTCTGTAATTCTCATTTTTGTTGGGGTCTTTGCTTTGTCTGGTTTTGGGATCAAGGTAATGCTGGCCTCGTAAAATGAGTTTGGAAATTTTCCTTCCATTTCTATTTTTGGAACAGTTTCAGAAGACTAGGTATCAATTCTTCTTTAAATGTTTGGTAGAATTCCCCTGGGAAGCCATCTGGCCCTGGGCTCTCATTTGTTGGGAGATTTTTGATGACTGCTTCAATTTCCTTAGTGGTTATGGGTCTATTCGGGTTTTCTATTTCTTCCTGGTTCAGTTTTGGTAGTTTATACGTCTCTAGGAATGCATCCATTTCTTCCAGATTATATAATTTGCTGGCATATAGTTGCTCATAATATGTTCTTACAATTGTATTTTTTTGGTGTTGGTTGTGATCTCTCCTCTTTCATTCATGATTTTATTTATTTGGGTTGTTTCTCTTTTCTTTTTGGTAAGTCTGGACAGGGGTTTATCAATCTTATTAATTCTTTAAAGAACCATCTCCTAGTTTCATTGATCTGTTCTACTGTTCTTTTGGTTTCTATTTCATTGATTTCTGCCTTGATCTTTATTATTTCTCTTCTCCTGCTGGGTTTAGGCTTTATTTGCTGTTCTTTCTCCAGCTCCTTTAGGTGTAGGGTTAGGTTGTGTATGTGAGACCTTTCTTGTTTCTTGAGAAAGGCTTGTATTGCTATATACTTTCCTTTTAGGACCAACTTTGCTGCATCTGAATGATTTTGAACAGTTGTGTTTTCATTTTCATTTGTTTCCATGAATTTTTTAAATTCTTCTTTAATTTCCTGGTTGACCCATTCATTCTTTAGTAGGATGCTCTTTAGCCTCCATGTATTTGAGTTCTTTCCGACTTTCCTCTTGTGATTGAGTTCTAGTTTCAAAGCATTGTGGTCCAAAAATATGCAGGGAATGATCCCAATCTTTTGGTACCAGTTGAGACCTGATTTGTGACCTAGGATGTGATCTATTCTGGAGAATGTTCCATGGGCACTAGAGAAGAATGTGTATTCTGTTGCTTTGGGATGGAATGTTCTGAATATATCTGTGAAGTCCATTTGGTCCAGTGTGTCATTTAAAGCCTTTATTTCCTTGTTGATCTTTTGCTTAGATGATCTGTACATTTCACTGAGGGGGGTGTTAAAGTCCCCTACTATTATTGTATTGTTGTCGAAGTGTTTCTTTGATTTTGTTATTAATTGGCTTATATAATTGGCTGCTCCCATGTTAGGGGCATAGATATTTACAATTGTTAGATCTTCCTGTTGGACAGACCCTTTAAGTATGATATAGTGTCCTTCCTCAACTCTTATTATAGTCTTTGGTTTAAAATCTAATTTGTCTGATATAAGGATTGCCACCCCAGCTTTCTTTTGATGTCCATTAGCATGGTAAATGGTTTTCCACCTCCTCACTTTCAATTTCTCTCCTATAAGTTGCTCCAATATACCTTCTGCCCCTGTCTCTCTTTCTTCTTCTTCTGGGATTCCAATTATTCTAATATTGTTTCATCTTATGGTATCACTTATCTCTCAAATTCTGCCCTCCTGATCCAGTAGTTGTTTATCTCTTTTTCTCAGCTTCTTTATTTTCCATCATTTGGTCTTCTATATCACTAATTCTCTCTTCTGCCTCATTTATCCTAGCAGTTAGAGCCTCCATTTTTGATTGCACCTCATTAATAGCCTTTTTGATTTTGATTTGGTTAGATTTTAGTTCTTTTATTTCTCCAGAAATGGATTCTCTAGTATCTTCTATGCTTTTTTCAAGTCCAGCTAGTATCTTTATAATCATCATTCCAAACTCTAGTTCCAACATCTTACTAATATCTGTATTGATTAGGTCCCTGGCAGTCAGTACTGCCTCTTGTTCTTTTTTTTGAGGTGAGTTTTTCCGTCTTGTCATTTTATCCAGAGAAGAACAGATGAATGAGAGAACAAAATGCTAACAGGGTAACAATGACTCCAGAAAAATATACACTAAACAAATCAGAAGAGACCTGAAACCGGGAGGAAAAGAAAGGGAAAGAAAGAAAAGAAAAAAAAAAAAGAATATGATCAAATATGATTAGGCTGGTGCATACATCAGTGCCACACCCTACATTGTGGGCACATTTTGGTCTATTAGAAGACACTACCTCCCAAAATTTTAAAGAAAGAAAAACTTGTATGTGTATAAAAATAAGGGTAAATACAATGAAGGGATGGAATATGACTGTAAAGATGAAAATTACAAAAGAAAATTATAAAAGGAATTGATGAGAAGTTGGTTGAAAAAAGAAAGAAAAATAAAAAAAAAAATGGGGACAGAATGTGATCAGGCAGGAGACTAGAACAAAGCCATACACTAGAGATGCAGGGTATATTTTGGTCTGTTAGAAGAATCTGTATCCTAAAATTTTAAAGAGAGAACTTATATATATATATATACAAAAAATAAAGTTAACTACAATGAAGGGATAGAATATGACTCTAAAGATGAAAAATAAAAAAGATTTTTTAAAAAGGGATTGATAAAATGTTGGTTGAAAAAGGGAAAAAGAAAAATTCAAAAAAAAAGAAAAAGAAAAAAAGAAAATTAAAAAAATTAAATTTGAAAGACTAAAGAATCATGGGAAAAAAGCCATGAATTCTATGTGCAGTATTCCCCTAGTGCTGGAGTTCTGCCATTCTCGTTGATTGGTAAACTTGGTCTTGGCTGGTGGTTCTTGCTGATCTTCTGGGGGAGGGGCCTGTTGCCGTGGTTCCCAAATGTCTTTGCCGGAGGCGGAATTGCCCCGCCCTTGCTGGTCCGAGCTAAGTAATCTGCTCGGGTTTGCTCTCGGGAGCTTTTGTTCCCTGCAAGCTTTCCGTACAGCTTGGAGAATGAGAGTGAAAATGGTGGCCTCCCAATCTCCGCCCCGGGAGGAGCGGAGAACTCTGGGCCCTGCTCCTTAGTGCGTCCCCAGAGAAAAGCCGTCAGTCACTCCTGTCTTCCCGGTCTCTGGCCGCACTCCGCGCTCACCTGGCCTGTGACCGAGCGTTTCTATCTCTGGCTCACGACCCTGTGTGGAGTCTCCAAACCCAGCAGATCCCTGCGGTGCGCTCCTGCACTGCTCCTCCTAGGGGAGGAAGGGGAGTCTCCCCGGATCTGCCGCTTGTTGGGTCCCTGCTGGAGGAGCAGTGGCCCGAGTGGGCCGCGGATCACGGTTTACGGCAATCCCGAGCTGAGAGCTTGCTCCTAGGCTCCGTCTCTGCAGCCGACTTCCCCGCTATGATACCTGGGAGCTCTGCTGCACTCAGGCACCCCCAGTCTTTCTGTGACCCCAAGGGTCCTGAGACCACACTGTCCCACAGAGGGTTCCACCCCCCACTTGGCCACTGGAGCAACGTCCCTCAGCGGAGCCAACTTCTACAAGTTCCGATTTTGTGCTCCGCGGCTCTATCACTTGCCAGAAGTGGCCGATGGAGGCCCCCTCCCCCGCCGTCTATCCTCCCGAATATCACCTCGGATTCACTTCTCCCCACGTCCTACCTTCCAGAAAGTGGTCGCTTTTCTGTTCAGAGAGTTGCTGCTATTGTTTTCTTCGATCTCCTGTTGAGTTCGTAGGTGTTCAGAATGGTTTGATCCCTATCCAGCTGAGTTCCTGGGACCAGACGAAATCCAGGTCTCCTACTCCTCTGCCATCTTGCTCCTCCTCCATACAGCTTTATTGTAACATTTGAAATCAGATAGTGTGAGTTTTCAAACTTTGTGCCTTTCAAATTTGTTCTGATTACCCTAGATCCTTTGCATTTTCACATATATATATATCTCAACCTTTTCAGTTTCTATAAAAAAAAAAAAACCCTGTGATTTTGATTAGTATTACATTGAAACTGTGGTTCAATTTGGTGAGAAAGAATGTCTCTAAAATATCATACCTTGTAATCCGTGAACATGGTGAATCTCTACATTACACTGTCTTTGGTTATTTTTAGCAATGTTTCATCGTTTTCAAGTGTAGAGGCCATGCTCATCTTTCAGAAGTATTTTGTGGATTTTGATGCTATTATAACTAGTATCGTTTTTAAATTTTCATTTTCCAATTGTTCGTTGCTAGTCTATAGAAACACAATTGATTTTGTGTCTTATGACTTAATTCTTTCTTTTTTATCTGATAGAGTTTAGGATTTTGTATATAAAAAATCATGCTGTCTGGGAAGAAGTTTTACTTCATCCTTTCTACTCTTTATCTTTCAAAAAATCTTTAGCTTTTTTGCTTGCCTTGTATATTAACTAGAATCACTAGTAAAATACCAATAGAAGTGGCGAAAGCAAACATCCTCATCTTGCGCTGTATCTTAGGGGGACAGGGTGTGAGTAGAGGAGGTTGTGGCTTTTTTCTGTTGTCCTTTCTCAGTTTGAAGACATTTCCTTCTGTTCCTACTGTTCTGAGAATTTTACCAAGAATGAATGCTGAATTAGTGAAATGCACTTCCTGTATCCACTGAGAGACTTGAGTGCAGTCCTTTTTTGTCTGAGCCTGCAGCAGATTGCATGGATTGACTTGAATACCTAACCAACCTGGGTTCCTTCAGGAAGCCATTTGTTCATGATGCATTCACCTTTTTCTATATTGCTGGGTTTGATTTGCTACTGTTTGTGGAGATTGTTCTTTTCAACTATATTCATGGAGAGATTAGATTTTTTTTCTATATGTTTGTGGAGTTTTAGAGTCAAGGTTATGTTGTCCCTTTAAAATGAGTCAGGGAGTATTTCCTCCACCTCTATTTTATGAAGGAATTTTTGTGAGATTCGTCACATGATTTATAGAATTTATTGGTGAAATCTTTGGGGCTTTCTTTGTCACATGATTGATAGAATTTATTGGTGAAATCTTTTGGGCTTGTAGTCTTTTGGGCTTTTTATTTCTTCTTGAGTCACGTTTGTAAATTGTGTTGTCCAAGAAGTTTTTACATTTCACCTAGGTGAGCAAATGCATTGGCATCCAGTCATTCCTCATATTATCTTCATATCCTTTTAATGTCTATAGGAGGTAGACATGTGATAGTTCCATTTTATTCTCGATATTGGTAATCTGTGTTTTCTCTTTTTTAAAAAAAATAGACTATGAAAAATTTACCAAATTTATAAATCTTTTCAAAGCAAAAGTTTATTAATTTTATTTATTTCGTTTTCTATTTCATTAATTTCTCATTTTATCTTTATTGTTTCTTCTTTCTATCGTTGAGCTTAATTCTTCCTTATTTCCTTCTTAACGTGGAAATTTGACCGTTGCTCCTGTTGCTTCTTTTTTTTTTTTAGATTTTTAAAAAATTTCATTTATTTGAGAGAGAGAGAGAACACAAGCAGAGGGGAGGAGCAGGGGGAGAGGGAGAAGCAGACTCCCTGCTAAACAGGGAGCCTGATGCAGGGCTTGATCTCAGGACCCTAAGATCATGACCTGAGCCGAAGGCAGGCGCTTAACTGACTGAGCCACCTAGGCGCCTCTAGCCATTGCTTCTAAAGTTTTCTTTTTTTCCAAATATATGTATGTATATGTGTGTGTGCATGTATATATACACATACATGTCTGTATATGTGTGTGCATAGATGGGTGTCCATGTCTGTATATGTGTGCTCTCAAAGGAATGCCTGAGAATTAAGGAGTTCCTCTGCTCTAGCTGGGCCGGAATTCCAGCAACCTCCAGCGCTGCTGGATTTCCAGGATCTCTGCTCTGCTCTCAAGGGCAGAGCAGCCACTCTGGTGAGAGTGGCTAATCCAGCCCTTGGCATGCGCATCCCAGCCCTCCTCCAAGGAGTCATGGGGAACCCCTGAGTGCGCAGCCCTCTCCCCTCTCCAGTGCCTCGTCCTACAGAGTTCTGTGCCTCCCCTCCCCCCCCCCCCCCCCCCCCCCCCCCCCCCCGCAGCTTAGCAGGACTGTGGTGCTGTGCTTGGCCTCTACCTCAGTGCAACAACCGCTGGGAAAGAGTGGAGGCTGTCATGAGTCTTCCTTTCCTCCGGGATGGCACTCTTGTGCTGCCTGGTGGCCGTCACCCAAGAGTAGCTGCCCCATAGGTGTCATGCATTTTGTGGTTGCTCCAATGGGAAGGCTAGCCTAGCCCCAGTTACTGGGAAGTCTCGTCCTAGCGTTTTGAGGCAGGATGGAGTGAAGGAGCTACCTGGAGACAGCATTGCTCGCTGGTGCCTGCATCAGTCCAAGATCATTTAGGAGATTCTGGTGGACGTGCCAGGATTAAGAGGAGAAAGGGGTCTTTTAGAGAGGTGGGAGAAGAGACAAGGGCAGTCTGAGTCTGGGAGGGGCCTGGCACCCATTCTCGGTGGTGTGTCTGGGCTGGCCTTAGCACAGCGAATTCAGAGACACCGATTTTCAACAGACATTGTGAGTTGGGAGAGTGACAGTGTCAGGGGCACGCAAAAGTGGACAAAGGATTAAGGCACACACAGTACTGACTGACACTGAATTTTCCCCAACTCACTAGAGGCAGGCTGACTCCGATTTAATTTGCCTTGAAGTAACACATTTCTTATTTACCGAGTTTGTGAAGCAAGAATTAGACCAGCTACCACCACAAAGAAGATAAAAGATTTGCATGATTTGCCTCTTCCCCAGATAGTTTTCTTTATATATACTAGCAACTATATTATTATCATCATGACCTTTTAAAATAAAAATAAAAAGCAACAATCTGGCAGAGTCTTACAGATATACGGATGAGCGAAAGAAGCCAGGCATAAAGGTACACACTGATTCCATGCACATGAAATTCAAGAAAATACAAAACTCATCTATGATGATAGAGGTCAGGAATCATGGTTATGTGGGAGGGGGCCCAGCAGGGAGGGGACTGAAGGAGGCTTCTGGGGCACCGGGAATGTTCCATAGCTTGACCTGGTGGGGGGGGGCGCGCGCTGTGACTGCCCAGGTGTGTAGGCCCAGTGTAAAGATCCTTCCATTGTACACTTAAGGGCACTTTTTCTTTTCTTAATAATATTCCCTGGGCATAAGACACACAGAACTATTTCGTTCTTTATAATGGCTGTTAAGCATTCTATGGTGAATGCTCTGCTATTTAACAACCCCTCTGTCCATGCACTTTACAGGATGATGTCTTCCCCAGCACACTTGCTGCTGGGTTTGTATTTTGTACTCTGTGGGGGGCAAAGAGTGAAACAGGGGCAGGATTAAGTTTTAGTTCTCCTTATGCTACTGTCTTGGGGCCTGAGCCAAATCATTTCTTCTCTCTGAGCCTCAATTGCTTCATCTGTAAAATGAATTTTGAAATATGCTGAAAGGTCTTTTCTTTTTTTTAAAGATTTTATTTATTTATTTGACAAAGAGTGAGAGAGCACAAGCAGGGGGAGCAGGAGAAGGAAAGGGAAAAGCAGGCTCCCCGCTGAGCAGGGAGCCTGATGTGGGGCTCGATCCTAGGACCCTGGGATCATGACCTGAGCCAAAGGCAAACGCTTAACTGTCTGAGCCACCCAGGCGCCCCTGAAAAGTCTTTCAAAAGGAAAAGCTGTGACTCTGTTTTCGATCGGCTTGGGAAATGCTGTGGTTATCAAAGTGAAGTGAATTCCTTGCTGCAGAACTTCTCAGAGCCTTCATTATGTGAATGAGCAGTGTAAGTCTCCAAGGTTGGGGGGACAAGAATATCGGCATTCCTTGAACTACAGAACTTTTTTGGGGATTTTTCTCAAAGGCTTCCTGGGGTTTGGTATTTATGCAACTCTTTTTAGGAAAAGGTGGAGCATGATAAGAACCCCACAAGGCCCCCGTCTTGCTGTGAGGTCCAGCACAAAGGAGGAATTGGGGTATGTATATCAAATGAACAAGTGAACAAATCTTTTGGAAACGTATAGAGATCAGTCATCCGTTGCTCTGCTTAAAACCCCTCGATGGCCTCTTATTAATCTCAGAATAAAGTCCTATCTCTTTCCATGGTGTGCGAGGTCTAGGCGACCTTCCCAGCCTTCTTTACATGCCTTCCTCACTTCTCCATCTGGGAGGCAGTGGAGTGCAGGGTAAGCTTGTTAAGGGGTCCTAGAATCAAATGCACCTGATTCAAAACCTGGGTCCTGGCTATATGGCCTTTTTGCTTTTCTAAGCTTTGGTTTATCCATCTGTGAATGAGGTTGTTAATAGTGCCTCTCAGGCATGTTGTAAGTCATGAAAGAGAGAGGGGGTGGAAGCACCGGGCTGTGCATTATAAGTGATGACATTTCCCATTTTGACATAAATCTGCATGAGGTTTGAATTTTAGCTCTACGAACAAATACTCCAGGAGCTCTACAATTCAGCTGTATCCTATTTATTTCAGTTCGTTCATTCATTCATTCAACCGCTATTACGCACCAAGCACCATTGTAGGCACTAGGGATCTAGTAGGAAACTAAACAAACAATCCAGCCCTCCTGGAGCATAAGTTCTGCTGGCAGTGCTGGGAATGAAATAAGAGAGTCAGTCAGTAATGGCCTCGAGGAAGAAGCCCCAAAGCATGCATGCTGCGTCCCACCACGTGGGGCTCCAGGAAGAGTAGGGCTGAAGGCCTCTTCTGACTTTGAGGGCCTTATAGTCTGTCTGCAGTGGCAAAGGGAGCCCAGATGGGAGGAAGGCAGCATACATCCAGTCTGGCCTCACCTGTTTCCTGTCCTCACAGCGACTGCCCCTTCTCCTTTCAAACAGCTCGGCCGCCACTCGCCCCCTGCTGCCCACCTGTTGGATCACCATGGCCTCAGGTCAGGCTGCCTGGGTGGAACAAGGTACTGCCACCTGACAGGCAGATGGGTGCCCTCCTCCTCCCTGGCCTCTGGTTACCAGGCATCCCTCAAACACTGAGTTCTGATGTCATAGAAGGTGGAAGACAGCAATGCCCCTACCTTGTCATCATCACCCTGATTTTTATTCTAGTCTCTCACAGTTTTTTTTTCATATAAATGTAAAAAACAAAGACCAGAAAAAACTGCATCAAAATATTGTATTTCAGGATGATGATTTTTCTGCTCTATTTTCTTCTATATCTTCAACTGTTTAGTAAAATGCAAGTTTTAAAATACAAAACAATAAAATTTTTAGCTGAAATCCTTATTGAGATAGTTGTAAAGATTTCATTTATTTATTTGACAGAGAGAGAGAGAGAGAGAGAGCGAGAGAGGGAACACAAGCAGGGGGAGTGGGAGAGGGAGAAGCAGGCTTCCCCGCGGAGCAGGGAGCCCAATGTGGGACTCGACCCCAGGAACCTGGGATCACGACCTGAGCTGAAGGCAGACGCTTAACGACTGAGCCACCCAGGCGCCCCAAAACACATGTGGTAGTAAGAAATAATACAGGAGATCCAGCGTACCTTATACCTAGTCCCCCCAGTGGTAACATCTTACATCCCCTGTGACACAGTATTACAACCAGGATTTGCCACTGATGCAATCTATCAATCTTATTCAGATCTCTCCTGTTTCACTTGTACTCATTTGTGAATGTGTATTTAATTCTAAATATTTGTCACGTGTGTAGGTTTGTGGATCTATACAGTCAAGATACACAAGAATTCCCAAGCCAGAAGGTTTTTGTGTTGCCCTTGGGTGCCCACTGCCCTCCCTCTCCCCTCTCCCCCACTTTCCCTAACTCCTGGCAATGCCGAATCTGTTCTCCTTTTCTAAAATTTTATCTTTTCAAAAATGCTATATCAAATAGTATGCAACCTTTGGATATTGGCTTTTTTGTACTTAGCATAATTCTCTTGAGATTCATCCAGGTTGTTGAGTGTATCAGTAGTTTGTTCCTTTTTATTGCCACATTGTATCCCATGGCATGTATGTACATAGTTTATTTAACCATTCACCCACTGAAGGATGTCTGGGCTATTTCTGGTTATTGGCTTTTATGAATAAAGCTGATATGGATATTCTTGTATAGTTTTTGTGTGAACCTAGGTTTTCATTTCTCTGGGATGTCTAGGATGGAAATTGCTGAATCTTATGGTAATTGCATAATAGCTTTGTTAAGAAATTGTCAAACTGTTTTCTTGAATGGCTGTACCATTTCACGTTCCCATTAGCAATGTATGAGCAATACAGTTTCTCCTCCTCCTTGCCAGCACTTGGAGTTTTCATTATTTTTAATTTTAGACATTTTGGTAGGTATACGGTAATATCTCATTGTGGTTTTAATTTGCATTTTCCTGATAGTTAATGATGTCAAACTTTTCTCATACACTTCTTTGCCATCTCTATCTCCTCTTCAGTGAAATATCTGTTCATGTCTTCTGCCCGTTTTCTTTTCTTTCTTTCTTTTTTTTTTTAAGATTTATTTATTTGAGAGAGAGCGAGCGTGTGCAGGGGGGAAGGGGCAGAGGGAGAGAATATCCAAGCAGACTTCCACTGAGCCCGGAGCCTGATATGGAGCTCAATCTCACAACCCTAAGGTCATGACCAGAGCTGAAACCAAGAGTTGAAAGCTCAACTGACTGAGTCACCCAGGTGTCCCTTCTGCCCATTTTCTAACTGGATTGGTTTTTTTTACATTTGAGTTTTGAGAGTTCTTTGTATGTGCTAGATACTAGTCCTTTTTGAATGTTTGGTTTGCAAATATTTTCTCCCAGTCTGTAGTTTTTCTCTTCATCCTCTTCATGTGGACTTTTGCAGAGAAAGTTTTGAACTCTAATGGGGTCCAATTTATCAATTTTTCTTTTATGGATCATGTTTCTTTTTGTGTTATGGCTAAGAACTTTGTCTAGCCCTAGAAACAGAAGATTTTCTCCTATTTTAAAAAACATTTATAGTTTTATGTCTTATAGCCCAGTCCAAAAATGGAGTTAATTTTTATATAAGGATGTGAGTTTGGGATCAAGGTTCTTTTCTTTTCTTTTCTTTAAATTTTTTGTTATGTTAATCACCACACATTACATCATTAGTATTTGATGTAGTGTTCCATGATTCATTGTTTGTGCATAACACCCAGTGCTCCACGCAGAACGTGCCCTCTTTAATACCCATCACCAGGCTAACCCATCCCCTCACCCTTCTCCCCTCTAGAACCCTCAGTTTGTTTTTCAGAGTCCATCGTCTCTCATGGTTCATCTCCCCCTCCGATTTCCCCCCATTCATTCTTCCCCTCCTGCTATCTTCTTCTTTTTTTTCTTTCTTAACATATATTGCATTGTTTCAGAGGTACAGGTCTGTGATTCAACGGTCTTGCACAATTCACAGCGCTCACCATAGCACATACCCTCCCCAGTGTCTATCACCCAGCCACCCCATCCCTCCCACCCCACCACTCCAGCAACCCTCAGTTTGTTTCCTGAGATTAAGAATTCCTCATATCAGTGAGGTCATATGATACCGGTCTTTCTCTGATTGACTTATTTCACTCAGCATAACACCCTCCAGTTCCATCCACGTCATTGCAAATGGCAATATCTCATTCCTTTTGATGGCTGCATAATATTCCATTGTGTGTGTGTGTGTGTGTGTGTGTGTGTGTGTGTGTGTGTGTGTGTGTATACCACATCTTCTTTATCCATTCATCTGTCGATGGACATCTTGGCTCTTTCCACAGTTTGGCTATTGTGGACATTGCTGCTATAAACATCGGGGTGCACGTACCCCTTCGGATCCCTACCTTTGTATCTTTGGGGTAAATACCCAGTAGTGCAATTGCTGGATCATATGGTAGCTCTATTTTCAACTTTTTGAGGAAACTCCATACTGTTTTCCAGAGTGGTTGCATCGAGGTTCTTTTCTTTTGTTGTTTTTGCCTATGAATGTCTAATTGCTCCAGCACCATTTGTTGAAAATGTTATCCTTCTTTCTTTGAACTACTTTTGCACCTTTTTAAAAAACCAATTGCACATATTTGTGTGGGTCTATTTCTGGATTCTCTATTCTCTTTCATTGACTTTTGTATCTAGTCTTGCACCAATACCGCATTGTCTTGGTTACCATGGCCATACAGCAAGCCTTAATATTGAGTAGAGTGATTTCTCCCACTTTGTTCTTCTTTGTCAAGATTGTTTCAGCCCTTCTAGGGCCTGTGTTTTTCCATATAAACTTTAGAACAAGTTTGTCTACATCTACAAAAAAACCTTGCTGGCTGGGGGTTTTTTAAAAAAAGACTTTGTTAGTTTATTTGAGAGACAGAGGGAAAGCATGAGTGGGAGGAGGGCAGAGGGAGAGGGAGAAGCAGACTCCCCACTGAGCAGGCTCCATCCCAGGACCCTGAGATCATGACCTGAGCTGAAGGCACATGCTTAACCAACTGAAACATGCAGGCACCCCATTGGCTGGGATTTTGATAGCAACTACATTAAGTCTATAGATCACTTTGGGGAGAAGTGACATCTTCACTGTGTTATGTTTCCCAGTCCATGAACACAGAATGCCTCTGCATTTATTTAGGTTTTCTTTGATCAGCATCTTGTAGTTTTCAGCATATAGATGCTACATATCTTTTGTTAAATGTATATTTAAATGTTATATTGGTGGGGGGGGCGCCTGTGTGGCCCAGTCGGTTAAGCAGCCAACTCTTGGTTTCAGCTCAGGTTTGATCTTGGGGTTGTGAGATGGAGCCCCATATTGGCCTCCATGCTCAGCACAGAGTCTGCTTCAGATTCTTTCTCCCTTTGTCCCTCCCACTTGTGCTCTCTCTCTCTCTAATATAAATAAATAAATCTTTAAAAATAAATAAATAAAAATTTCATTTTGGGGGATTTCTCTCATATTTTATTCATTTTAAATTTTTAAATTTTTAATCTTTTTACTATCAATTCTTTTTTCAAAGTTTTTATTTAAATTCCAGTTAATATACAGTATAATATTCGTTTCAGGTGTACTATATAGTGATTCAACACTTACATACAAAGTCCCTATCAAACAAATTCATGTGTTAAGAAATCATTAATTTTCAACATTTTTATGAGCTAGCTTTCCCAAAGATACACATACACAGCTTCTGACTAGCACCTAGATAACTTTTATCCATTGAGCACCTACTATATGTTAGTCATTTCACTAGCTGATTTTATTACATCTTCTCTAGGCTATAATTCTGTAGATACTTGGCGATTAAATCTGTTTTACTGGCCATTGTGTCTCTAACTCCCATTATGCAGCTTGTTATATACTAAATGTTCAGTAAAAATATTTGTTGAATGGATGAATAATGAGTAACTTCAAACTAGGCTCTGAGAGGACATGAACTGCATCTGGTGAATACATTTTTGTATTCATTGTACTTGGCTCAGTAAATATTTGTTGAATGAGTAAAGCAGGTGGTATGATTTTAATTTTAGCAATGAGGAAGCTGAGTCCCAGGGAAGCTAAGGAAGGATATTAGCCATAGTGGCTGTCACGTACTGAGTACTGACTCTGTGCCAGACCCCACGTTAAGTGCTTTCCATACATTATCTCATTTAATCCTTGTAACTGCCCTGCAAGGTCAGTGTTGTCAGTCTCTCTGTGGGGGATGTTACTCTCCTTACTCAAGATCACACACCTTACCTGGGGGCTTAGTTCAGGTCTATTTATTTCCAAAGTCTCTTAGTTGACCATAAGTAGTTAATGTAATTTCATCCAAAAGCAAAGAAAGTTGCATTTCTTGTTATCCTTTGTGGCTTTATTGTGGATAAGTAGATGTGGGATTCCCATTAAACTTTTGAAATATCAAAAGTAGCTTTATTCTCTCCTCTCTGTCCAACTCCATGACTACCTTAGCTTAGCACCTAGGGATTTCATACAATCTCCATTCCTTATCCTTCTCCCTTCTCCAGCATACTCTTCTTCTTTTTATCATCCACAGCTAAGACATTTCAAGAAATGACTGAGTACCAGACACTGTGCTTCACATATATTGGCTCACTGTATTATCATTACAACCCTAGGTAATAAATAATATCACTATCCCCATTTTACAGATGAGGAGACTGAGGCTCTGGTTATTTTCTGGAAGTTACAGAGCTAGTGAGAGCCAGAGCTGAGATCTGAACCCTGTGGGTCTGATTCAAGCCACCAGGCTCTTGATTGCCATGAGATATTGCCTCTTCCTTGGGAAAATTCAAGACCAGAAAAAGAAAGAGAACTGCCCAAGCCAGCTGGAGCTAAGGGATCAGATCTGAACTCTCTTGCTCCCACCCAGGGTCTCTTTAAAAGGTAATTTGCATCATTTTGGTGGTCTTGCACATGCCATGGCAGCTATTGGCTTCTTGGGATTTACCTCACAGAAACGTTTCAGATGTCAAATGCAGATACTCCAAGACTGGGGATTAAACTAATTACGACACATGGAAAGTAATGAATTACAGTCATGGAAAGAGAAGGTGACCAGAAACATTTTCTGGGAAACCCAATGAATTCTTCCAGGAAACTGCTCCGGAGAACAGTGATGAGTGGTGAAGCTCCTGGGATTAGTAGGTAAGGCCATTTCCTGGGGATTCAGCCTCAGAGCAGGGAAGAGAGGGAAAGAATGGCCCTGCCCGGCCCGCAGAGTGCATGCCCAGGAGCTGGCCTGGACTGGGGGCTGGGAAGGGTCCATGCTGGGCCCTGTGCCTCGCAGCCTACCCAGGCCTCCCATTTCCCAGTAAAGGAAGAAGGCGGGGAGGGGAAAGGAAGAGGGGTGCCGTGGACAAGGGAATTAGGCTTCCTGAGTGAATGTGGGAATAAATGGGGGAGGGAGAGAATGAATGGAAAATGTGTGAATGAACAGTGTTCCAGGCAAATAACTAATTGAAAGATCACATCCTGCCAAGGGAGAGATCTGCCCCCTACCTAACAAGCGCAGGCCAAGCAGTGCTGTGTGCTTAAAGTCTGGTCACTCAGACACATCTGGGTTCAAATCCTGATGTCACTGTAACATGTCCCTAGGGAAAACGACATCCTGTCTCTGAGTCTCAGACATCTGGAAACTGAAGCCAATGCTAATGTGTGTCTTGTGGGGTTATTGGGAGGGTTAAGTGGGATGCACTGACGGGGCAGTGCCAGGTTCACAGTAGGAACCTCGCCTCCTGCTTCTCTCCCTCTCTCTCTCCTTTCCCATTTCCCCTCCTCTTCCTCACTTCCCCAAAGATTTATTGACTGGCTGCTCCTGCGTCAACTCAAAGCAAATGTCTCTCCCAATAATTTAGGAATGCAAAGACCTTCTATGAAAAGTGTACTCAGAAACCGGATGCAAATGGTATAACAGGCAAGCCTGGATAGGAGTGGGTGGGGACTAACAGGGAGGGGTGGAGGAAGGGGACAGAATGGCTTCGTAAAGGGGCAGGCATTTTTGGCTAGCTGCAGGGGAAAGAAAGGCTGTCTGGGGAGACTGAGCATCATGGGCAAAGACCTCCCAACCTGGGTCTTACACGGGAACCCAGTCCTACTCTGGGTCTGGTGCCTACCTTTAGTCTGATGGAAGAAAGACTTGTATTTATAATAAGAATTGCAAACTCAGATGCACAGAGGTACTGAACCATTAATAAAATGAGGGAAGTAGGCTGGGTGTACAACAAAAAGGCCTGGTGGGGACTGGCAGATTATAACACGATGTCTAGAAGGGCCAACCAATCATTGCCATGAATATGTGGGGTCCAATGTCGCCAGATCTGATTGTTTACAAGAGAAGTTAGAAATTCAGGCTTTTATGTGAAGTCTCCTAACTTATAAATGTTGGCAACAAATTCGACTTTGGGAAAAAATACACCACTTGGGTGAAATGCAGGCCATTGGTTTGTGAACTCTGATTTATTAGGTGTCAGCTGTGTGACAGGCCCAAATATGGCTTGTCCCTAATCCTCACAACAGCCCTGCACATGGGGTTTCTTACCTATGATGGCGAGCAACAGAAACCCCAATGGCTAAACTAAAATCAGAAATGGAAATTTTGGAGGAAGATCCAAGGGGAGGTCCTGGGATTAAGGAAGAGGCTGAAGATCCAGGGAGAGGAACAGCTGTTAGAACTGCAGACCAGGGCGAATCACAGGAACAGTCTGAGCCCAGGACTGTAGATGGGGGCAAATGTAGGCTCTCAGCAGTTGGATCCCAATGCCATGAAAGAATTCTAAAACTTTTTGGTGTCTGCATCCGTTACCTGTGGCTTCTGTAACAAATTGCAACAAACTGGGTGGCTTAAAACAGAAATTCATGTTCTCAGAGTTCTAGAGACGAGAAGTCCCATGTCTGTATCACAGAGCTGAGATCAGGGCATCAGCCTAGCCTCACTCCCTCCAGACTTAGGGAAAATCTGTTCCTGGCCTCTTCCAGCTTCTGGTGGCTGCCAGCACTCCTTGGCTTGTGGCCACGTCACTCCAACCCCTGCCTCTGTGGTCACATCGTGTTCTCCTTTTATAATAGGAAATGTGTGTGTGCCATTTTCTTCTTATAAGGACACTGGGCCCACCCGGATAAGCCAGGGTAATTTCCTCATCTCAAAATCCAGAATTTAATGACATTGGCCAAGTCCTTTTCTAGAATATAACATAGCATTCACAGGTCCTAGGGAGGCATGGATATTTTGGGGGGACTTTTTCCTACTATGGTGACTTTGGGACATTCCCTTGAGATTCCACGCTCTGAACAGAGGCAATCTCTAGGCTGGGTTCCTGGCTGCTAGGAGGTGGGGAGGAAGTCGAGGCTTCTGTTTCTTTTGCTGTGGGAGGCAGCGCTGAGCCACCCCTCCAAGACTCACATTATGGGCGGTTTCTTCCAGGGAAGGAGGGATTTGGGATGCTGATTGAGCTACCAGTGCCATGAGGACAGAGACCATACCCCTGTCATCCTCCATAGCATCCCCAAAACTTAGTTGCATAATACCTGGCACTTAGTAGGTGCTCAGTATCCGATAGCGGCTTGCTGCTTCCGACGTCTGTGCTCTCGCCCTACTCACTGCAGCAAATGGCACCTGGGATACCAGGTGAGTGAGGGGGTAAAAGTATACATTAATACACAGCCTTGGCATATGCCTGTCTGCTGGGGATGAGGGCCACACCAAAAATACCCTTCTGCATGCCCCATTAACCAGAGGGCTAAAAGAACTGTGAATAGTGGACCAAAAAAAAAAAAAAAAAAGCGGGATTAATTTATGAGGCGTTCTGCTGCCTGGATGGCTCATTGCATACCCGTTTTGGCAACGTTGCTCCGTAATGTGCTTCTAGACTTACTGTACTTCGACATCCAGGGGCTCTTTTGTAATATGCCAAATATTCCGCCGTTATTGTTCTAGGCACCTCCTGTTGGTCATTGGGCTAATTTATTTCAGTCGGAATTTCAGGACCAGACACAACTCTTATTACTCACTGCTTCGAAGAGGGAATAAAAGAGCAATTGATATTTGGAAAAATGAAAAATATGTCCAGAATACTTTGGGCCCTGAGGCCAAGAAGAAAAAAAAAACGGGGGGAAAGCTGGAGGGAAAAATAAGGCGGGCTCACCTCGTAATGCACTCTGTCGTGGCTTGTCTCGGAGACATGGAGTCTAGAATGTCTGCAGACAAATGAATCAACGGCAGGGCTCTGAATTCCTCAGACACCTGGGTCCTTCGGCACATGACTTCAGCCTCCACCTGCAAGAGCAGGGGTGGGAAAGACAGCCACGTGGAGCGCTCACCTCCATGAGTCGCGTGTGTTAAATCGGGCCTCAGGTTGCAGGGTGAGCGAGTAACCCTGGTGGGGCTGTGGAATTCCTAAGGCCACTTGCTCCTGAATCCAAGACTCTTTGTGGAAAATTAGCCGAGGAAGAGAATTCTGCGACATGACAGCCCAGCCCCTTGGTTTCAGGAGCTAAAGCATGAGGAGGGCATCTGTAGAGATGATCAAGAGGCACACCAGAGCTCCTGGCCGTGGCCTTGCTGGGGCTGAAAGGGCCAATGTCTCTTTTGCCACCAGAGGTGCTGGTGCGTGTGAATGTGAAATCCGTGGCTTTGCCGTTCCTAGAAGTCCTGGTTGAACGCTGGGCTTCTGGCAGACAGAGGGGCTTCTGCAGAGACGAGGAAGAGGGGCGCGGGGTGGGCCTGGTGCTGGCCAGCAAAAGCTGCACAGTGGGGTGACATGTGCGAACATGAAGGGGTATCTTTACCTGCTTTGGGCTTTCTTTAAAGAAACCGTGATGCAGCAGTGGTTAGGGCCCTAGGCTGTAGAGCCAGGCAGTCCTGAGGACAAATCGCACCCTCCTCATTCATTCCCTGTGAGACCCTGGACTGCACCCTCTAGCTTGCCAGGCCTCAGTCTCCTCATCTGTACGGTGGGCATAAAGATACCTGTGTTCTCGCAGGACGCTTGCAAGGGAAAAAAGTTAATGCGTGTAGAACTCTTGGCCTGTAGGGATAATAGCCCCTTGCTCTGATGGCAGACTTGCTGTCTGGTGTCAGACTGAGCGCTCGGCTTTCCCTCTCTCGTGGAGCTCTCACAGCAACTCTGTGAGGCAGAAACCACCACCATCTCTGTCTTACAGACGGGAGAACTGAGACTAAGGGAGACTCCAGATCACGCAAGTAGGCTATGGACGAAGGCCTGTGCGTCCCCAGATCCTGGGCTCTCAACATCCACTGTCTTACGTGAAGATGAGGTCTTCAAGGGAAGCACGTGCAACAAGAAGCATATGTAGGCAAGTAAGAAGGGACAGAGCCCCTTGAAAAGCACCACGTAGTCTCGGTTCCTGCGGTGATGGAAAAGACCGCCGTGTCCCCATCTGAGCACGAGTCAAAGTCGTTGCAGGAACACGCTGAACTGAAGATCCTTTTAAACAGTACAGTTACCCTCAGAGAGGCAGGACGCCCACTGTAGGAGGGACACGTGGCAGCGGAGCCCGAGGGAAGGGGGGATGCTCAGTCCCTGGCGCTGGGTTGAGAGGGCAGCACTGTTCTGGTATGTTCTGGATGTTTCACCCCCTCTCTGACTGTGTGTGTTTGGATCCGAGGAAGGCAGATGGCCAAGGCCCATGGATGGGGAGTCCCTGTACAGGTGCTACAAATGCATGGCGTTCCTGGCGCGCAGTGAGGGCTCAGGGTCTGCCCAGTGAATGCGGCCGAGGGGGAGTGTCCGGGTTTGGCGAACAGCCCTCCGAGCCCTGCCTTGGGTTGAAATGGCTTCAAGATGAGACCAAAACATCTGTGTCTGGGACGTTTGTCAGCAGAGTGCTGCCCATTTTGGACTGTGCATGCTCCCAGACATGCCCTGTGTCCTGCCCCAGGGGGCTCCTGAGGTGGGCTGGGTCTGCGCTTGGGAGACCTGCCCTAGACCTGTGGGTTGGGAGCCTCGAGCCAAGGTCATAAAAACAGAGTGAGGGTGTAGACGCGGCCTGAAATGAGGCTCCCGCAGACGTTGAGCCACTTTCTTTTTGTTTTAAGCTGTTTTGGGTTTCTGGCAATTGGGAAAAGAGGGATCACTGACACAATAGCGGCATGTCAGGTTGTGCTTTTATAAGGAACACCATGAAACCCTTTTCTGTGTCCAAGACGCTTCCTGGCCTTTGTGGATGAGCCTTGCAACTCAGTTCAAAGGAAATTTTTGATGGGATTGGATGGTGGGGCACAGCAGGATGAAGAGGGTGTGTCACGGGCCTATGTGAGATGAGCCCATAAGAGACTTTGGGGGGGGCGGGGTGTCCTGGAATCCAGTTGACACGGGGGCACTGGTGGCCATCCAAGGAGCAGGTCCTGTGGGCATGGGTGGGGCAGATGGAAGGCGAGCCATGGAGGCAGGGAGACTCCACTGACTCTGTGTAACTTTGCATGGGCTCTTCACTTCTCTGTGCTGCCTCAGTTTCCTTATCTATAAAATGGGGACAACGATGTTATCATCTGTTTCACTGGGCCATTGTGTCAAGGTTGGGGCAAGCGTGGGTTTTCCAAATGGGGTGGGTTGGGGCGGAAGGTGGCAGGGCTGTATATGCCATCAGTCCATGCTCTAGTGACAATAGCAATCACAGCAGTCAAGATGGTTGGGACAACAGAGGCTAATATGACTAAGCTTGTGACTGTGTGGCATCTGACGAGCCCAATTTCCCATGGCCCTCACAACCACTCTCTGGATACATGTCATTTTTCTTCTGTTGCACACAAGGAATCAGACACCAAGTCCATAACCACCAAGCCACACCACCTCTTAAGAAGTGTCCTCCTGGTAAACACCCAGAGAAGCAAATCTAAATTCTACTCCCCATTTGAGGCCTGGCAGGAGCCCACCTCCTTAGTGGAGCCCTTCAGCCACAGGGATCTCTCCCTACCCATCTGGCCTACAGACAGATGTTTAAATTTTTAAAAAGCTGTCAATATTTAAAAATTAAGAGCCTTTATATATAAACCCAGACCTCTGGCTTTTCTTGAAGAATGAGAAATGTGGCCACACCGTCTTACACTCCCACATGATGACCCTTGCCTGATGTTGGCAACTGCCTTCAGATGGGGCCTGGGCTCTCCTATCATCCACAAGCCACTGCCGTGCTACCTGTCTGGTCTGGAAGGCACGTGGCCTCATGAATCTTACTCCCTATTTAGTTGTCCAATCACAACACCTTGGATTATTAGCAAATACTTCCAACGCACTGTTTGCTCCCCGTTGTGCTGGCACTAGGTCCTACACAGGGGAAATGCCCTCTGTATTTTTAGAGTCCCTCTTGTCTGGGGCCTTGTGCCAGCCCCAGGGTCCAGGACCTGTAATGACCTGTTGACTGGATTAATGAAAGCAGGTGACAAACTCTGTTTTCTTGGAAGTCCCCAGACAGAAGTCTCGGAAGGGATTCAGTGACCTCAGAGAAGCTGTGTGTCTCCGTCGGTCTGCTACAGTGGTGGGGTGGTGGAGATGAACCCATTGCTTATTAAGCCCCTGTGTGTACCAGGCACAGCGGAAGGATTCACGCAAACTTCGTCTCCCTGAGACTGAGGTCGATACCCCCATTTTATGGGATGAGGAAAGTCAGACTCAGGAGAAGTGAAGAGGCTCGCCTAAGGTCAGAACAGCTTGCTGGTGGCAGAGCCAGGATTCGAACCCAGGTCTGTTGACTCCTACATCTGACTCTTTCCACACACACCCTGGGCCAACTCTCCACGCCAGGCCCCCTCCTTGCCAAAGAGAAGACCTTTGCGATGTTTTGTGTCCTTGAAGGCAAACCAAAAGAATTCCCTACAACTCGCTGCTGGCATTTCAAGTATTGGTTTATGGGTTTTTTGGTGAGAATGCATCCAGGGGCCTATCACCCTTAGTGAAATAGATACTTTTCCAATCAAAGAGTCAAACCAGAACTTGGCTTCTTAGAAAACCACTTGTCTGGAATGCTTGCCAGCGACCAGACGGTCCCACAGTTCAGATTTTAAAAACTGTCTCAAATGTATGGAGAGACCTTTAGGGTGGAGGGTGGGAAAGGCACATACCTTGCTACAGAAATATACAGACGTTCAAGTCTTCGGAACTCCTCGGCTGGCTAGAATCAAGTCTGCCCTTTTGTGGCATTCTCAGGGGTCTCGCTGCCTCACTGAACCAGAAACGAGCTTTTATTTTATGGGACTTTCCTTTCATGAAACAAAAACAGCAATTAAAGAGAAAAGCCTTCTATAAACAAGTGTCTATAGTTCTCGTTTGCTTAACTTTTTCCAACCTTATGAAAAATTGGAACTAAAATTGTCTTCTGAAGGAAGGTTCGGGAAGTATTTTCTTTCAGGTTCATTCAAAATAGTCACACCCCCTTCTCCACCCCTTCCCGAATTCTGATGTTTCCAATGGTCGCCTCCATATCCTGGAGACTAATAATGTGGTGTGTTTTCATTATCTTTTGCCACAAGTATAGGGACATACAAATGACTTTGAATATGCGCTCGCCCCAAATCTAGATGGAATCTGAGACCCCCCAAATGGTTTGACCATTTGGACTGAAGAGGTTGGTTAATTCTGTCCAAGAACCAGCTGTGGGCTGGTTAGGGACTGGTTAATTCATTCCAAACGGTCAACCGAGGATGGTGAGCAGACGTAACCTGTGGTTCATAAAGGTTTCCCTTAACCCTTCCTGAGTTTTGATCTGAGGTTTATACACACAGAAATTATGTGTGGGGTGGAGCCCAGCCAGAAAGTCTCTGAGAAAACTCCATCTTACACATTTTCTTTGAGACGGCCAGACATAAATCTTTGAGGATATCCGTCTTCCTAACAGAGTGGCTGGATTTTATGGTTACTACACCCTGGTTAGATTTTAATGGATAAAATACTTTTTTTGAGTCCAAGGAAAGGGCTAGTATTCCCTGAATAGCTAATACAGTCTTTCAAGCAGAAAGGAATAACCATTTTTTAGAAGTCAGAGACTATATGCTACCAAGGGCAAAATGGAGGTGTGTGTGTGTGAGCGTGTGTGTGTGAGCGTGAGTGTGTGTGAGTGGATGAATAAAAGAATGGTAATTTGGGGATAATTTTTCACTACTTTTCAGGATAAGCAAGTTAATTTTTCTGCCTCTGAAATAACAGGTTAGGCTGGGAGATGTTGGCTGTCTTCAAGGCAAAGTAAAGTCAATATGTATTGGTCAACCCAAACTACCCTTCTCTGTGCCCTTTTGAAAAATCATTAATAATAATAAGATCTCATCTTTTTACCCATCACTGATAATTGCTCCACAGTACTCAATCTGCTTTTATCAGCCCTTGCTCTCTTCTGCCACCCTGATGGGATCTCATAGTGTCTCAAATGGGGACATTAGAGAAGCGTACTTATGGGCGCATGGGGGTTGGAGGTTTGAGGGTGCTCTGTTGGTTACCGGGAACACAGAGACAAATGATCCACTTTGACAGCAGGGAGCTCTGAGTCTGCCGAGAGAGGCAGCCTGTAAACAGACCATCACACTGTAGTGTAAGTTTTGATGAGAGATACCAGGGAGTATGGAGGAGCACCTCAGTCTGAGGTGTATGGAGAGGGTCTCCAAAGAAGGCCTCTAGAGGAGTTAAATCTTTTTGGGGGTGGGGGCAGAAGGAGAGGGAAAGAGAGAGAGAGAGAATCTTAAGCAGGCTCCACGCCCAGTGCAGCCCTAAGTGGGGCTCAACCTCAGGACCCTGCGATCATGACCTGAGCTGATATCAAGAGTTAGAAGCTTAACCAACTGAGCCTCCCAGACGCCCCTAGTGGAGTGAAATCTTAAAGGAACTCACTAGCAGAGGAAGAAGTAAGGAGGGTGGAACAGGCAGAGGGACAGAGGAGTGACATCAGGCAGCCTGCTGGGGAGGAGTGTGGTGCATTTGAGGAACTGGCTGCAGGAGGGTATGGGTGGAAGGCAAAGTGGAGAATGTAGCAGAGATCAGGTCATGCCGGACCCTGAATGTCAGGTGAGGCGGCTCGAGCTGTTTGCACGAAGGCTGTGAAGATGGTTTTGGTACCCTCTGAAAGACAAGCGGTAAATAGGGCTGGAATTCAGGGTTCAGTGGGGAGAGAGTGCCACGTGCTCTGGGCTCGTCAGGGAGAGCTTCCAGAGAAAGTGAGGTGGGTGGATTTGGAGAGGAGGAAGGAAGGCAGTTTGTGTCAGCAGCAGAGTTAAAATCCCGAGGACAGAAAGCATGGGGATTCTGAATGGGGGCGCTGTGGGAATAAGGAGGTGCTCACCTGTGTTGGTAAAACACACTGACGATGAGGCTGAAGGGGGAACCAGAGTGCAGAAAGCACACTTGTCCTGCCCTCTGCTGAATCCTTTACACCTATAAGAACTCAGGAATCTGTGCTGAATAGGTGGATGAACTCACTAAGAAGCAGTGAAGACAGGCTGTTGGTGTTTGTTAACTGCCAAGCCACATGCTATGTGGTCCTTACCTTTCATAAACTCTCCAGTTTGGGCAGAAAGGGGAGAGAGATGCATAAGTCATGTGAAAAAATGACAGGAAGACCAAACAATTCTCAGCTGGACGTTGGGGGTGGAGAGAGGAGATGAGGTCAGACCGGTTGGGGACATAGGAACAAATCTTGGAATCATAACACCGGCTACCACTTTACTGAGCACCCATCATTTGTTTGAGGAACAAGTCCTCTAATTTTTGCAAGTCCAGAAGAAAAGTATCTCATTCAGATTTTCACAGAGGCACAAGTTGTTAAAGAGGCTTGCCCCGGGTCCCAATGCCAACAGGGGCTCAGCCCACGTCTCCCTGGCTTTGGAGCTGAGGTGTTCTCCTTGAGGTATGGAAGACCTTGAAAGAGGGTTGAGTTTGTCCCTATCCGCCTCCTCCCATCCTGCTCTGGAATCCAGCTCCCGTGGATTGGTCCCCAAGGTGGGCAGATTGGGTGGGGCCAGACTGGTTTTTCTTCCTTCTTGTGTTGGGGATTCCACAATCCTTATTGGAATGCCCCTGCTTCCACACGGAGGGGGACACAAACTGAGTGGCATGAGGAAACCGTTTGTTACGTGGCCCAGGGGAAGGTCCAGGAGCCCACACTCTTTTTTTTTTTTAATTTTTTATTGTTATGTTAATCACCATACATTACATCATTTGTTCTTGATATAGTGTTCCATGATTCATTGTTTGTGCATAACACCCAGTGCTCCACGCAGAACGTGCCCTCTTTAATACCCATCACCAGGCTAACCCATCCCCCCACCCCCCTCCCCTCTAGAACCCTCAGTTTGTTTTTCAGAGTCCATCGTCTCTCATGGTTCGTCTCCCCCTCCAACTTACTCCCCTTCATTCTTCCCCTCCTGCTATCTTCTTCTTCTTCTTTTTTCTTAACATATATTGCATTATTTGTTTCAGAGGTACATATCTGTGATTCAACAGTCTTGCACAATTCACAGCGCTCACCATAGCACACACCCCACCCAATGTCCATCACCCAGCCACCCCATCCCTCCCACCCCCCACCACTCAACAACACTCAGTTTGTTTCCTGAGATTAAGAATTCCTCATATCAGTGAGATCATATGATACATGTCTCTCTCCGATTGACTTATTTCACTCAGCATAACACCCTCCAGTTCCACCCACGTCGTTGCAAATGGCAAGATCTCATTCCTTTTGATGGCTGCATAATATTCCATTGTGTATATATACCACATCTTCTTTATCCATTCATCTGTCGATGGACATCTTGCAGGAGCCCACACTCTTGAACCCCAGATCGGTCAGTGAAGGAGGAAAGGATGGGGATTGCTTCTCTCCCTTGCTCTGCTCTCCGAGACGACAGCAGCTGGTGCGGACTCAGATAAGTAGCTGCACCCTGGGAAGTGAGTGCCTACTGGACCAAGCTCCTGTACTGTCTGAGGTCCACCCATCCCTAATTTTCCTATGAGTTACATTAAAGAGTCTGATGGGAAAGTATGTCTTGGTTTAAAAATAGAATAATACAACAATAAATCAAGAAGAAAAAGCAAGCTGAAAAAATGCAGAAAACAGATGAAAAGAAAAGGGAAAAAGTGAACGGTATAAAAATACCCTCCATGCCAGGCACTTCAGATGTGATTTCCTGTGGCCTGCGCTTTGAAAAAGCCTGCTGTTACGCCATGTGCAGCATCTGAAGGCCAACGGGGCAGACAGAAAGGGGTGTTGAGACTTGGAGGCAAGGATGACATCTGACCTGCCTGAGCTCCAGACACATACACCAAGGACACGTCAGAGGATTTTCCATTTGGTGGAATGGAGCCCTGTGGGCCTGCTCCACCCCACTCCCTGCCCACCCGGCTCTGACACACTTCCTGTGATGGGTGGTAGGGCACACAGTGGGGCCACTGGTAGAAGCCTGGGCTCTGGCTTCCCAGCGAGCTGGGGCAGATGACTTCAAAAGCCACGTCTGGCATGTAGAGAAATGATTTAAAAAGTGAACTTGGGTGGCTCCCAATATAACCTACTCCAAGTAAGTAGAAAGAAAACATACATTATCTCATGTTAAAGAGCAGGCTTCTTTTAAGGCATGGCCAACTATTTATGAAATTCTAACTTATTGCTGAGAAAGCCCCGCTCCCCCCCCACCCCGCCGACAATCCTAGCAACCACTGGCAAGGCCAAAAGGACATAAACATGATGTCAGAGAGCCAGTTCCAAATTGGTCAGGAGTGCATGACAAATTTGTAATTCTAATCAACCAGAATCTCAAATGTATGCCCCAAGAATATACTGTCTGCCTCAGAGATGCACTTGCCTGATATTAAATTATGCCAAGGAAAAGCAAAATAAACATCTTTTCCAACAGGCTGATGTGGGAGGGGTGAGAGGTGGTGGTGTATGAGTGGAAAAAATAACATTTCAATAACAAGAGAGAGAAAAAAAGAACAAATCAAAACATGACTGGGTGCAGCCCATGAAATTGTCCATTTCAGGTGTTTCTTTGGTGCTGAGGAGTTCGCTGTGCATCTTGGGACATGGAAGGCTCATGTGGGTGTGGACAGAAAGGGACCCAGAATCCTATGAGCACCTGACACAGATGGGCTTGAACCTGAGAAGTGTCCTCAAATGGAATGGGATCATATTTATAAACCACTAAAATATTTCTGGTTTGCCAGGCAAGAAATTGGCAGCAGGCATCCTCTAAACATGAGTGAGTGAGTGAGTGTGTATGTGTGCGTGTGTGTGTGCATGCACGTACACACGTGTGTCCTGGCTGTCAGTTTGAGGCCAGCTGCACTTGGTTAGTAATCTCCAGCACGCCCACAAACATGCATGTGACTGAGGGGATAGTATGCTATTAAAAAGATGTGATTTGTTAACACCATGTTGGAGATCCCTACTACTTTTGCCATCCCTCTGTGCCTTGGGAATGGTGTCCTGGGAGGGGTGTTGTGTGGGCTGCCTGTTGAGTCTGGGCTCTAGAGAACAGGAAGGGGATGTGGGGGAAGAAATGTGCTTAAGACTCTGCCCCCTTCCTCACTGCACTGATCCCACCCCAGGGAGGAATAAATGACCCACATGGCCAGCAGTCCCAATTTCAGAAACTCCCAATTTCAAGATGTGGTTGTGCCTCTGGAGGGAGTGAAAGAAGGGACCAAACACTGACTGTCAAGCCTGATCAATTCTTTTAACCTCTACCCACAGAATGCGGAATCATTACTTCTGTTCCTTTCTCAAAGGGGCACCTGGGTGGCTCAGATGGTTAAGCATCTGCCTTCGGCTCAGGTCATGATCTCAGGGTCCTGGGATTGAGCCCCGTGTTGAGTCGGGCTCCCTGCTCAGCGGGGAATCTGCTTCTCCCTCTCCCTTTGCCCCTCCCCCTGCTCCTTCTCCCTCTCTCTCTCTCTCAAAATCTTAAAAAAAAGAGAGAGAGAGAGAACCGTTCCTGAAGATCAAAAACAAAATTGAGATATCAGTTCTAAGTGCTAGAAGCATTATCATTATGAGTGTTATTTTCATTGAAGGGAAGCAAAAACTTCCATCCCAAGTTATCATCTGAATTGGCCCTGCCCTAATGCCTGAAATTTCTGACATTTATCAATGCTTTGGGTTAGGCATTGAAAGTTCATGTTCATATACAAATCCAACCAGAGAAAAGAAAACATCTGAAGGCATGTCATATGTAGCCGCTCATCTAGCATGGCTTTGAGGCAGCATCCTTAAATGCTGGGGGTCATAGAACTCTGATGTGCCCTCACAATCTGTACATTCATATGTTTGTACACAGTTTATTTATAATTTCATGGCACTGATGGGTGTGCTGAAATGGGAATCCAGGGATCTCATATTAAGATCCTTCTGTTTTAAAAGTTGGGACTGTAGACTAGACACATTTTGAAGAATGTTAGGAAAGGTCAATGACAATAAGTACAGCCTTGGAGGGCAGATGAATGTGCTGAGTCTCAGAGAGATGAAGTGACTGTCTCAAGGTTACAGAGCCGATGAACACTAGAGCTAGGACTAGAACCCAGGGCTATTGGACCCATTGTCCAGTGGAGTCAGGAGGCCTGTTCAAGACACCTCTTAGCCACTTACTTCTATGTGACCTTGGGCAAGTCATTCAACCTCTCTAATCTTCAGCTTTTTCATTTACAGCAGAGACAACACCATACTCCTTTACTCATCTGTGAATGGAGAAGCAAATATTTACCTTAAGTACTTCATTTTCTTCCTAGGTTGGTGCAAGCTTTTAATTAATTTCTGAAGATGTTGGTTTTGACAGTTTTTGCCAGGGTTCTTGTTGCTTTTATGATGTAGCAGATTTTTGGAGGTCCTTACTCCACCATTCCAGAAGTGCTTCTTCTAGTCTATTTACATTTAGTGTAATAATTGTTTCAGTACAGGATTCAAGTTTATCATTTCACTGTTTTCTCATTTCTCCATGGGTGGAAAGCCTGCTCCATAGCCAGTGTGCATGGTCGGTGAGAAATGACTGGCAACTTCAGTAACGTAGGAAGGGCTCTTCTTGATTGAGAACTTAGTTCACTTGTCCTCTCTGCTTTCACAGTTCTACAATGTCTTTAAAATATGATTTTAATAATTTGTCCATTTTTGTTGTTGTTGCCATGGGAGCTATAGCTTACCTCTACTTATCACATCCTACCAAGGAACAGAATTTAGGAGCCTTACTTTATAATGGATAGTTATGGAAGTCTTTGCTAGGAAGACAGCATTTTAGCTGAGGCCTGTGATATTGTGATTTATAATAAAAAATACATATTTGGTCTTTGACCCCATTCCTGGCACAGAACTCCTAAAAACCCCTGGAGTTTCCTAAGTCTTGAGAGGGATAAAGTGTTTTTGTTATGTTAATGAGGTGACTTTTGGAATGCCCCTAAGTTACTGAAAGGTAAGTGGCTGGTCACCAGGGGAGCCAACCATGTGATTAGAGGGTTGGAACTTTTAGTCCCATCCCACAACCTCAAGGGAGGGGAGAGGGGCCAGAGATTGAGTTCAATCACTCATGATTTGATCAATCATGCCTATTGTAATGTAGCCTCCATAAAAGCCCAAAGGGATGGGGTTCAGGGAACTTCTGGGTTGGTGAACATGTGGAGATTCCTAGAGAGTGGTGCACTCCAAAAGAGCATTAAATCTCCAGGCCCCTTCCCCTTCCCTTGCCCTGGGCATCTCTTCCATTTGGCTGTTCCTGAGTGATATTCTTCTATAATAAACTGGTGATCTAGTAAGTAAAATGCTTCTCCGAGTTCTGCGAGCCACACTAGCAAATTAATAGAACCCACAGACAGCGTTGGTCAGAAAGAAGCCCAGGCTGACAACCTGGGCTTGTCATTGGTGCCTAAAGCTGGGAGGAGGGGCAGTCTTGTAGGACTGAGCACTTAACCTGTGAATCTGACCCTATCTCTGGGTAGATCATATCAGAATTGTGTTGTACAACACCCAGCTGGTGTTGGAGAATTGCTCAGCGGTGAGGGAAAAATCCTTACACATCAGAATTGGTGATCAGAATTCAAAGCCTCAAAAGATAAGCATGAGCCAGCCATATGATGAGTGGGAGAGAAAAGCGTTTAAGAGAGACCGCCTTGTCTAAAGGTCGTGTGGCAGGAAAGAGATGGGCCCATGTCCGGCACTCAGAGTAGGGCTGGGGGTAGGGGTGGGGGGGGAGGCACAGTGAAGGAAGGAGAGAATGCAGAGATGAGGCTGGGGAAGGAGGCTAGGGCCATCCAACGTCAGGCACTGAAGTTCATGGCAAGGAGTTTGGATTTTATACGACATGGATTGAGACAAGTTTGGATTGAGAATGTCAGGAGTGTTCCATGATTAGATTTACATTTCAGGAAGAGTGCCATGGCTGCTTGGGAAGCATGGATTGGAGGCGTAAGAGTGGAAATAGGGGGGCCAAGGATGAGTCTACTTCAATAGCTATGTGAGAGGTGCTGCAGGCCTGGGCAGAAGACTCTGCCTCCCTTCCTCCCCCCATTTTATCCAATAAAATCCTTATCCTTAAACAGCCATCTCCTCGCCCCAATATTTTTGATCTCTTTCTTTTCTCTTTCTCCCCTTGATATATACATAATAAAGTCCCCTATATTATAAAATAATCTTTGTTTCACTGTCCCTTTCCAGGTACTGTCCAATCTCCTTCTGCTTCTCACAGAAAATTTTCAAGAGAATCTACAACAGTTGTCTGACTTCTGCTCTTTCCATTCCATGCCTTGTTCTCTGCGTTCTTATTTCTGCTCTCTCCCGGCATTCCACAGTTGAGTAGCCAATGACTTCCTCACTGCCCTGTAGGGTCCTGCTCCGATTTCTCTCTCATCTTCTGCAGTGAGCAGCTAGCTTAGCGCTGTCTCTATTGTCAGGCTTGATGCATGGGATGTAGGTGTGCCAAGTCAATCTTCTAGAAATCTTCTAGAAATAAGACCAACTATTCACCTGGGGATTTACCATCTTGGACCACAGGGAATAATTGGTACACTCATGCATCTTTAGCTTCCTTCATTCGGTATCAGGGGACAGTACATCTCTGTTCCTATTTAAATTTAACCCGTTAGTCTGTACTAGCTATCAATTAATGAACTCATTCATTTATTCCACAAATATTTCTGGGATCCAAATGGTGTCAAGGACCATTTATAATGAGTACAATCACTATAATCTCTCTCATTCAGGGTCTAGCACAGTGCCTTGTACATAGTAAGTGCCTCATAAATGTTTATAAATTTGAACTGATTTACTTTAGGATGAGCTGGTTTCATTTCTCACATTCCAGCTCTCTGTAAAATTAAATCCAGACACACTTAAAACAGTTTTTATTTAGGAATATCTTATACACAGTAAACAATGCAGGTCTCATTGGCCTTTTACACATATGCGCTGGGAAACCACTACCCAGAGCAAGATACAGAACTTGCCCTAGAGTGTTCCCTCATGCCCCACTCCCTGACACTTTTTTGAACATCTACACATGAATAAAAAAGCTTTCCATTTATATTATATGTTTTCTTTTACAAACAACCATAAATGTTCTAGAATATAAAAGTAGATGCTCAAGAAAAGTGAAGCACAAAGCTAAACTAAGGACATAACAACCTTTAAAATCAATTGGCTGACTACTGAGGATCAGGAATCTTTTACTCAACTGAATAGATGTGACCCAACAAAATCTACTGTAAAGTGAATTCTTATCAGAAATAATCTTTTCTCGTCAACTCCTACAGTAAAGTTGGAAACACTCTTTTTTTAGGGGAATGAATGTTGACCTCCGGCTATAGGCTCACACTTAAAAAAACCAATCCTCTGATAATACCTTACCAATAACCCTCAGAATGTTAATGGGGCTCGCAGAACTCAGAATTCCCTGTGGCATTCCAAGTAAATCACAAAATCAAAGCACTGGAAGAGGAAATGTGGTGAAGAATCTCTGGTAACGTGATGGCCTCACGTCATAACCTTCCTGCAGCTGAGTAATCCCACGAGCTAAAAATTCTGGGTGCTTGGTTTGGTTCTTGAGCTAGTGGGGTGACTGCAGGCAGTTTGTTTTTCTGAACCTTAAATAATTTGTGGTCAATATTGGGATAAAAATATATAAGCCCTTCTTTCCCACAAGGCTTTTGTGAGGATCAAATGAGCAAATGTTTGATTGGTTTGTTTGTTTGTTTAGTTAGTTACCCATTCAAACAATATGTATTAAGCATCTCCTCTGTATCTGCTCTTGTGCTAGGGCATAAAGTGGTGAACACGATGGTGGTGTTATCTGCTCTTGTGGAGTTTACAATCAATTGTAGAACAAAGAAATTAAATAATTATGTGCAATGTGATAAGGAATGATAGCCAATTAAAATGGTAGCTGACATCAATTAAAAAAAAAGCTTGGTTACCATAAGAAATGAAGAAAATGATACCGATATGCCTTAAACATTTTGTTTTAACTGAAAACATATACATATATACTTATTCACCAATATGTTGATGTAGGAAAAAATCTCTTCTTGGCCTTTCTTCCAGAGTGGAGTTCTGTATTTTTTCTTCATTTACCCCTTTCTTTAAAGTGAGGCAAGAAATTTGTGAATTAATACAAGTGTATAATCTTAGAATTTTATGCTTGTTGCCTCCAGTTGTTTGGAGATTTCTCCTCACCCTCATCTAACAGTTATGTTTTCTGGGACTTGCCTTTATTGATTCTTTTCAAAGTAGTCCACTTAGAAACAGCAATTTTTTAAATGCTCACATTTCATTCATTTGCATGAAATTTAATTGAATTACGTAATTACAGAACTGCATATGTCTGCCATAAACAATTTAGACACAGAATGGTCTTGTGGTCAGTGAACAACTCAACTTGTAGGAACTAAGCTCCAGGGCACCCTGAAGAGTGGCTGTGTGGGATAGGATGCATCTGGTTGCAAGTAACAGAATCTTTACCTAAAACTAGCTTTTAAGTTTTGCTTTCACAAAACCTTCAGTGCATAGTAAAAAATAACAATTTACATTTTCATTCAGTATCGCACACCTACCCGTGCTTAGCGTATGAACTGATACCCATTTTCACAAACACTCTTTACCTTTATTTTGTGGGATGCCCAGTTTGAGCAAAGGCATGGACACAGGACAGCAGAGCCAGGGACTGTACCTGACCTGAGGGGAAGCCACAGAGGTCAGAGCTGGGAGAGTGCTGAGACAGGGGATTAGGCCATCTTTGTCCCAGCCCCCTCCACCGAACCACAGACATCTGTGGCCCTGGGCTTGGCAAAACTTCCAGGCGTGGAGTGTGTGACACTGAGCCTTGGGGGACAGAAGGAACGACTTGCGCTGCTGTTTAGCTGGTTAACTCCTTCTTCCCCCAAACAGCATGACTCCCAGAGAGAAGCCCCTACCCATCTTTCCCTCTCAGCACCAGTGAGGGTGCCTCCTCAGTCTCTCTGGAGAAAGACCAGTCTCTGAACAGTCAGAGTCTCCCTGGATCTGCTGGGAGGCCTGCCAAGGTGGTATAAGACCTGCCAGGGAGATCTCTAGAGTGGAGGCAGTGGCTCTGGGGGCTGGGGCATCTGTGGTCTTGCTCTGATGGAGTCCAGGCCTGAAAGTCATGGGCAACAGCACAGGTAGGGCACTCGGGGACAGAGATCAAAGAGAGTAGGGCTGGGGTGGTGGACACGTCTTTGGGGTGGTTGCGGGGAGGCCACCAGCACATGGGTTAGACAGCTTCACCTTAATGCAGAGTTTCTCAACCTGGGCACTACTGGCAGTTTGGGTGGGACAGTCCTCCACTGTGGAGGCTGTCCTGTTCGTGATGGGATGTTCAGCAGCCTCCCTGGCCTCTACCCATAGAGGCCACTAGCAGTGTTCCGCCCCACTTGTGACAGCCAAAAGTTCTCGCTGAGGAGGTAAAATTGCCTCCTATTGAGAACCGTGGCCTTAAGGTGAGCAAAGAGGCATCTTGGACCTCTCTTCTCCAAGAGTGGACCGCAAGAGACATTGCCCACCACTCGGTGCCCAGGGGCAATAATTCAAGAGAGGGCAACACTAGAGGCCAGACTCTCCTTGAGGGAAGAGAAGGGGGAGGTTCTGAGAGATGCTGGAGCTGCTGTCTGCATGTGCAGCCTGGGAGAGGGAGGAGTTCAGGGTGCCTTCCAGGGGTCCGGCTTGGGCCACTGTGCAGGCTGCTGTTCCAGGAGCCAGGAAAGGAGTTACTTTGGGGGAGTGGGAGTGAAGGCCAATCCTCTGAATTTAGTCCTTCTTCTCCTGTCCTTCCTGCCTTCTCTGGCCCTGTCTAAACTGGTACCGCCTCCTTCTTCTCAACAGCAGTTGAACCTTTCTGGAACACTTGGCACTGCTCCAGGCCTTCTGAGGTCCGAAATGAACAGTCTGCCCTTGCAGACAGAAGACACTGAAATGCAAAGGCAAGCTGTCCAAACAACAATTCAGGAGGCCTACTTCAGCACTAAATATATACTCTAAGGAGCGCAGTGACCATCTCATTGCTCTGAGCCAAGACAAGCACTTTCTATGCCTTTGCACGATTTGGTCCCTTTACCTCAAGTGCCCCCTGCAGTGGACACTTGACGTTGTCTTTGGCCATCCAGCATCTGAATGCCCTTCCTATGAGTCTTAGTGGGTACAGAGTTCATCCTTCAGAATAGGGTACAGGAATGCCAACATCTACTTTCCCATCCTCCTTTGCAGCTAGGGCATGGCCAGTGACTCATACTCCGCCAATCAGGGGTACATGGCCTAGCCTTGAGATCAGGAGCTGTTGAAGCAGAGTGGAAAAGAATGAGGGGACCTGCTCTGGGGCTGGTGGGGGGAGCTGTGGCACTGGGGAGCATGGGTGTGAGGTCCTTGTTGGACCAGATCTGTAACATAATTGAGGGCAGTGCTCCTGGCTGTGTTGCCTAGAATGTGGCACTCCATTCCTCCTAGCAGTACTGTGAGCTCCCACTATCCTTTTAATGAATTCGTTTTCCTGTTTCAAGGAGCCAAAATCAGCATCTTTACTGGCAACCATGAAATCTGATTAGTACACCCTCCCTCTCCATTCCATTTGTTTGGCAAATTTCAACTCATCTTTAAACACTCTCTGCAAATAATTCCTCTTCCAGGAAGCCTTCTTGGATTCCTTCTTGGATACCTTTCAGTTGCAAGTAACAGGCGGTTAGAAGCTCAAGCATCTGGGCTCCCAGGTGTGTTCAAGGTTTTATGAGGACCATAGCAAGACAGGAGACAGTTTGGATGCACCCACTGAAAACATTTGGGCAATTTGTCTACTAGATGGTAGCAAGGGGAAAAGGACTGGAAAGGTGAGATCATAAAGCAAATGGTTATGAGCTTGAGCTTTGGGGTTCAAATCCTGGCGCAGTCACAGGCTGATTGTGTGGTTGTAGGAAAGTTACTTAAAATCTCAGAGCCTCAGTTTCCTCTTCTGGAAAATGGGGTTGATAATAGGACCTATCTCATAGGATTGTTGTGAAGTTTAAATATAACACATGTGAAGTGCTTTAGAAGAGTGCCTGGCATTTAGGAAATGCTCAGTAAATATTAGCTATGGCTTTTGGAGATGGCAGGATATAGCAAAAGGTCAGATGTGAGTTCTGCCCCAGCTTTGCCACCAACATCCTGGGATCTTGGCTAGGCTATTAGAAATAAACTCCTTCTGGGGTGCCTGAGTGGCTCAGTCACTTAAGTGTCCAACCCTGGATTTTGGCCCAGGTCATGAGATCCAGCCCCGTGTTAGGCTCTGCACTGGGTACGGAGCCTGCTTGAGATTCTCTCTTCCCCTCACTTTGCCCCTCCCCCTTCCTCTCCTTCTCGAAAAAAGAAGAAAGAAAGAACGAAAGAAAGAAAGAAAGAAAGAAGAAAGAAAGAAAGAAAGAAAGAAAGAAAGAAAGAAAGAAAGAAAG